>NC_067285.1:81412216-81720028 GCF_020740795.1 Apus apus | reverse complement strand
CAATTAAGTGAAGCAAAAAGTGTACATATTATCCCTACTGCTATTCTGCTACAGAGCCGCAAATGTGAAAAGCAATACCTTGAAATAAAGATTTCTTTGTTGCCCCTAGTCTACTTAGCAGCACAGTTTAAGTAAACACTGAAACTGTGGTTGAGATGCTTTTTTAATTTTTCCCCGAAGATGTAAACATCAGTCCCAGTGTCGTAAACTTTGCTGTATAGGATGAGACAGAAGATCTGAGGCAGGATGACTATCAGACACTAGTGACAGAAGCTTGCAGGCAGTTAGCAGGTTTCTGCAGTTTCTCAGCTTCACTTGTTGGTGGGTCTGCAGTGGCTCGGAAGTTGAACATTGGGCCTGCGCCACCATGTGCAGGGCTCAGAGCGGGGTTCTGACGCCTGTTGCTTTCAACAATACTTGAAGTGTTGGACGCCAGGCTCTCACGAGTACTAGAACGGAAAAGAAATATATATACACACTCATATATGACTTGCCCATATACCTATCAGCCAGACAGGAAAGGAGAACAGAGTGTTCTATAATAGGCTTCCTGTGTTTATATGTACTGTCGTGTCAATGAGCCATCTCATTTTGACGGTACACATAAGTTCCTTCAAAATGGGTTCCAAAGGTACTCGGTAGTCATCACACTGCAACACAGGCAGAACACTAGGCAGTGCTGAAGCTGTCACACAAACTGTAAGCTGAACCAGTATCAAGCATCTGGATTTTTCACCCAAGGAAATACCTTCCATCTTGCTTGTGGAGCACATTAATTTTATTTCCTGACTGGTGCATTTTTGCACAAAGTAACTTCATTGAATCAGCTCTGTTGACTAGGCAGAGCTAGGACAGCAATCACATAGCACTGCTTCCTCTGTTGTCTCCTACCTATGTCTTTAGACACAAAATATTAACTAAAATGCTACTTTACATTAAACTCACCATGCTTCTAAACCAAACACTTCCATTTTGCTTTGCAGCTGAGACAACTGCAACTTACAAAATGCTGATAAATCTTAACTCTGTGGTCTATGATAGTGCCCTTAACAACCAGTGCTGCTATTTAATCCATAAAATGGACAACATTCCTCTAGCTCCAATATGTAATTTATCCACAGGAGTGACAATACACTTAGCATTTTTAAAGACTATGAGACATCTAATTATGAATTCAGAGAAGCCTGTCCACAGCTTTTAAAAAAAACTCAGCCAAGATATGCTAAGGCTAGTTTTACCACTACTATTCTTTTTGTTCTCTTTCTGCTCCTATTATTTTTTGATCTCCAAGTAATGTGTTCCTTTGCAGAGAGAGAGTTGTTTTTCAAATAGCCATGTGGTCCTTGGTTATGTATCCTTCAACTGTATCCCTACTTCTTTGCAACATGACATCACCACTTGCTATGGAGATGTTTACAGAGTACATTTAAAGGACTGAATGGGTTTGTTAAATAAGCACTAGAAACAAAGATACTAATGACAAGAGTTTCATAGTCAGTTTAAAGTCAACCTAAATTTACCTGCTACTGAAAGGGGCAGCTGTTGCCTGCCTTGTGTGGACCTGACCCTGCCACATGTTCCTGCTGCTTCCCTGATGCTGAGCCTTGCAGCCAGCCAGATCAGGGACCGCTCTCAGTTAAATACTAGCCCTAAGAAAAAAAAAAAAAAAAAGATTAGTGCTGGCATCAGGGGAAGAGTAGGAATGCACAGCTTTGGATGTGGCAGGGGAGAAATGTGTCAGTGCATGGCATAGTGAAGGAAAGAAACACCTTGTTTAGTCATAGGGCAAATTTAAATCATCTTCAACTGACTGAATCTGGAAAATCTATGATGCTTTTAGGACCCATAGATGGTTTACATTGATCAAAGTGGTACTGATTATCTCCTGCCAATTATCGCCTTTGTCAGTAGTTCCAAACAGCTATGATGGGTGACGCACACAGTAAGCGCTCTGTGAGCTGCAATAACATATGGTGCACTTCTGTTGCTCATTTTTTCACTCCTCTCCCTCTGTTTTTTAATGAAAATACATGCAACCTTTGTTTTTCAGACATGATTCAGTATCATATTATCATAGGACCACCAATCCCAGATCTTCAAACATTTTCAATTGTGTTATTACAAAGTGACCATTACAACATGTACACAAGAAGACTGTAGTGAGAGATTTGCATGCAGAGTAGTGCCAAAATTAGCTCTTTCTTTAGGTGACAAAAGAGCAGCAGTATTATATAAGCTTTAAAAATAAAGGAAAAAAATAATATTGACAGCTAACATTTACTACATGCAACTTGCATAAAAGCACTGAACAAAATACCATGAGGCTGTTTTCCCAGTGGTGATGTGTTCACCAAATTGCACACAATTTTGAAGTCAAATAACCATTACAAACCTCTTTAACTATATCCTGGTTGTCTTGGACTTTTTAAAACGCCTCTTTTTTCAACTTGTCACGCTTAAAAATAGATACTTTTTCTTCCACAACAGAGAACTGGTAATTTTCATTCCCCAAGCAACACTGCACACTTCAGTGTAAATTAAAAGATACCACCACACCTCAGGGAAATCAAGATGTCATCAGTGGAGGTGAGAAGACTGTACTTGAGGAATATCAGTACATGCATGTCCTGTCCTTCTACTCTTCTCTAGGAATCTGCTAATAAGACACTGTCAGATCTAGTGAATTGTACCAGATGGATGCTGGATGGCTTTTTTGTACTTCCTGGAAAAGGGCTGTGGAGTACATTTTTTGTAATAAGGTACAAAAGCAGTTAGCAGCATGGTAATTATAGCCAAAGGGCTGAATTCACCCTCAGCTCAAATTATTTTTATAGACTTACACTGAGGAGTGACCAAAACTCAGCAAAATAATCCAATTTAACAATGTTGATCAAAAACTCATGAAAAAGCATTTTAAATATACAGACTACACACTAGTCTTACAAAATAAATACACAAAAAAAGTCCTACAGAATGTTGCTTTTATGTTGGCTTTTTTTTTTTAATCTTATTTCATGTAGGCTTGCCAAAAAAAGACATTTGTTAATAAGTAAACAGTAAAATACAATGTAAAAAGGGATGTGTGGAACGCAATCATTATTAAAAGCTGCTTATCTGTTTCCCTTTTGATCTAAACAAAGTGGTATAGCAGCACTAAATCCAGTGTGCTCACCACGTTCTGTTCTCTTGCTAGCTAAGTTTAATATTAACATCAACAGAAATTTTAGCTTTTGTGTAAACAATTAGGGAAGGAAATGTCTGCCTTTGCATTAACCAGAAACGCAAGCTTGATATTCAGCTAGCATACAGCTAAGCAAAACAGGAGTCTAAGAATGGATTTTTATCCAGCTGACATCCTATCCTGGAGGTGACATACACTTTGTGAAGTGAGACAGGCTGGGCAAGAAGCAAACACCACCATATACTTCGCCACAAAAATTGACTGCAAGTATAGCACGTTCATTAAAAGAAGAGATTAATTTTTAAAAGAACAGTGCAAATAGCCTCATACAACAGTTGTATGTGAGAAAGATGCCAAGCATCTGCCGAACAATCAGAAATAGGAACAAAGTCAAAAAGTTTCTTTTTTAAGCTGGACTCTGTGTAAGTGGTACAATTTACTCAAGTTATTTTTCACATTTTTTACTCAGAAGAACTATACACATTAAAAGCCTGCTCTAGTTTGATGATCATTGCATGCTGCAACAGGCCAAATAATTGCTGCCCTGTTGTTAACATCAAGTAGCAGTAGGCATCAAATCCAAAGGAATTCATTCCAGTGATATGACTTCAACTGAAAATTAAATCTAGTCCTGTGTAGAAGCAGCAAACCTTCACATGCCTGTTTGAGAGCCTTTGCTATAGATTTTTTTTTTTATTTAATTCTGAGAAATAAGAACACTTTTACACAGGAACCCTCCCCCCAAAAAAAAACAAAACCAAAACTAAACAACAAAAGAAACACAAACCCCATTTTCTTTCCCCTAATACAAATCCAGTCTTGTAGGTTTTATTTTTAAAACCAGGCAATAAAAAACTTAAGCTTAAGATAGTTTAACACAACTACTATTGTAAATTATTTCTGTGTTCTTAGAGTCACTATTTGCAACTCTGATGTGCTGCTATGCAGGGCAAATAAAACCAGGCAAGCTCCATTCCAGCAGCAACATAGGACTGTCAGAGGCCAGAGGAAGAAGGCAGCTCAAGTGAAGTTTCTTAACCTGGAAATGAGCTTTTGAAATCTTCGGGGCAGGGAACACACAAGCAACTCCCTCATTCCTATGCCTGTAAGACACTTGAGACTTCCATGACATTTGAGATCCCTGGAATGGCAATGACTAACTAGCACCACCACACACAAACATCTGGACTCTCTCCCCAAGTATCTCAGGCAAGGCACCTCTCTCTGTGCTGACGCAGCACTGGGTCACCTCTGAAGTTCAAATACCCTGAAGACTTTCAGCTGCTTGTGGGAGCAGCTGTTTCAGTCTCACCAGTTTGGAATGGTGATAGATAACACTTTCAAAATTTTTTAAAGAAAACAAACAAAAAAGCCCAAATCCAAAACAATCATCAAGTTTGGGTTTTTTTGACCTGACCAAGAAAATATGCCACCTAGTTGTGTCTAGTCCTCCAGTTAGTCTTGTTGATGGTATCTGAGTGGGAAAAGGAAGTGGGGGAGTATGCAGGAGCTCATCCCTTCTATTCTGAATGCAAACACAAGTTTAATACAGGGAAAGAAAAAGGATACAGGAAGGTTTTCAGCAAACAGAAAACAAACTAAGGAGGTTTTCAGCAAACAGAACATGAACTAATACAGAGTCATGCTGCAAATTGTTATTGGTTGCTTATGATATGGTGGGAAACCCATACATCTGAATAGCAGATTTCAGAGCTGCAGGAAACACTGTCTGAAAGCATGTGAAATTACGTGTTTAATACGACCCTATGTTCTGTCAGCAATATCACACACACATATAACTAAAAATGCAACTTCCTAGTCTGTAAAGCTTCAATGAATGTGACAGTCCTACCGTGGAGAGTTGAACCCGCTGTCCACAGTAATGCTGCTGCTGTCCATGCTGTCCAGGCGGGCTGAGTGGGTGGCTCTCTGGTTGTTGCTGTTTTCTGTCTCCTTTGGGGTGAGAAGAGTAAGATTCTTCTCAAACTTCCGCTGCAGATCCCTCTCCTTTTCTCTCTCTAAGAGCCACTGCATTGTGCCAACATCATCCCTGTTCTTTTCCTCCTCAGCATTTTTGTTGGTTCCTTCCTCTGAGTCGTCGTCATCAGACACATTGTAGTAGTCAAAGGAGGCCTCCTGGTTCCCAGTTGTCTCTTGCTGTCTCTGTGAAACAGGCATGACTTGTGTGACTGAGGTTACTATCGCTTGTTCAAGTTTCTCGCATCTGACTGGCAATGTGTCAGAGGGGGTCTTTTGATGGGGCTTTAGAAGGGATGTGCTAGACTTATGATAACTATTCACAGAAAGAGTGTTGTGCAGAGGTTTGAAGAGTGTATCCTTGCTAAATATTTCTTTCCTTTTATCAAGGCTGCTTGATTCAGTACTGTGGTGTTGAACCAGCCGCCCATTTGCAATCACCTCTGGAGTTTGGCCAGCAATTGCCAAGCCACTGCTTGGGCCCTTTGGGGACTCCTCTTTGTGCACCCCAGGCTCCCTAGCAATATGTTGAGACTGTCTCTCTGCGGGAGTAATTTTTTTGAGCCCATCTGTCCCTGTCAGTGTGTCATGATCCTCTTTATTTTTTCCCAGTGGTGATGGAGCAGTAAGCACAGTCTCACTGGATGTGTTGCACTGAAAGTAGTCATCGACTGCAGATTTTGTTGTGCAGGAGTTGAGCTCACTATACGATGGCAAATTCTCTGTGGCCTTGCTTTGTTCCAATAGGCTACAAGAACTGGGGGCTTCTACACTGCCACTAGCTATTTCAGGGATGCAGGTCTCTTTGTAACTTGCAGATGACATCAGAGCCCTTTGATGACTGAGTGACTGAGATGGCCTTAAGGTACTATCATCAATATAAGTTTGGCTAGTTGTTTGGTCATCTGGGCTACAGCCTTCACCTATGTCTTCAGGTGTGCCTAAAGTAGCTGAGCCCAGAGGTCCCTTGGAGTTATCCATGGATCTAGACCTTTCTTTAGCCTTACTGGACCGCTCATTCCTCGATCTTCTGTCCTGTGTATGGCTGTGGCTCCGATGGACCTTGGAGTGGGAGCTTCCCCTGGAGGGTTCAGGGAAAGGCATTTCAGTTCTTCTTTTGGCCAGCTCACCAGACACGTCCCACTCTGGTGTCATAGGAAAGTGAGATTCAATCATGTTAGGATTGCTGTGCATTATAAAATTGTCTCCCTTGTGTTCTATGATATAACAGCCTTCCCGTGGGGATCGAGTCAAGGGATCATAGAATTCATATTCCCTTTCAGCAGGTATATCCAAATGAGAGCCATCTGATGGGTCTCCCTTGGACACCCGAGTCTTGCTGTGAGACCTCGATTTCCCATGAGACTTTCTGTGATTCCTGCTCTTTTTACTTCGCCCACTGTGGTGAGCTGAAGATCCTGCTTTGCTTCGTTGAGCTTTTTCTTCTTCAAGTTTCTTCATTAGTGCAGTGTGCCTCATGACATTTTCCACAGTCAAGTCTGGGTTAATACGCCTGATAATCTCCATTTCTACCTCTCTAGGTATAGTGGTAGGGGTGTCCTCATCCCTTAGTGGCCACTCTTCTGGAGGAAACTGGGCAGAGAAATTTGCCAACTGTTTTGTCTTGTCCTTCTTAAAACTTAATCGGAATAATTTGAGTCCAAATTTCTTAGACTGCTTTTCTACATCCTTAGGCTTTGTGAGTGTCTCTGCTTTATAAGAAAAATTGACAGTACTTTTACTTTTCTCGGTAGGTGGGACCTGACATAATGAAGGAGGACAGTATGAGTCTTTACAGTCTTTTGCTGATTTCCTCTGTAGTGTAGATGCATGCATGCTGTGCATGTCTTCTCTGCAACAATGGCAGGACTCGCAGTGGTTTTTGGGTAGTGTTCGGTCCCTGACACATCCTGAGGTGGAGGGAGTTATAGTTCCTTGCTGTGGAGAGGTACACTGAGACCTGTCAGGTATCCTCTCATCCAAATGGTACCACTTACTGTTAGTTCTTATGAGAGATGGTGTTATAAAGTAAGTCTGTGGGGTTACAATGAAATAACCATCTGGTGTTGGGTATATTTTCCTCTCCCGTACAAGCATATTCAACGTATGTCGGAGGATTTCTGGACTGGGTGTTGGAACTCCTAGAAATGACAGTAAACACATATCAGGGATTGCACAGAACGATGCAGGACTCTCTTGCTCCCCTCCCCCCACCCCAAAGGCTGCTTTCTCCAATATGCAAGCTGGAATATGCTGAACAAGCAACTCCAGCAAAGCTCTTCCGTTAGGCATTCTCTTCTCTGTTTGTTTTTCCACTTACCTCCTACACCTCAGACATATCAATTTTTAATTAAATATAAAGGAGGCCATTAATGGAGTGCTAAAGAAAAAAAACAGAGAACTTCTACTCACTTCCATGGCGCAGGTGACCCCAAGCTACAAGATAGAATCACTGGAAATCAGAGTGTCATGGGAAATATTTCACTTTTACTCTTCTTCCAACTAAATATTTATATCCCAATTCACCCAAACTATTTATTGTAATTCCCAGTCACATACAAAACAGTGGTCCTTTGTTAATTTGGATGCCTAAGTTGTTTTTCCACAGAAGAACACTACACAGGAAAAAAAAACATTCTCCCAAACTGCTCCTATAATTAAATTGTGATTGAACAGACTTCCTCTCCCATTTAAACATGTTTCAATGACATCAACTGCTCCAGAAAAGACACCTCTTGAAAATACACCCCATCTCATCCCCAAAGACTTTTCCACTATGATAAAGTTATAGATTTGGGTCCTAAAAATTTGCTTCTGCATTCCCTGCCTGTCATGTGAGATGTGAGGGTTGCTACCTGAATCCATGTATCACATACTGAGAGGGGGACAAGTATGACAACCCTACAGCAATGTCACATTGGCCACATGGTAGGCCTGGCATTGGGAGCCTGGTCAATCCCAATACCACTGCTCTTGCTGGGTTCAGTGGTGCAGGACCAAGTTTTCAATACTTTATTAGATAAAATACTGAGTTAGCATGCTGTGCATAGGAGTGTTTGTGGTTATGTGGAACCATAACAAAGTTCCATCTAGAGCTAAGGAAACAAGTGCACTGCAGGGTCCAATCCTGGTCCAAATGAGATGTACTTGCTGTGCAGCATCCAATCTCTCTTCCTGCTTCTACATAAACCACCCGATTGATCCATTGCATCTTCCAGGAGCTTACACATCAAGAGCTCAACATGTACCTACTTTTGTCTGCTAGAAGTTGGTCCTTCATCATTTTTACTTAAAAATGTTGTTTTAACATACTGTTTCAAAAACATCAGAACAACAATTAAAGAGAGGAAAACACTCTCCTGTGAATTTACAGATAAGGTAGGGAAAGAAAGTGGAATGAATCTTCTGCTGATTTACACTAGCTAGGCAAAAAGGCACTGCAAATACATGGTAAAAATAATATGTATTTTTCAACCAGAAAACCGTAATGACTATGGTTGGGTAAAACACGTGCCTGGGCAGTTGTTCTGGTTTGGTTTGATGGTTTTTTTGGTAGGGAGGAAGGGCTCCAGGAGTGGCTCTGGTAAGAAGCTGAGAAGCTCCCCCTGCCCCAAAACCCAGCCAGAGAGCCATCAGAGAGACAGCAGATGGGCCTCAGCGATTAACATACGAAAGAACTGAGATAAGACCTGAGCAAAGTACTTGGGGGAGAAGAGCTGTGCTGGGGAACCAGAGCGGTGCTGGTGGTTGGTGAGGAAGAAGGGAAAGAAGGTGCCCAAGCAGAAGTTTCCCTGCAACCCATGGCGAGAAGGGAGCTGTCCTCCTGCACTCATGGAAGAACATGGTGGAACTTTCCCTGAAGGTGCCAGGAGGGGTGAACTTGGCCAGTGGACTTGGATTTTGTGGCCAGTGGATTTGCTGCCAGTGGACTCTGACTATGCAGCTTTGGAAGGCCCTGGTGCCAGGGGAGGTGACTGTTCCCGAAGCAGCCCGTGACTCTGTGGGAAGCCCAGGCTGGAGCAGCTCCGGACCTTGTGGGAAGGACTCATGAAGGGGAGGTTCATGGAGGACTCTCTCCCATGGGAGGGACCCCATGGGGAAGCAGGGAAGGACTGTAAGGAATCCTTCCTGAGGAGGAAGGAGCAGCAGGAACCACCAGCATGTGAACTGACTCTAAACCCCATCCCCCTGTGCCCCTGGGGAGAAGGAGGGAGAGAAACTGGTAACAAAGTGATTGGGCCTGGGAAGAAGGGAGGGGTGGGGGTAACATATGCAAGCCCTGCTCTTTGTGTTGTCTGTGTCCTGTGTGTGTTTGATTAGTGTGAAATTAAATGTTTTTTTTCCCCCAAGTTGAGTCTGTCTTGCCCGGGACCTTAATCAGTGAAGAACCCTCCTTGTCCTTTGCCTCAACCCATGAGCTTTGTCCTCCTCATCCCAAAAAGTGTGTGGGGGAGGGTTGGGGGGAAGCTGAGTGAGCAGCCACGTGGCTATTCCTTTGTTGTTTGGCCAAAAGCACGACAGCAGTTAATCGTGTGGACCTTCTCTCTGGTGTTCCAGATCACCAAATCTATCACTCCCAGCATACAGTACATCATCACTGTGGTTCACTAAGCCAGCAGTGCATGGCAGATGCAGATCTTTGCAGCTCAGAACTGACAGCTAATGCTAGGTACAGCTTTTTTTCAGATCTCTTCAGGTAATTACAGACATAAACTCCAATTAGGCTTTCCTGTATGGTAGACAGGAGCAATGACACTGCTCTGGCTTCCTATATTGCTATTTTGAATACAGATTTCCTGGCTTTCTCAAGACTTTTCTCTTTACAGCAACCTGCCCACACCATGTCTGTATGTTACCTACCCCTCTGCATTCAGAAGTCTTTTTATGGTCTCCCTTCCTGAACAGGAAGAAGAGGAAAAAATCCAGTAGTTTGGAGACTCTAGCATATAAAAAATTGCATGACAGCAGTGGTGTTATTTAAGATTATGTAGTGGTTTAATAATTCAAAACCAGAAACTGTCTGGACACTGAATCATCAGACATGTACATTTTCTGCATCTCAAGAGAGCCTACTCTGCTATCCGCTGAGCTTCCAGACAGAAGATTATGTCTCGTTTGCTGCTCACAAAGAACACTGCCCCAGAGTGAACTCCATTAATGTAAGACACTTATTTTAAGTGCTACATATACATTTCAAATATTTTAAGAATGAACAGCTGTGAAGGTGAGTGTCAAAGGTATTTGCCAGCTTTCAGAAAATTGTTGGCTTGGAAAGCAACCTAGTCCAATACATCCATGTATTTTCTACAATTTAAAATTATTTTAGTAAGTATGTTGACAACAACAATTTAAAAAAAAATAATAATTTTTTAAAATCTTTACAAAAGACATCACAGACTAAGACTTGATGTTTCCTTCAGCCAGGTTCTCAGATATAAGAGAGTCTGGCAGCCAAACACAGGAACAAAGGTTATGTTCTTAGCTTTTTGTACTGGAATTCAAAGATTTACATTTAATGTACAGGATTTAAACCATGGTCAATAAATTATAAAGTAGGGCTGTAAAAACATCTCATTGTTTAATTCTAAGTTAGAATAATGGGAACATGTGCAGCAGGAGCCCACTTGCTTTTTTAAAAACCTGAAAAATAACAAAAGCCATAAATAAGATGTGCCTTATCATTACAAACTTTTTCAATAAAACAAATTCCTGAAAAATACATCTGAAGTAGTATTTAAATGGTGTTAAATCTGCTAAAATTATTTTCTCCTGAGCTGATGCTAAGGCTTAACAAGGGATAAAAGAAATACTCTGATTGGCTCATGAAACACTAGTTAAGGATGTGGAGTGGTTGCTATGTGATGTTATAAATAATTAGCATACCATATTTCAGATAGAGCCATGGCCCAGATTTATGCCGGCACAATGGCTCAGCAAACTAGAGGGCTAGACTGCAAGTGTAAGATCCTGCACTGAAGAAAGAGATTTGCTATTCTTAGGCAGTTTGAGAACAGCATCTGGGGTCTCAGGAATTTTATGCTCGCCATGAAACGCAGTGAAGCATCTGTTCACTGAAACACAAACAACAGAGGCAGACAAGTGCTGCTACAGGGGGAGATACAGAGACCTTATGTGACAATAACAGATACATCTACACTAGTAACACTCTCCTCTCTTTTGGAGCATCAGCACCTAACTAGGAAAAATAAACTATCAGAATATGGGAGGACAGCAGATATTTGAAAATAGCCACAGTGAACACAAGGTTTCAAAAAGCCACAGTTGACTTAGGAGAGAGTTTGGGCAAACAAGTGAAAAATATCACTCAGCACAAAAAGAAGTTCTGTTTATTGGAAAGGACAAATTTTTTTGTAATCCTTATATGCCTAGAGAACATCTATATTTGCTATGTTAAACATGTCATGGTTGAAAGAAAAAGGCATTTCTCTAGAGAATGGAATAAAATTGGACAACAAAGGGCAGATTATTTTTTCCTCCTAGTAATTTTCTTTACATTTTGGGAAATGAGGTAGGAAAAACAAAATCTCTTTTTTTTTAATCTCAGACTTGAGGAAACCATATGTCCATGGCTAATGAAAAAAAAAAAAAAGCAGCAAGAGACTGTGTGCTAACTTGCCTCAGGCTGCTTCTGAGAAGAACCTACAAAATAATCCAGCCTGTTGAATTATTTTTTGTATGGTTCTGTCTAGCAAGAACAGCACAACACATCAAGCCAACTGATAACCATGCTCCCAGGAAACACAAGGGAAATTATAATTTCCACCATAAAATAATGTTTTTATAAAAATATTGATAGAATAATTGGAAAAATACTTGCAATCTATAGAATTCTTCCAATACATAGCTATATAGAAAACATGACTGGAAAAAAATAACCAGAATTAATTAACCTGGAACTATGATTGTGAACTTTGCCTTCTTCACATCCTACCTCTATTTTTCTACCACTGTTTTAAAAATCAGCCAAGCATACTGAAAAATAAAACCAACCCTGATAAACAAATCCACAAGCTGGGACAGAAAACCAGTATTTACAAAATATACTTTGCAATTATTAAATGTCAGACAGAACTGTTTATTTCAAACATACCTCCCAATCCAGAATTATATTTTGAAATCTCAGAACTTAGTACCACTTATAGCAAAAGTCATACAGAACCTTCAGAGCTTTAAGTAACTCTTGCTCTGAAAGCTAACAGCTGACAGCTAAAATTCAAGACATCAAAACATGGCTACGGTTACACTGCCTAGATGAAGCCGATGCATCAGTAGTTTCTCATTACTGAAGGATTTTTAATTAGCTGATTCTTACAGCTGTACAACAGGTAAAATAGAGAAGTTTCTTAACCAGTTTAGAGAATTGTAAACTGAGGCACAAAATGGTTAAACATCTTGCCCAGGATCACCCAAAGAACAAGTGAAAAAGTTATGCTCTCTGGAGCAGTAAGCCTCTGCCCAGTGCTTTTACACCACACTTCTAGGTGTCTCTAGAAGACACATTTTGTGTGATTGACCAAGTCCAGATACAGACTGCCAGTAGGGAAGCAGCATTCTATCGAGTACATTCTTAATACAAGGTTTCCTTTTTCTGGTGTTACAGTGTCCTCAATCCAAGATATTTTCATTTCCCCATTTGATAAATATTTACCAAATGCTGACAAGAATATCTTCTAAACACTAGCATTTATGATCACAGCAAGTGTGGTCTATAGCTTCCCAAACCTTCAGTCATGGAAGGAGTTTCACTTAAAAAAATCTCCACCAAAAATAAACAAAATATTTAAAGACTTCCAAGCAAGGGCAATACAGATGCAAAAGCCAGAACTGTGTCCAAGAAGGCTCTGAAAACCTCTGGAAATGAGGCTGACAACCTCCTTTCAGTTTAAATATAACCTCTCCCTGAAGCAGGCACATCACTGTCATTGGACTCCATTACTTGCATCAGGCCACACTAGTTTTGAGAGCCTGTCCTAAGCAAAGGAAGACACTCAGCATGCAGGAAGCCTTTTCTTTAGGAGAGAGTGCTCTACACATTAACTGTCCTTTTACAGACATGTGCCCATATGACCAATGATTTATTAATGTCCAGTTACCTGGGAAGCAGGTTGTTAGGTGCTCCATTAGTGCTTCTTGTGTGACTTGTTTTCGGGCAGAGTTCATTGCTGAGATGGCCAGGCAAAGGATCTCCCCAAGAGGAATAAACTGTGACTGACTGATGGGAGACATGCTGATGGGTGATACATCACCTGTAAAAAGAAAACATCTGTGCAATGAAGCGTTTTGTTTGAAAATCTGTGCACAGAACAAGGATATTAAGATAAAATTGCAGAAGACATGCACAGCCCTGTAGTCTTTGTCCTGAGCTGGGGACAGAACTTTTAAAATGAAGAACCATCCAGTGGCTTATTAAAAAAACTGAAGACATGGTCAGCTTTGGAAAATGGGAGATAAACACTATGCAGAGGTTCTCAAAGGGTGCAGTAGAGAGATTCATAAAAATGCTTACAAATTAGCACTTCTCATTGCAAAACTACATGCTTGAATATCCTACTAGGTAACTGCACAAACAAAATAGTTGTGTTTATTTATCTGGACATTAAAGGGGAGATTTTGCTCCCCTTTCAACGGCTAGCAGCATGGATTTCCTGTCATTTTCACTTAATAGAATATTTTTTCTTAATAGTAACACAGATCATTTATAACAGAAAAGGTTGCTAAGTTAATGAATAACATTTTCACTCAGCTGCTAAAGCACAGCACACTCTTTACAGACTGAAGATTGAATAAATTGCTTCTGGATCTATATGTCAAATGTCTTTATACAGACTACATATTTTTTAGAAGTCATAATAGCTCCAGGATGGCCTGAAATTTAACTTTGTTGTAACTTTTCTCATGTTGTCTCTAAAAATAATTCATTAAGCCGTACTTAAAACATTGAAAGGTCTTCAAAAGGAAAGTTATAGGACAACTTACAACTTGATCATACTAGCATGACTACAGAAATACGCATATACATGTGTATTTTAAAACCGTTATATAAATACAGAAATGCTTTAAGATTCGCTCTGCAACTCATCTTGAAGTGGTAACAGTTACTCAAGGATCTCAAATAGAGAGAAGCAGCAGGTTAAAAGAATTCCTTTGCCAGTAGAAAAGGCATAAAAAAGAGACAGAAAAAGGGGTGCTTGTCTGCAAGTCCTTTTCTGGCCATAGGTCAGCCAATAGCCAGAGATAAAGTTTAATCCAAATAGCTCTGGAGTCTCAGGAAAATCACCCTATTTCTGCTGCCACAGAGAAAGACCTCAAGACCAAATCAGGAAACAAGTTACTGGAAATCAATTCAAATTCAAACATTCCTCCACAATTTAGAGGATCTAATATTTGTTCTATAAATTCTATATTCCTACTGTCTGCTAAACAGGAACAGCAGTTTCTAAAAATGCCTATCAAAATGCATTTCATCTTGCATTATAGTTATAGCACTTTGAGAAAAATAAAAGAATTGGTGGGAGTAGCAAATTGCCCAACTGCTTCTGTAAGACATGAGCACTATTTTTCAATACACTCATCGTACAATCTGTTGTACAACAGTCATACACATTACCCAAGAAACAATAATGATTTAAAATACACATTTGTGCTATGCTATCTCCTGATTGTTTCTGCTTTAATCAGGTCTGATCAGACCAATGCTGCAATCCCAACACAGCAGCATTGTTCCAGCTTCAGCGCATGGTACATAGAGATCCTCTTCATTCTTATCTGACCACAGAACGATGACCTTAAAATATAACCTTGTCTGGGCATTTTTTTTATTCATACACACCTGAAAGGTTCCTGCCACAAGTGCTTTACACACAATGGCAATCAAGAGGATCAAAGGCAGTTCACAGGTAAATGCAAGAGATCCACTTTCACATGAATTGGGAGTAAACACCATTTGTCTCCTCATCATTTGAGAATGGATAAAAAACATTGCAGATATTATATTACTTTTTACTAATAGTTATACCTGCTGCCAGCTTAAACTTGTTCACAGACAAACCTTTGTAATAAGCCAGCCAAATAAGTTTACCAACTTTGATCAACAGTCACCATGCACTTTGTGTAGGGGATCAATTTCTTTAATGAATAGTTTCATGTCTAAAAAGCATCAGAATGATGAAAAGAATTACGCAGATATAGCTAAGCAATTTAAGAAATTACTGTCCTTCACAAAGAGATTATCTGTGTCATGGGTATCTTTGTGGGCACTACCAAGCTCAGTTCAGTGCAATATTAAACAGATTGGCATATATTGCCCTTAGTTGAAGATTAACCTTATCAGGTTTGCTGGGCACCAAAACAGGACCCCTGGGTAGCTTTAAGGGCATCCAGGTGACTTCCTGAATTGTTTTACCTGGATCATCAAAGATTTGGCAATTTCGTAAACCAAAGCCCCATGGCAAGAGTATCATCCCTGTGCCTACTCCCAGCCATGCACACACACTGCCACCTACACAGCCATCAGCATGGGAAAGCAGGAGGAAGTTCACTTTCTTTCCCTTGCACCCAGAATGACAGACTCACAGCTAACCAGAATGATATTCAGGATGTAAGGAATGTGTCTTAATACCATCATCAGCTTCTTGAAGTGGAGATAAAACATCTAGCATATGGCTACTCTTAGGTCTGACTGATGCTTGTCTCAAGCAGCTTTCTTTTGAAATCAAATTACTATCCTTGACTTTCATATGATTATACTACTAATTAAATGAAAACTGGAGCTCAGAAAGCAGTTTTCACCAGCTGACTGCATGTTTTCTTTAAATGTGAGATACATACATACATATATGTAGTTTTAGCTGTTTCTGCAGTGCGTTTTCAAACTTTCCTCTACAGAATTTTTTATTACAAAAAAGTTTTCTACACTTCTTGCTTTAAGTGGCACTTAATGTTCAAAAAACTGAGCCAGACCCTTTCCTGTGCCAGTTTACCTAGTGTTTCTGTTCTCTGAAAGTCCAGGTGCCACCATCTTGGGGAAAAAATAAGGTATACTATATTCTGCACCATGTACCAGTAATTAAACTATCAACTACATATTGATGTAAACTATCAACTACATAATTTTTTATTAGTGATTCTGCTGCTGAAAGAAGTGACCTGGAAGTCACTTTTTACTTATAAATTGAACCAATTAAGCACAGCCACTGTGAGGGAAAATTAAGGAAACTACAATGCAAAGCCAGACTTAATTAGAATTTACACTATTTCCCTTAAATGGGGAAGAGACCCTCTGATTACACTCTACATCCTGTGAAATCTAGGAATCCAAAGCCCAATTTCTTTTCTCCATTCAGCCTCTCAGCATCTTTTTAACCTTTTGTTTCCTGTGGATCAAGAAAAACTTCAAACATTGATTGCAGCCTGATTTCCACAGGAAATGAGGCTTGCACCATTGCAGTCTGTGTATGTGCGTAAGCCAGAGACGTCGAGCCACACTAGACAATGAAAATTCTATGAGTGTTTGCTATGCACTCTCCATCTGCACAGAGCTTCAGGCATAGCCACCTCCCATTAGGAAAGAATCCAGTCAAAAAAACACCTGTAAAGGGAAATCTAACTTTTCTAGTTTTGCTGCTTACAGAACTACATTATTAATCAGAAAACACCAAAATAGAGCACACTAACTTTGTGGCACCTCATTATTCTACTGGTGGCTGCAACAGAAATCCCCTACAAAAACATTCTTGCCAACAGCCTGCTCTAGTTGATTGTCACTGTTGACTGACTGGTCAACAGTCACATGATTTTGCTCTGGGAAGAACTACAGGAAGATCTTTTTCAAACAAAAGGCAGTGTACAAAACCAAAACTACAGGTAATAGGCAAAAAGAGTGCTCTTTGGCCTAGAATATTATCACTTTCTTGCAAGAATACCCTAAGTGAAAAGTCTTTTCTAGTAAGACACATTTTCAGATTTACTTAAAGATGGGACAGATGCTTAAGGAGTTACATGTCTGGCATGGGTTGCATATTATCCCTTTTTCCCCCCAAACTTCAATGTGATTCAATCACACTAATCACAGAATACTTACACAGATGTGAACTCACAACAATGATGTATAGTTGTAATTTTAAACCAGACATTGTCATCTGATTAAACAACAGGAGGGAACACGAAGAACATGCAGATTTCTGTGGTATTACCCAGATTACTCTGAAATACCTTGGATCTGCCTTAGCACACTAACACAGAAAAGAACACATTTTACTCATAAAATCTGAAATAAAGGCAATTAGGTGTGTTGCTTGCACTGCTCTCAGCCATAGCTAAATCCTCCCATTAAACCACATTTTCTGGACTATTTTATGAACAAAGCTGCAGGTTGTGTTTACTAGACAGTTACACGTATCAGAGGACTGATAACAATATGAAATAAAATACATTAAAGATTCGTCCATTTATTCCTATTTAGGAGCAGCTTAAACAAAGGCTTGAAAAATGCAGTAACACAATGGCTAACCAGCAAGCTCCTTCTGCACCTCTGAAATGCATGCACACCAAAGCATACCTTCCCTCGCAGATACAGATCCTGAAAACTTCAAAAATGTGATCTGACAACGTGACCACTCCAATTCTAACCAGCCCAAAGAAAACACAGTATTCTTAATAATGACCAATCATATGACAAACACTGGTGTCTGAACAAAGTTCTAGTCCCTTGCCAGTTATTAACTTCAACCATGTAAATCAATCTGTTTAATTACTTGGACTGAGCTAAACATCATCTCCAGGTTCACCAAGTAGAACTAACTTTCAGAAACAGGTGTGAAATTGACCACAGTCAGAAGATTTGTCTTACATGCATTCATCCTGTGTATTTCCTGTGATTTAAGCTTACTTTTCTTTTTCATGTCCTGTGGCCAGCTGCCTTCTGATCCAAAGTGATATCCCAGTACATGTTACAACTACGATCATAAAAAGTTTCTGCTGGAGCACGGAACTTTCCCAGAGGATTCAATCGAGGAGATTTTTGTGGCGTTTCTTATCCTGGCAGGAAGGAGGGTGGGACTATGTTTTTTTAATATATTGTGTGCTTTAGAATGTATTTCCTCAAACAATACTTTGAAATGCGTATTTTAATAAATGTCTGTGTCTATATTCCTGGCACACAATATGTTAAAAAAGGGGGACTTACCTGAACCCCTATGGTCTGGTTCCATGCTCCAGTACAGTATCCAGAGTAGCTGTCATGTAACAATAATGTGCATATTGGGGCTTTTTATCACTGTGGAAGCTGGCTGGATGCAGAATAGGTCAGTGCCACAGGACCTGAAAGAAGAAAAACAAAGCATGCTTTTAGGCAGTAATATGTTGAACACCCACCTCTTAAAGCAGGAAATAGGGGCTTCCAGAAAAGAAAAAATAATGCAGTATCTACACAGGTCCACTGAAAGGAATGCTATTTCACATAAGCACAAGACATAAATGGTTAAGAAATTACAGGGGAGGTGAATGCAGAGAATGTAAAGGGGACTACAAATACAACTCCCACACAGTGTTTTGAAAACATCTCTCTCCATTTGTCCTATTTCCACAGAATGGCTGGAATCACGTTCTGACACCACCCCCTGTTCCGAAGGCACTCACAGTCTTCGCAAAGCACCTCTCCACTGCAGTGCCTCAGGATTCTGCAGTGTCACTCCTCTTCTCCCTGGCTCTCTGCAAAGTGAAGTCATAGGAATGGATCAGCCAACCTGACTTCTCACTACCCTGCCCAGAATCCTTTGTGAACTGAAATGAGTCATCGCTGTGAAAAAAATCAACGGCGCAACATTCCAGGTTTCTCCCTACGTCTGCGCTGGCTTCTTTGTCTTTGAAAGAAGTGCCTCGGCTTCTGGAACAGTGCCCAGCTGCATTGTACAGGATAACAAGCCAGCCTCCTCATTAAGTGGACAAGAAAGCTATTTACATGCATTAGCAAAAACAAATTAAAGCTTTAACCCTCTAGCCAAGACAAAAAATTTACCCCTAACATATCTTCCTGATGTAACACACAACCCTCCAATGTACAAAACCACAAATGCACAGACATACGTGCACACACACACAGAGCTATATTTTCTTAAATTATTCACTATTTAGTATTACACTTACCAGTTTTTACTCTACTGATTAAAAAGAAATATTTACTGTCATTTGTCAGTCCTGAAAGAATGCTGCAGACGTGCAGGTAACAAACAGCTCTACTTGCACACTGGATCAAAGTTATGCTGCTGCAAACTGTTTATCAAAAAATTAGTGGACAAGTTCTTGCAAGCTTGTTTTTCATCATCCCATTCACCATTTGGGCTCACAACAAAGTGAGCCCTGAAACCATGCCAGACAGAAAATGTCAAACTGCTCCAAGTGCCGAGAGCCAGCAGAGCTGTTTCAGTTTCTGCTGCTGCTGACAAAGAAGGAAATGCTCAGAACGAGGTCACTGTGTCAGGATCTCAGTCCCAGTGTTAGGTTTTCCTTTGCTTGGTGAGGATATGCTAAGCTAAAGCATCAGGAAAACACAGAAGAAGGTATAGAAATAGTGTGTGATGAGTGACAGTTGCTTTTTTAGTTGTTTGAGGATTTTCTTTTAAGAGAAAGAAACATCCAAAATTGCTTTCACTGCAAAAGAACTATTTCCAGTCATGATTTAGCCATCAAAACTATAAGATCAATATGCAGAAAAGCAGGGGCAAACAAAAAAACAAGTGCTGCCACAAGACATTTCTTTGAAGGACCCTAAGCAGTCTGAAACTGTTTGAAGCATAGTAGGCACATAAACCATAAAATCCTGAAAGACAGACCTTCAGGTCTTACCTGTGCTGTGCTGGAACAGGCAGTTCTCTTAGGTTCTCCCCTAAATGAACAAACCAGGTGTTTGGGGTTGAATTAAATACAAAGGTCAAACCTCCCTATGCTGCAAGCCCTAGACTTGAAACTACCCTGCCAGTGAAAGAGTCAAACCCAGCCTAAAATAGGTCTATGTAAGTGTTTCAAGAGGACAAGTAAATAGCTAGCTGGGTTACACAGCTACCAAACATCACTTTTCTTTACAGGTCTATGGTGATTGTTATGCAGCAAAGGCATCTTATAAAAAGGGATCATTCACAAGTGTAAGGTAAACTGGGTGCTTTGCTACACCTGTCCCTACAGAATAGCCAACCTGTAAAGCATCAAAAGCAGGGCTTTTGCTATACGCACAGTCACCTATTTCTGTGTTCCCTGAAAGGCCTCATTCCAGGAAATCTTCCTGCAACTTTACAGTTTTGCCTTCCCTAGGGCTGCAAGATCAGCCGCAAAGCCTCTAATGAAGCCAACTTGGCATTTGCAATGTTTGTCTCTCAGGATCATCCTGCAGAAACTCTGGTTGTTTGTCTGCTAAGCCCACATCCACTTCACAGCAATGAAACTTGTTCCAAGAGGAAAAATTTCTGTGGGCTTAGAAGTGATACAACAGGCACCCACTGAAAGAAAAAACAAGAGCTCAAATCTGCTTTTCCTTTGCAGCAGACAAGGTTCATGCAAAGCTAAATAGGTGGGCTTGCATATGCAGTACTGCTTTCACACAGGTGCTCAAGTTCTTGCAGCAGTAGTCACACCACTATCACCAAAGTTAGAGAGAAAGGTAAAGCTAATACCACAATCTGAATTCCCTTCCTCTCTAAAAATATTTCTAGCACTTGAACCCAAATGATATACTCGGGACCCTCTTCCCACTTGACTACTCTGAACAGACTAATACCACTGCAAGCTCTGAGCGAGACAATTATTCCTGCACATGTGATGCCCTATAGACACCTAGAACACACTGAGCATGAACATGTATCTAGGGTGCACATATATCCTGCCTGCACATGCATTTAGGTATGCCTTTACTCAAATTCAGAAGCTCACAGCATCATTACACAACCCTTTAGTCAGTAATAAGAACAGCAAGAAGTGCCCAATACCTCAAATGTGGCAAACAGCAAAAGTGGAAGGAGAGACCAGCAGCAGGGAAAACGTAAATGAAATGTTTAGAAGACCTTAAGTTGATGGACAGACTACTGCTGTCATCATCAGTGATGTTACAGCAATGTGATCTCACAGGAGGAAGGCCTAGTCAAAAGACCTTATGTATTTCCCAAGGCAGCTACTCTGTTCCTCCACCACACATCTCCCCATCCAGCACATGACAAGTTAGTGCTGAAACAAAAGCTGCCTTACTGACAGCGTACGGCACAAACAAACCATATCATTCTCTCAGTATAACTCTATGTATGCAAGTGAATCCAAACAGAACAGTACAGAATACAGGATAGTCCAAGATCCGTCTCCATTCACACACTAAGAAAGCAGATTATATAAAGATGCCATTTTCTTCCTTTGCACACACAATGTAGAATCATAGAATTATTAAGGTTGGAAGTGACCTTAAAGATCATCTAGTTCCAACCCCCCCCTGCAATGAGCAGAGAACCCTACCACTTGATCAGGTTGCACAAAATCTCGTCCAACCTGGCCTTAAAAACCTCCAGGGATGGGGCATCAACAACCTCCCTGGGCAACCCATTCCAGTTCCTCACCATCCTTGTAGTGAAGAATTTCTTCCTAATGTCTAACCTACATCTCCCCTCTCTCAGTTTAAAACCATTACCCCTTGTCCTATCACTATCTTCCCTGATGAAAAGCCCCTTGCCAGCTTTCCTGTAGGCCCCCTTCAGGTACTGGAAGGCCACTATAAGGTCTCCCCAGAGCCTTCTCTTCTCTAGGCTGAACAGCCCAAATTCTCTTAGCCTGTCTTCATAGCAGAGGTGCTCCAGGCCTTTGATCATCTTGGTGGCCCTTCTCTGGAACCTTTCCAACAGGTCTATATCTTTCTTTTGCTGAGGGCACCAGAACTGTATGCAATACTCCAGGTGGGGTCTGACCAGAGCAGAGGGGCAGAATCACCTCCCTGGCCCTGCTGGCCACACTTCTTTTGATGCAGCCCAGGATGCAGCTGGCTCTCTGGGCTCCAGCACACACTGGTGGCTCATGTCAAGTTTCTCATCTACTACCACCCCCAAGTCCCTCTCCTCAGGACTGCTCACAATCCATTCTCCCCCCAGCTTGTATTTATGGCTGGGGTTGTGCCAACCCAGGTGCAGGACCTTGCACTTGGCCTTGATGAACTTCATGAGGTTGGCCCTGGCCCATCTTTCCAGCCCATCATGGTCCATCTGGATGGCATCCCTTCCCCCCAGGGTGTCAACCACACCACACAGCTTGGTATCATCAGCAAATTTGCCGAGGATACACTCAATCTCACTGTCCATGTCTCCAACAAAGATGTTAGACAGCACTGGTCTCAATACTGACCTCTGAGGGACACCACTCATCACCTGCCTCCATTTGGACATTGAAGCCATTGACCACAACTCTCTGGGTGCAGCCATCCCGCCAATTTCTTATCCACTGAGTGGTCCATCTGTCAAAACCATGCCTTGTCAGTTTGGAGACCAGGATGTCATGTGGGACAGTGTCAAATGCCTTGCACAAATCCAGGTAGATGACATCAGTTGCTCTGTCACCATCCACCATCTCTGTAGCCTTGTTGTAGGCCAACAGATTGGTCAGGCATGACTTTCCCTTAGTGAAGCCATGTTGGCTGCCACCAATCACCTCTTTATTTTCCATGTACCTTAGCAGATTTTCCAGGAGGATCTGCTCCATGATCTTGCCAGGCACAGAGGTGAGACCTACTGGCCTGTAGTTCCCTGGGTTTTCCTTTTTCCCCTTTTTAAAAATAGGGGCTATGTTCCCTTTTTTCCAATCAGCAGGAACCTCACCAGACTGCCATGACCTCCCAAATACAGTGGACAGAGGATTAGCAATTGCATCTGCCAGCTCCTTCAGGACCCAGGGGTGAACCTCATCAGGTCCCATAGATTTGTGCATCTTCAGCTTCTTTAGATGGTCACAAACCCGCTCTACTTCTACAGTGGAGGGTAATTCACTCTCCCAGTCCTGGTTTTCACCTGTTGTGGCCTTTGTGTTGAGTGCTGGAGTTGAACATAGACTTCTTTGTCAAACTTCACATTACCTTTCATATATCCTTGAGCCTGCCCAAGACAGGGCTTAGGATTCCCTTCCTTTGCCACAGCCCTTTCACTATCACCAGAGGAAACTCAAGAGGAGATAACCGATGTGCTCAAATGGAGGGCAGAGAACAAAAGAAGTTAAAAAAGAACACTGTCAAAAGATGCCAAGAAAGTTATCGAGAGCATAAGAAAATTCAGACTAGCCTGTACCAGCTTCAATGGATCCTGAATTTCAGAGGCTAAAATCAGCCATCAGCACTCAGCATTCAGATTCTGTCGCTGCAGAGACCATGGCAATCTACCATTATTACCTACCACTGGTTCTACAAGAACCAACTTCATAAACCAGGAAGCACCCTAACACCCAACACAACACATGAAGCCTGTGGCTACAGAGGAAACCAGACAAAGGAACACTTAAAAAAAAGACAAACTTATACTTACATTTCTTTAGGGAACCTCTTCATACTATTTTTCTTTTACACACTAGTGCTCCACTAATAACAACTTACTTGCAGTATGCTAATAAGTTCCACTTGGCTTACCTGAACAAATCTCCTGGTTCTTGAAGAAATAACTTAAGATAACACAAGAGGGAAAATGATCAGGAAATTAAATTCAGCAATACCCCAACAAGTAATGCCCATCGTTTTTTGTCCTAATGTTGTCTAGGAGCTTAAACACTCTTTATTTTTTTTCCTTCCCGCTGCTTAGATCCCAATGTATTTGCAGAGAACTTAGCTCCCCTCCTTTAGATCTCATTCCAGTGGCTTGAAAAAAGCACTCTTAGTGCTCTTTCATACGTCTGTCCCTCCTCTCCCTTGAATCTTTCCAGAGGATTTTTCTACATTTACCCTAACATATCTTTTCTTTAAAAAGCAATAAGCAGAATTCTGCACCATATTCTAGTGCTCCAGCTAGATGCTTACCTGCATCAGGTACAAGGAAATTGAAATTTCCATAGTTTTAGTGGAAATACCCTGCCCTATCTATAGTAAGAATGAAACTTGCTTTCTTCACAGCTGTACTACATTGTTGGTTCACACTGACCCCACAACTGAAGAACCACTTCCAGATATCTTAAGCTGCCTGCAACTAATAAAGCAAATATTCCTGGGTTTGACTCCCAAGAGCATGATCTCGCCCATTATACTTTTAACAGCTCACTCTGTGGATATGATTAAGGATCTTTGGCCATCCAATTTTTCTTATTTATTATCCATTTTTAAGTATCTCCACTTTATCACATAGAAAGAGTCACAAACAAATGAAAAACAAGTAATATTTTAAATGTCACCTATTGCAGGGCAGAACCATAACCCATACCATGTTTGCTAATACAACAACCCAGTGAACAGGATTTGAATAAACTCATCAAGTCTTAAACGGAAAAAAAAAGCAACCTCATCAAAACAACCTTACCCAAAAGCCCAGGAGGTAATACAACTATTTTTTTAGAATTTGGCTACTAAAAAGGGCTTCTTTAAATTATAGTTCATTGGAAAGTACGTGACATTGTAAACTACACAGAAATCTCTAACAGATTTTGTAGCTAGGACCATGGGATGTGAGGGGAGAAGGTTTTGGGGATTTTTTGCATAGAAACCTGTTCCTATTAAAGTAATTCAACTAATGCTAAAGCTGTATTGTCATTGACCACCCCACCACCACACCACCCCCTCAAAAACAAAGCCTGCCTGTTTTCTGCAGCAAACAGTAAATGCAAGGAAAGATAGAAACATTAAAAAAAAAAATCTGACAATCTGAGGAGATTTGGCAAGAGAGAGTGAGCACATGAGAAACAAGAGGGAAAAAACTAGAAACAAACAATTGCAAACCTAGATATTTTCTTTTAAGGTGGAAATTTTTAAAAGGCAGTGACAAATAGTCCTCCTGAACATTCAATGAACACTCCTGAAAGCACAAAACATGGGTGTTGAAACATATCAATCTGCCTTAGACCCATGTTCTTCACAATCATCTTCAGTTTAGCCAGAACACATTGTCAGCGTACATGGGGATGCTGCAGCAAACAGAGCAAGAGTCTAGTCAGCAGCTAAAATTCTTGAAAGGTGAAGGGATGATTAGAAATACAACCCAATGACACAGTGTGCCCTCTCTCACTTATACTGACTGCTGTAACCATGGAAGGATTTTCATCCCAAACATGATACTGCAGTGGTTACAGCTTTTCAAACAAATAGTGATGACTGGCAGATAACTTCAGGTTAAAATAAGAACCTGCAACACTGAACACAAGTCCTGTGGTACTGCAGCAGCCTTTAACAGCCCAGTTTTCCTGGCTAGAAGAGAACTGATGAAAAGGACAGACATAGAATCAATTAAAATCATGCCAAAGTGGTTTTAAAAAGAAAAGGTTAGATGCTCCTAAGACTTAGCAGTTGAGAGTTTACTGAGTCATTTTTTTTTACCCTTTGGTGGAAAACAGCGTTTTCACTATGGCTGGAGTAGATTTAAGATGTACTTTAATGCTTATGAAATAAAAATACTTTACAACCTAGTACAGGAGGAAGCTATACTAGGATATTCTGTCCCTATGCTCTACATGTGTGGCATAGATGCAGTGGCCCCTACTTCCCAAAATTACTCAGAATACTTCTAAATGCTGTCCTTCTGTCTCCCATGTGGGAATCAGCTATGAGGATAAGAAGAGAGGAAATGCCCAGGCACAACAGTACAGCAACTCACCAAATCTGCTCTCTCTCCTGCTAGTCATGCATCTTAAAGGAAGCACTGGAAAACCAACTGCACACATTTCCACTAGTGTATACAGCATTTAAAGGGAAATGCCCTCATTTCAGACAGAACAGTTCTTTTGAGATCTGCAAGGACTGGAAGGTTTTGGTTTTTTCCTCCCAATTAGTATTACTATCAGCAAATGCAGCAAATAAAAACTACCTCCCCAAATAAATGACAGCACCTGGAATCTGGGATTCCTGCAATTAAACAACTCACTAGATTAAATGTTTCCTCCTGTCCATTTCACATATTTTTTGCATCTTAATTTTACTGAGCACTCACTTTATTTCAGGAAGCAGTGGAACAAAATCTACAACAGGCATTTTATTACTATTACAACAGTAACACCTCCCGGCTCTTTTATTTTTTTAAGTGAAGTTTCAGGCATTTGAAAATCTCCCTGTACATCAGCCATAAAACTGCACATGGTATCCATAACAAGGATGAAATTATCTATTTTACAGGCAGACCTCCTAACTTAAAGTCTTATATTTAGGCTTTTAATTACCACTCCCAACTCATCTAACACGTTCACCACTGTCTCCAGCAATGTACAGACCATGCTCCTAAAAAAAGTAGGACACTGAATTTACTTGAGCACTACTTTTGCCAGCATTCACTGCATTGCCTTACACTACATTGCTGATGTCACCGTTTTGCAGAATTGCTCAGCTGTTTTACTCAGCTGTCACTAGTTCCCTCTGAAGTCCTCCTCAGCAGTCTTAATAAACCTGAACAACTGTGATCTGACAGATAGGGTTACCACTTCATTATCCACTCCATCCTGCACATTTCTAATGTGGCTATTAAAACCCAAACACTCGGGATTGTTTCCTTCTGTACAGAACACTGTTAACCACTTTGAGGAACCAGAACTGGCTGTTCTCTTTTCTCCTCTGAATTCTAAACTGAGCTTGACAAGACTTTTATCTTGGACTTTCACCAAGCATTTATAAAGCTCTAGAGCATGGAAGAGTCCTCATGCTCCCCAAGTCCCACTATGACCCAGTTTTTTGAAAGATGAGAGAACACAAAAATAGTTGTGTCTTTGCCCTCTTAGTCAGTTTAGAGACCTAAACTAGGATATGAGGACTAGATTCCTGAGATTGTTTCAGGAGCTGCTGACAATCGCAACTTACACTGAACTAAACGGCTAGCAAAAGGAGGGATTTGGGATAATTTCTTGAACAAATTTGGCAAGTAACCACTGGACACAGACAGAAAATCACATATAACAAAATTCTAAGATCAAAGCATAGGGGATGTATAAATCCAAGCTCAGAATTACTGTATTTTATGCTATACCTACATAATATTTTCTTAACTTCTATTAAAACAAGCAAAAAGGTTCTCTGCTTCAAAAACATTTCTGTTCAGATCATCAGTGCATTGCACGTGGTGAAGGGGATGGTGCATGCCCCTCTCCTCACCTGGTCACCCACTTTGGGACACTGAAACAGTGGCACAGCCCTGCCCTTTGGAAACTCCTACAGGGGATGTAAGTAACCCTAAGAGCATTTTTTCAAACCTCTGCTGCTCCTCCTGCCTGCTTGGTAGCTACAAGCCTTTGTCTTAAAGAGCTGATATAGAGGCTACTTAATGAAAAACCTAGGCTATGAAAATTGAATTAGGAGCAGACTATTAGAGAGAAAAACAAGAAACAATGTAAGTAAGAAAAAACACGGGACCGTTTAAAAGGAAATGTGAGGAAAGATACTATTTTTGTTTGGTTCCTAAAGCAGGCGATGCATCATATGTGATGTTAATGATGAAAGAAGGCTTGTTAAAAAAATCCAAATGCTTAGCAGGGCTAAATGGAAGCAGGAATAATAACCAAAACCAAATGGTAAGAAATAAATTTAGTACTTCCAGCTGTAGGAAGGCCGGGGAAAATATAAGGGTCTACAGGATTGCTGGAAGAAGTGGAAATGGCTGCATGTATCAGTGAAGAAAGAAGTGAAAAAAAGGACAGTTGTCATGAAGGCCGATCTGCATGTGCTCTGCATCCACTTGGTGCTTGCCTTTGTTTTGTTTTCTAGGCTGACCTTCATCCCATGCCACACAAAGGATTCACTGAAAGCCTGTACTCAACGTCTCAATTAAAAGCCTGTTAAGAACTAATGTATCTTGTGCTGCAGGCCAAAGCCTAGGCCCAAGTGTCAGCGACTCAGCAGTGCCAGCAACCCAGCAGAGGGAGCGTCCCTGGCTGCTCAGGCATGAGCCAGAGTGCCTGGCTCTGGTCAAGGGGACCTGCACCCTACAGTGGCTTCGAATGAGCCCTCTCAGCGTTTGGAACAAGCAGAACAGCTAAAAAGAAACATTTAGCTTATTTTCCAAAGGGTTGCTCCTAAGCTTTTATGGTGAAAGATTAAAGCTAGGTGAAGGATGAAGTTTAAAGGACAGTAAAGAAAGTCAAGAGTAAATTAATAGTGTGTATAATAATAAGGCACACATGCAACAACACTCCACTGAGGGAGCATGATAATGGTGTGGGCAGTGTAAACCAAAACATGTGAAAGCAGTTAAATCTGTCATCACCAACACTGTCTTTAGAAGCATTCTGCTACTTTACAGAAACTTTTCAACACACACATGCACGAGTCTTTCGAAGGTGTCATCTACAGGAACTGAAAATGCAGTGTTTCCTCAAGTGCATCCTGCAGGCCATGCGTGTGTCTGCAAAGCCTCTGTATGAGGTTGGGATTTTTTCCTTTAGATGGTAGTATTTTGTTTAATTCTAGCACTACATTTAACTGGGGTATTGCACCATAGATTAGTTGAACAGTATCGAGTTCGGTACACGCCCTAAACACAATCTGGTTAACATCTGTGTAACAAGGATAAGATCGAAACTGACCTTAGGGCTTTGGTCTAAAAGACTAAATTACTGTCAGAATTATCTTGGTGTAATTATACCTCTGTAAATTCCCCGTTATTCTGGAACGGCATTTTCAACCTGATTTAGCTTAAACAACTTCCAAAAGTTCTATCAATGAGGCAGCTGTACATGCATAATCCTGCTAAATTCTTCTGCATGACCTTTCATTTCACACATCAAAACGTGACAATGAAAAACTGAATAATCAATAGTAAAAACAAAATACTGATTTTAATTAGAGGCAAGAATGTGTCTTCCTGTTTGATCATTTGCTCCCTAATCAAAAGTAATGTTAAAACAACGGAATTACCCTTTTCTTTTACTAGTATTTTTTCCTGGGTTCTGATAGCTTTGCTCTTGAGGAGTAGATAACCATTGACAATTACAGTTGCATGCACTATTTCTCTGAAAACTTCCTGTTATCGTCAAAGGCAGAGATATTAAAGGAGCCAAAGTTGGTTCCTATCACTGTATGTTGTTTCCAGTAGTCACAGCTTGAGTTTCAAAACTGATGTAGATTTGCACTTCCCTTTATCTCCATTGAGTGTTGCTGTGCTCTCAGTACTTAAGAAAATCAGGACAGTTACTTAGGAGCCTAATTTTAGGCACTTGTTTCTGGAACCTGGCATAAAAGCTCACACTTGAACATGAAAAGAACCCATTCACGTCAACTATTCGGGAATACCTGAAAGTCTTGGTCAGAATGCCTGGAGTTATGCATCTCCTTCATAGTTCCATTTATAAATAAGAGCCTAAAAATCTGCTTTTGGGCATAAAGGTTTGAATGTGATTTACATGCGTTTTGCCTTGCTCCTGAGAAATTTACTTTGATGGATGTTTTGATGTAATTAGTGTTTCCAAGGAAAGCGTTGGGTTTGCAAAATTATATTCTTAAAATGAAGAGGGATAGACAGCAAGGAGTTCTTGGCTTTATTGAGAATAATGCCAGTGTTCAGAGTCATCTCCTCCTATCTTTGGAGACTGAGGATGTGAAAGCCTTGCGTAATTTCCCAGACATTTTGCTCCTGATAACATAAATTATTTCAAGGGCAGGAGTAGCCCTGCCAAACATAATCACCACAAATTTTCCTCTCATATGCAGGCTCTGACTATCATTTATCACCTACGTAGATAGACAATTCTGCAAGCTTGTTTGCCAGACACTGCTCTTTACAAAGTGCTTGCAGAACACCAGAAGTAGATAAACTCTCCCCTAGGCCTCCACAGAGTGGGCCATCTCCTTCAACTATGACTTCCACCAGCAGTGAAGTCACACTGGTGGCTTTGTGATACCACAGCGCTCTCCACAGCAACAGCCTATGAGGTCACAAATAAAGGATTACCACCTTCCTGCAGGATTAAGGGAACTAAGAAGCTGGTCTGTCAGGAAAATGGGTTTTACTTCAAATAATGGGAATTAAAAGAACACTGAAAATAAATGGGTTGTAAATTATCTTTGTCTAACATGCATCTTTTTTTTTTTTTTTTTTTCACTAATACAGTAAAATAAAACACTGCTTTATTTGCCAACTCCCAAGTAACTGAGTGAACTGCAGGTTGACTGTTGAGCTGTTACACAGGAGATGAATCCTGAAACATTTTCCATATCTTGTGACTCCTCAGGTCATTTTGATTTTGCAAGTGCTGTCAGCAGTCAGATCACTCTCCTCAAATTCTTTGCTGGTTAGCTTATCCACAGATGTTCAAAGTTAACAATAAGTTCCAGAAAGCAATAAAAAAATAAAAAAAGAAAAAGGAAGTCTGGAAACATCTTGCCTTAGCCCACTTTATTGTTTAGGCAAGGATTTGTGAAGATGATTCCAAACCAGAAGTCTGCGTTCCCAAGAAAGACAGCAAAAATTTTGAACTGTACATTACAGTGCTTTAAAGACTTGTCTGAAATGCAAGAAACAGTTATTATCTAGAAGAACCTTCCCTGCAAAATATACTGGCAGTCACAGGAAACTTGACTGCAAACATTGCTGTTAGAATAAAATACTTGTACAAATAATTTCATTACACTCTCAGTGGTTCATTTTTTTCCAACAATATCTGGTTTACTCCCCTGTTTAAAAGGGTTTTGTTTTTTTTAAAGACACAACTCCAGAACTTGTTTAAAGCCATTCTGAAGCCTTTATCTCCCCACCTGCCCATCATGGAGCAAATCAAGAAAAGCACAAATACAATCACCTGACAAACGCTTTCTGGCCCCTCAAGGAACCACTGAGAAGTCCATGCAACTACCCCGAGCACAAATTAAAAGTTAATTTGGTTTCAGCTTTTAAAGGGAGATACAGTCCACTGGGGGAGGGGGAATGAAAGGAAGGATGACACCAGTTGAGTAGACTTATATTATTCACAGAAATCCTACGACCCATGCATGCTTGCCCATGAAAACGCTTTTCCCGTATTTTTGAAGTAATTGCCCACTTTTCCAGATGCTTGGCAACTCAGGCTTCCTGATGTCTAGAGCTACTGCATGCATACAGACCCACACGTGCAGCAGGTCCAACACATCAGGTGTACTACGCACGCACACTTACTCCATCAGGGACTGTCCCAGATTTTAAGATTGAGATCTAAAAATCCTGCAACAGCCTCAGTCTGTAATTTGCAGCCCGAGATGTGATGCAACTGTAAAGCAGCTGTACAGTGTGAAAAGATCTTGCAACTTCAGGAAAATTTTGAGTAAGGGCCTACTTGCAGCTTACTGGAGCTGGAAGGAGAGGTTCTCAGCATTATGAGCCTATGCACTAATATCAGTTTCTACTCTAGGCCTGGAAGAAAACACTGGACAACTCTGCAGTAGCTGATCATTGTGCAGTTGGACAACTGCTAAAAACGTTAAACAGAACTAATACAGTCAGACCGACGAGATGTTTCAGTGTTCTAAGTACGCCTCGCAATTTTGTAACTTAAAAACCTGTTTCTTTGCCCTCCAGCACAAGCAATAAAGAATCTCAAAAGAAGTTCTTAGATACACCAGATGTACTCGCTTTGCCACTAACCTCCACAGCTTTCTAGGCGTGTAAATCACGGCCGAACTCAGCGGCGCGGTGAGACGCTGCTGCCGCCAAACCGTGAGCTCCCGCCAGGGCCGGGTTTGACCCCGGCCGCCTCCTCCAACCCGCAGGGCAGACACGCACCAGACCGGCCACCTCCCAGCGGCCCGCGGCGGCACAACGCACCTCCAGCCGCCACAACACCCGACGCTGATCCCGAGCACAAAGGCCAGGGCCCATCCACGCTGCCCTGCGGGGAAAAGCAGCCCCACCGGTACGACCGGCCCGCCGGGCCCGCCCACCCGCCGCACCAACGGGCACCGGCGCGGAACGCGAGGGGCGCGCGGCGCTGGCGCTGCCGGCCGAGCTCTGACCGTGCAGCAGGGCGGGCCGCCGCCGCGGAGCGGCTGCCCGGCGGGGCCCGGGACGCGGTACCTCGGCGGCGGCCCCTCCCGGCGGCGCTTCGCGGCGGCCGCCCCGCCGCCGTCCCGGCGTGCCCCGCGCGGGGGCACGGCCGCCCGTCGCCGCGGCAACGTGCGGCGGCAGCGCGAGGCGCCCGGCCCCGGCGCCGCCCCTCCCGAGCCCCGGGGGACCCGGCGGCGGCCGCGGAGCGAGGAGGGGAGGCCGCGCCCGCCTGCCCGGGGCTGCGCCGCCGCCCCCAGCACGCGTGTTCGCACTTTCCGCCGGAGCCGGGGACAGGGTTCTCCTCCAGTGCAGGCCACGTGTGTCCCTGCCATTTTGGATGTGGGAGCAGCTCCCACAGGACGCGCACCTCTGTGTGCTGCTGCTGCTGCCGCCGCTGCTGCCGCCGCTGCTGCCGCTGCCGCCTCTGGAACCACCCAAGTCCCAGCCGGGTGGAGCTCAGAAGCAAACAAAGTTTTCTGCTGATTGGCGTCTTTGGGCTTAGGATTGTGGGGTGGGGTTTTGTGTGTGTGTGTGTTTTCCTTTGAGGTTGGGGATTTACATAGCGGTAAAAGAGATTTCCATCCAGTTCCTGTATCAGCACTCTGTTCTCATGAGAAACCTTCCTTCCCACCTGAAGCAAGGGTAGAGGCACGAAAACCCCTTTGCCCCCCGGAGGGCAGTGGCGAGATGGGACGTGTGCTGCTGATGCCAAAATTAAATCTGAACAGTCACCGTACCCAAATCCACCCCCTTCTTCAAAAGGTTAAACCCTTCCAGTATTGTATGCGAGTTTTCTAACTCACCATAGGTTCGTAACTGATCCAAGGTTAGTTTTGTCTTGTTTTTAAGGTTTAAGAAGGTACAACAAAGGACCACAGCAAAATACTTCCTTCTGGCTGCTACTGAGGTAGAATCTGCACTTGTACAGAAACTTAGGCCACTTTTAAAAAAAGATGTTATTGCCTAAAAAAATGAAATGTTTTTGCACATCTAGTTTGAACTAGATGCAGGACTTTCTGTGACCCCAAACATGCCTTGTAAAAACAGTGACCAGCACACATGCTGAAAATCAAAGCTGTAGAGCAAATCAGAAAGTTAAAACATTCTCCATCTCTCTTGGTTTTGCTTACAAAACGATGCCTGACTACATAGTCTTTTAAAAAAGCCTCAAAGCAAGCAGGATAATTAGTTCATAAAGGCAAATAGTGGGGTAACAAAGGTGCCCTGCTATGGATCCTGAAGATTAATTTGAACTTTACTCTGAACACAGGCCGATGGCTTTCTTCACACATGTAAATGGGCATCTTGGGTTTTAGGGCTGGTGTGTCTCAATTCCACAGGCATCAGCAACATGTACAGCATAACCACACCAAGCTGATGGATGCTTAGGAAAAAGCTAAAGCAGTAATTGTGTCACAGCAACGTGGTGTGTGAGATGCAGCTGATGCAAGCCCTGGTAAGACACAGGAGGTCTGCAGCATGCTGTGGTCAAGAATCAGCACCATGACCTCACCCTCTTCTAGCGCTCAGACACAAGGGAAGCTGAGAACTGACTAGCAGCCAACTAACCACCAATTCAGCCTGCATTAAAATGCTCTTCCCTTTATGAGTTCACTCATCATTTGAATTACTTAAGGAAGCTGCACAAATGCTTATATTCCAGACTTTGACACGCAACCAATTAATGGAGCTGGCTAACTTGAATGGAATGGAAACTTTCTGCTTAGGCAATGGAAAAAAAGATCAAGACAGTAACACAGCAGAGCAACACCGATTTTGAAAGGCAGCTGCCACTCTGAGCATGACTGAGAACTGCTGCATGGTAGCACAAGTGCTCAGATCTCCCTTGCTCTACAACTACACACTGGAAATGTGCACACAATCCTCAAAACCACTGGCACAAGCCTTTCATACTAAACAAATAGCTGAAAGAGTGGAAAACAAAACAAAACAAAAACAACAAAACAAAACAAAAACCCTTCTGTAAGTGAAATTTCCCCATGCCAGACATTTTAAAAAACCAAGAGAAGGCAATCCTATGATCATGCTGTGGGGAATGGTCCATCTTCTCTCCCCCACATAAGACTAAACAAAATGCCTTTCAAGCCAGCAAAGCAAGAGTGGCATCTTTTTGCTGATTTAGCCAAGGCCGGACTGGAACAGGCCCCTTGCTCTACCAGGTAAGTCCACAGCAAGAAAAGAGCATAAGGGTTATGAAACTGGCAGCAAAATGGACAACAGGTTAAAGATGCCTCTGACAGAGCACGTACCTGGCCAGTGCTAACTGGCTAATTTGAAGAGTGGTACCTTCTCGAACAGTGATTTCTGATCTACAAGAGGGCAAGGTCTGCAGGCCCGGGCTCTCGCCTGCCCAGGAGGAGACCCTGCTGCAGCACCAGGAGCCCCTGCAGCACCAGCCCCGCTGCCCGGACCCACAGAGGAGGGGCCGCCCGTACCCGCTCCGCGGGGATCCAGCCCCGCTCCCGAGGGAGCGCTGCCCGCGGAGCCCGCCTGCCCGGAGCTGCCCGGCCTGAGCCTGCCCGAGCCCAACACCGGAGCCGAAGCCAAACCGAACCGGGGCCCGCGGCTGCCTGCCCGGTCCGCCTGCCGCTCTGCCCCGGGACTGGACCTGCTACCGAGCCCTGCCAGCCGGGAAGAAGCCGCATCCCAGGAGCCACACGCTCCGGAAGGGTAAATGCGAGCACACGTACACACCCACCGAACACCCACACACTCTCTAACTTTCCTGCCGGGCTTTTTACTCCATTGATTCCACACCTCTCCCTCGGAGTGTACATTTAATAAGACCACAGTACTTTGGAATTATTTTCCTGACATATCCCTAGCCTGCCTCTCCTGAACCTTGGTCCCTTGGTCCCTCACTTTGTGTTAACCCTTAATAAACCGGTTAATTCATAAACTAAACACTGGTCTCAATGACAATTTGTGAGTGTGTTGAGGAGGGGTATTCTAAAATACTCCAAGATCCGGTCCCTCAGCAGCCGCTCCTCTGGGAGAGGCAGCGCCACGTGTGACCCTCGGTCTCATTCAAAAAGCCCTCCACACTGGGGAGCAAGTCGCAGAAGCACCTGACAGCCTCTCTGGCTTCGGCTTGAGACACGTGCAACCACTGGCTACAGGAAATTCCAGGCCACAGCTCAGCATAGAAGCTCCAAGCCAAGACAGTGCAAAGGTTTTTAAAGAGAACACCATATTTTGTCCAAAACATTTTCTTGCCTGTACATTGATTTCCCATAGTATTGCTTGCCCATTGCTCTGCTTGCCATTAATCTTTGAGACCTTTAAATACTGGCAATCATCTTTCCTTCACTCATGCCACTGAAACTCGTCACTTCCTCTACAAGTCAGGTATGAGGAAATGCTTCTTCCTCGGGTGACATCAGCAGTGTCTGGCCTTTTACAAGATCCGGAGGAAGACCAGCCCTGCCCCAAGGAGTTCACAGCCTAGTTCAGACAGAGCCAACATGCTTCAGATACAATCTGTGAGGCCATGGAAGCATGAGATCACTTCCTCCTTCTGATCTTCAGCTTTGCATACTTCTACTTAAAAGGTTCCTTTGAAAATAAAATAAAATAAAAGCTCATAATGATTTTATCAGTTTTGATATTGGCTGTGGGACCAACCATGTACCTTCAATTATTAAACATCCACAATTCCCTTTTTCCTCAAGTACAGGAGGAGGAACCTGGCAAACAACCAGAAAGGACACAATGACTGACATTAGCTAACAGCTAAACTAGCAACTACTCAACCAAATTGCACAATCCACAGGAGATGTGCTGTGACTATTAGCTTATGGATGGTAAGTCTACAATCAAACTCCACCATTTCTATTGACATCTCTTGTTTTTATTCAAAGAAATTAAGGAAAAATCCGGTGCTTACATATTTCTATAATATCTGAAAGTATAAAATTCCTTAGCTTTTTCCACATAGTTTTTTTATCTGGAAACCTGGAACAATATAATGGCTACTTCCATGTACAGGATTTGCCCAGATACTACAATTCTGGACTGTAAGCTGGATGCTTACAGGATGCTTTTTGCTCTTTTCCCTTTCACTGTTTAAAAGGAAAGATTACGGCAAAGATTAAAATAGGCTAGGCACTCAATTTGTTCCACCTTCCCACCTCTCTCAAATACAAGTTCAAAACCAACCTGAACTGAACTAACAGATGATCATCAAGCAAATCAGTTACAGCAAACTGTAACAACAAACAGCAAAATTACCAAATTTGAGGCCCTGCACTGACCAGGAATAACTCCAGGAGGAGATCGTCAAACAGCACACCTGGATTCTTACAGCCACCAGGAAAAGTTCCAGGACTGGTTCTGCACACCTGATTCCTGCAAGCTAATCACCAGGATTCCCTAAAGAGCACCAGGAAAGCAGCTTTCATTCAAAAGCAAGGGGTGGTCAGGATGACATAAAGCTACTCAACACATTTGTGGTGCAGTTAGTGATGTGACTAACTGATGGAAACCTGCCTGGGACAGCTTTACACTACTCATGCGGCCATTCCAAGTATTTTTTGCAGTCTGTGTTGAATACTGTGGTGCAGCAGTTACACTGCTTACGTTGTTAGAGCTGACTAGGTTAGAGTTAGCTCTGGCCTGCCCATACAAAATGAAGTCATGCTTACAGCCCCCAATACTCAGCATATCCTAGACATATGTTTCATCCTTACAGACTAGTTTGTTTGGGGATTTTTTTGTGTGTGTGTTTTGTTGTTGTTGTTGTTTGTTTGTTTTTCAATCTAAGCATCTGGAAAACCTTACTGAATAGTTTATGCAAAACAGTCTCTCCCATCTAAGAAATCTTCCATTTATAAGACAGATAGGGTTAAACAGGTAATTCCATATTGTCCTTGAAACACGCATGTCAGATGCATACGTTAGAAATTACGTAGTCTTGTCTGTGCTTAAAACTTTACTAGGAAATAAGGTGCTTTTAATAGGCACCTGAGCTGGCAATGGATCCAAGCTCCCTTCAACAGCTCTGGAGAAACCAAAGCTGACCAGCATGCCCAAAATCAGTGCCCTGTTCAGCCACAATGCCAGCAGAAACATCTGGGTAAGCTTCAAAATGACCAAGCCATCCCAGCCTGACCTACAGCAGAAAAACAAGCCATTGCTAACAACTACTTTCAGCTAGATGCTCTGGACTAATACTGAAAATGCTGTGGACCAGATGTCATCACTGCTACTTCAGATGGCATGAGGAACCCATCACCATGCCACTGATGTTTTGTGGTATTTCCCTTTGTTCATAGGTGTGGGAAATGGTTTTTCTTCTTCCCCACACAAGTCTAAACAAAATGCCTTGGAAAATGGAAGCCCTTACACAGACAAGTCATCTTTTGACAAAGCATTCATAGATACCTCACTGCACAACAGAGCTAACCAATCTAAAGCCTAACCATTGCTTTCCTCGCCCATCCCAGGACAGCCAGCACTTATGGTTGATCCTTCCCCATGAGATAGTTTAGGGATCTAACCCAGCAGAAGGCTAGTCCTGCCAAAACCCCCCGCATATTTTATGCCAAGCACTGACTGGGTGCCCTGTTAGGACAGAGGAGACCCTGTCGTAGAGCAAAGTAGGAGGCAGTAGCCCACAGGCAATGCAGGTATGGAGAAGCAGGACCCACTGCTCTGGGGGCCACTAGTTATATGTAAGAACTGTTCAGTTATCATGAAGCTGCATTGTAACAAAGTAAGGACACATAGCTGGAATAAACAAGGATATAAGTAGCAAGCACACATTCCAAGAATGTATTTAAAAATAGTTGTTCTGACAGGGACAGTATGTACTCACTTTCATCTGTAGTACCAAGGATCTGTTAAAACCAGCAACAACTGATTTTACCAAGGAATATGGTCTATTAGACATCAAATACGGATCATTCTAGTGGAAAAAAACATGCAGGAGAAGACAGAAGAATCCACCCACTGCTGGAGTACCTCCCCAAAACACGTATGGCACACAGTCAGAAAGAATGGCTTCACATGAACATCCTACTGTGTAGAATGCAATTCCACTGATATTAAAATGTATCAGAAAACCATACCAATTATGTGAAACTGATTTTGTAGAGAGGGAGAAATATTTTTAGAAATGTCAGAACTTCGTATTACTACATTCCCACATGAACTGTTCCTTTATTTTGCTTCAAATTAGCTTGCTCTGAAAGGCTGCACTAGGTAGAGCAATATTTAAAACACTTAGAGAGTCAAATTTGAAACAAAACAGCTGGAACAAAGTATTTAATCTGATCTAAAAATACTGGGCTTAGGATTTTATTCCATGTGAAATTTGACTACTACAATTTCCTTAGAATCCAAAAACCTCCACAAAACAGAGCTTCTGTCTACTAGTCCACCATATGCAAGCCTCAAGTTTTACAACATGAGTTTCAACATATGTCCTTATAAGAATATCCCATGTCATATATTTCCTCATGTGAAACTTGAGAATCTTAACACATTATTTTGCAATGAAAAGTTTCATTCAGTCTGAGCAGGATTTGCACTTGAAGGGTTTTTGCCTTGTTCGGCACCTCAATTCCAGTTTTGTCAATTCATCTTGCAAATGTGATACTTGATGGATTTGCCTGTGTTTATAAATATGTATGTACAGCTCAGAGTAGGAAAGAGGCAACACGGTTACATCAGCCTCAACACCTGCACCATCTTAACTGAAGCAAAGATGACCATCTAGTTTCTCTTTCTTACTATTTCCTAACTTCCCAGCCTTACTAACACTTCACTTCTCTCCCAGTAACAGAAAACATGCTGACTCTATTTGACTTGTAATTTCCACTATGACTGGAGAAGCACGTCTTAAAAGAAAACAGTGAAAATATCTTTAAAACATTCTTACAATTTTTACAAATGACATTTGCCCCAAGTGCCCATTTGTGTGGGAAATGTCTAAATTGTTCAATTTTAAAAAGTCTACAGTCCTAAGGGAGCTTTTAGATTTATATACATAACATTTTCATGCAGATTGAGGGCATTAAGTACTTCATGCATGCAAAAAAAGAAAAAAGAAAAAGAAAAAAGAAAAAAGAAAAAAAAGAGAAAGAGAAAGAGAAAGAGAAAGAGAAAGAGAAAGAGAAAGAGAAAGAGAAAGAGAAAGAGAAAGAGAAAGAGAAAGAGAAAGAGAAAGAGAAAGAGAAAGAGAAAGAGAAAGAGAAAGAGAAAGAGAAAGAGAAAGAGAAAGAGAAAGAGAAAGAGAAAGAGAAAGAAAAGGCTTGAAGAAACGTTTCAAAAAGAAAGCAAGAATATTTTACATCTGAGGCAGAGATCTTGTCCATTGCAATCACAGAGAAAACAACTGAAAAGAAACCAAAAGAAGACAGCTGATAAACTACAGCTGATAAACAGAACAGGTTCTTTCCAAAGACTTAATATCTAATGTAAATGACCGTCACAATAATTCTCATCTAAAATGTAAACCTTAAAAAACACCTCCTTTTGCAGCACAGAAGTTTACCACTCTTGATTGTCATCTATGCATTTAGGCAAAACAAACAGTAAAGATCCAAGACAGCAGATGTTGGAGGAGATGCTCACCACACATCACCCAGAAAAGAAGCATTTCATCAAACAGAAAATTCAGACAGGAACTGAACCCAAGATTACTAGCCATGACAGTAGCAGGGTAACAGCACAGTCTTCTACCAGTAGGGACAAAACCTTGTTTTAAAATGGATCTAGAGCCACTGGAGAAAAAGTTTCACAGTAACCTACAGCAGTTTCAAGAGATGGAACTCAAAGACCACAAATGTGTTTCTTCAGATTCAGGCCCCTACCAGAAAGCAGCTGCAGGAATAATCTTAGCTGTAGAAGTATTTGAATACCTAGAACACAGGCTACAAAGGAGCAAACATAAAGACAAGCACCTGCGGGGCAGCAAGACTGCTTTAGACATGTTTATTTTTAATTTCAAATCTTGATTCTGAAGTGATAAAGAGAAGCCCCAAGCAAAGGAACCAGAACAGCGATGTTGACTAGAGCATGATTTCATCCTCCACGCCTTGGGAGCTGCTGATCAGCTAAGGACGCTGTCAAGCTTAGCAGCTCAGGCTCACTGCTGCAAGAGCATGATCCCACTGGAAAAAATGTAGATCTAACAGGGTTTTTCAGGTCAGGCTAGGGACTGGTACAAGGCTGCAGATTAAGCAACTTGAGTGAGTGAGGCAGAAGTCTCAGGAGTAGACAATTTGCTCCTGGGAATATGATTTGGAGTGCCCAAACAAGCATTTCTGTAGGAAGGGACTGCAAGCCCTCAGTTTGTTCCTACTTTGATATTCAAGGGATCAGAACGGGTAACCCTTCTGCAAGTGAACAAATCATATTAAGAAAATACTCTGTGTCATCAATCTCTAAGACTCTGAAAAAATTAGTTTTGGTTGCTGCATGGCAAAAAAACTCCAAGACTGTTTTAAAGATCCGCTGTGGTTTTGCCTCGAAGCTCATCAAAACTCAAAGCTCATGAAAGGCTACATTTTCTCACTGCTAGTGACAGCAGTAATAAAAAAAGCATTGTGAAGAGGATCTAATTGGTGGACAGGTTCTTGAAACCTGGACACAACATTCAGGTATTTGTGTGTCATCTCTGTGCTCTTATGCGTGAACTCTATGGTCAAGCATATAGTTTATTTGCAAGTCTCTCTACTGCCTCTTATTGGAGCCTAGATCCTTAATAGCACAATTTAATGTTATCTATTACCAACATGTAAACAAGAAAGTCCTATGACATTCTTCTTGCCTCTCTCAAACACCTGGCACCAGCTGTTTTAAACGGAAATTTAATGATGAATAATGTCTCACGGAACAAGGTAGACATACCACTGCAAATGTCCCCATGCCTCTGTTGTATTGGAGGCATCATTCTTTTCACAGTCAGAGCTCTTCATTAACCAGGTATTAGCTGGTTAATAAAATAAAATGTACATTAAAAAGTAGCACTGACTTTTTGAAAGTGCAGTACATTGAGACACATCTAAACTTCATGAGGCTGAAAAGGATTTTAGCTAGAAACTTCATCCTGAACTTCTACTTTATCTAACTGGATCTCATACCTTGCAGAGAGCTGTCACAAAAATCCAGGTAGATTCTGAGCATGTGGGAAGAAAAACAAAAGCAAAAAATTTACAATATTTCAGGAATACCATGCATGTGGCAGAGCCACAAAGATGATTAAGGGAGTGGAACATCTCCCTTATGAGGAAAGGCCAAGGGAGCTGGGTCTCTTTAGCTTGGAGAAGAGGAGACTGAGGGGCGACCTCATCCATGTTTACAAATATGTTAAGGGCAAGTGTCAGGAGAAGAGAGCCAGGCTTTTTTCAGTGATGTCCAGTGATAGGACAAGGGGCAATGGGTGCAAAATGGAACATAGGAGGTTCCATGTAAATATCAGAAAAAACTTCTTTTCTGTGAGAGTGACAGAGCACTGGAACAGGCTGCCCAGAGAGGTTGTGGAGTCTCCTTCACTGGAGACATTCAAAACCCGCCTGGACACATTCCTGTGTGATGTGCTCTAGGTGACCCTGCTCTGGCAGGGGGGTTGGACTGGATGGTCTTTTGAGGTCCCTTTCAACCCCTAGGATTCTGTGATGAAGGCATGCAGCCTCTTCCGAAGATAATTCTTCATCTTGGGAGTTAATTTTGTGTCACCTTCTATTACACACCCAAAGGATACACATAAAACTGTATCGGTGGAAGTGATTTAAAGTGTGCTTCTAATTCTGCTTGAATGAGGAGCTGCTTGTGGAGTTATTTCCATTTCTTAAAACCACTATCCTGATTCTCTGACTCCTCCCCCTGTGCCCCCTTAAAAAGCAAAAAAACCCCACCCAACAAAAAAGAAAACCCAAAAAGACAGAGAACAATTGAAATGTTTTGATGTGACAAAAGCCAGACTCCAAAACTCTCAAATGTGCTCAAATAATGGACTTGAAACTCTCATCCTAGTACCTTACCTCTTCAAATAAACCTCCCGAGCTCATTCAAAATGCGAGCACTTTAAACATACAAATACGGAAGGAACTTTCCAGCTCTTGTAAGAAGGTAATGAATCACAAAATCAAGTTCTTGCTTTCAAGGCAACTCTCAATTGTTGCTTCAGTGATTTTGCTTTCAGCCTCACCCTGTCCCAATCCTGGTGTGTTCTGCTCCAGAACACACACAGAGATCAGAAAAGCTTTGCTTAAGATTCAGAAAGAAGATAAAAAGTATGGGTGATTTGAAGTGCACTCTATCCTGCCTGATGGGGGTAGGAGGATTGATAGTGATGGGGGGGTGGGAGGGAGCAAAAGAGCATACATGATATATTTAGAAAGGGGAAATAGTCTTGCAGAATGAGGGAAGATGAAGAGAGGGGGGAGGGAGAGAGTGAAAAGATATCTAAAGAGTTACGAAGAAAAAAGAGACAAACTGTCAGTTTTTAAATTCCTGAGAGAAAAAAAGTCTGCAGCATTAGGGAAATGGATGCAATTTTTAAAAATTTAAGCTAGAGACAATAAAAAAGACCTAAAGGAGAAAGTGAGAGAGATACCTGCACTGAGGGAGTTTCCAGTAGATGCTGACAACATCCGTTACGAAGTCCTGGCATTTGAAGGGGAAATTGTCTAGAAAATGCTTATCCTTCAAAGAAAAACTGAAGAGTCTATGATCACGGGACACCTAAAAGCAAGTGAACATCAGCAAAAGGGTCCCGCTGACTACCCAGACCAAAGAGACAAAACTAACAAGCTCTTCACTTGACCACAGGAAATTAAGGGATGGCCCCTTGGGAATAACACATGAAAAAAACAGCAGAAGCTCTAAGCTGGCCAGCACTGCTAAATGGGTTGACCAGCCTCAACAAATTTTTCAAGCATCTATTTGAATACAGGGCTCAGCTGCTGGCCTGGGGAATGGCAGGACTAGAAGATGGGTGGAATCCACAGCCTCCAAATGTCTCTCAGCACTTCCAACCACACAACAACCTGGTGTGGAGAGAAAGGATCTCCAGCCAGATTAATGCAGAAGTCAGAATGCCTTCCAGGCAGCAGCTCCCTCAATTAATTCCCATGACCTGCTACCCAAAAATCAATTCCCAAGAATTATTTTTTAGGTTGGGTTGTTGGTTTTGTTTTGGGGTGGGTTTTTGGTTGTTGGTTTTGTTTTGTTTTGTTTTCTTTCTTGGTTCACTCTCCATTCTCATGATGTAATTAAGGTTCAAAGTGAAGAAAGAAGGGGAATCAGCTTTGTGTCAGTGATTAGCTCAACATCCTGTTAATATCTACCCATAATCTCTCCCAGTCTAGGCATGTATCACCTGAGAACTCCTCTTTAAGAAGAAGCTCAAGACAGTTTATGAGACCCTAGGTAGATTAATTTTCCAGTGGTTGCTTCCATGGGTTACCAATGTCCCCATTTATTTTTATACATTCAGTTACAAAGGCAACAAGTAACACCTCCTGTGAACACATAATCAGGTATTATACTTTACCTCCATGAACCCTACCCTCCTCATACCAAGGCCTTGTAATCCTCACATGAGAAATATAAACTTAGCTAGACATGAGAAGTCCTGTTTCTCATGCACTAGGACATCCTTTATTTTATATATTTAAAGCACAATACAACTAAGTAAAGCAGCCAGAATGGCCTCAAATGTATTTTTTTTTCCTTCCAGTTCTTTTGCTTGTTAACAAATTGGGTTAGTTTCACAGGTCATGGGTGTCAGTGCTCAGAAAAGAAAAAGATCAGCAATTTATAGTCACAGTTTTTAACGGGTTCTCAAAGTTCCTTAAAACCCCATAAAGCAAGTATCACTTGCGTCCCCATCACCTAGCACAGTGATCCGTGCTGAACGTGTGCCATAACAGCATATGCACACCATTTCCTTTACAGTCCCGCTCAGTCAAGTCAAGCTGACGTGTGAGAATATGGTACCCCACATATCCATTTTTTCCCTTTTCCCAGCCACAGTGATGACAGGTAGCGGGTCTGTAACCCAGCCTTGTCTTGAGTGTCCCCCAGGCAAACATTACTGAGTCTAGCCTTGCAGGCGTCGCAGAGGACTTCACCAGCCGCTGCGGTGAGACAGTTCCAGCTGTTCTGGTAGCCACAGGGATTTGGAGGCAGGCAGGCAATTCCCACTTTTTATTTTTTCTTTCCCAATGTCTTGAGAAAACAGAGATTAACATCAAACCATTATAGAAAGGTGACCTAAATGCTAAAAGAATATACTACTACCTCACTGCTGACAGGACTACTCACTTTAGAATGGAGGGGCTCTGTTCATGTTACCAGTTTTCTCCATTTATATACAGTTGCACACACACAGGTTCTCATCACTAGTTGAATGACAGTAGGTTAAGAATAATTCCTATCTCTTTTTTCTCTGGCTGATATTTTTTAAACAAAAATCAGTTCAGTTTATGCATCATTTTATGGAGGTTGCTTTTAACTCAGATGTTCTGCACATAACTACAAGGATAAGGAGGGCAATGCCTCTGCTGCAAAAAAGGGAATAAAAATGCCTAAAGGATTATTTATTCCACACTTCCCAAATTCCAAAGTGAGGTCTCTCTTGCAAACTGTAGTTAATAATCTGGATTCTTCCTTGCTCTATTATTATTTCACTAACAGAATTTACAGGTAATGTAAAATACAGACTATTTTACTCTGCATATATTTTGCACCTCCAGCTCTTTTTGCATCTTACTTCTCTTCGAGTACACTGCTTAGAGCCTAAGGCTTCACAGCATTTACAATCTTTTATTTTTTTGTGCCTAGCAGAATGGGTACACAATTGCAATACAACTAAATAATAACTATAAGAATAAATTGGATTTTTCTCTTCAGCTGCACACCAGGCACATGAACTTTGGTTAAGACTGTGCTTGCAGAGCCAAGGCTTGAATTTCTGGTCCTGGGCACATCATTGTCAACAGAAAGGGAGAGAGCAGGGTTGGGTCGGGGAAGAGAGGAAGGGTCAAGTCTAGGACTTATCCAGTAGAGGTCAGGCTAAACCAAAATTTCACCAACATTATGGGTCCTAAGAAATTGCCTCCTTAGGTCCTTCCCACTGTTTCCCCTCAGAATCAACCAAAATATTTTTATAATGTGACAGATACCTAGGAGTTACTGTCAGAAGTTTAAAACAGCAAAGGCTCAAGTTTGTTGGCCAAAATACTTTTGAAAAAGACTGGAGACAAAAGTATCTGACACCAAATATTTTTAAGACCTCAATATTATCACTGGGCAAAAATCTATTAATTCAATGAAATAAGAATGAAAATCCACTGTAGCAATATCAGTAAAACATTGTACTTGATGGCCAAAATTATTTAAACGAAATTTTGCTCAGAGAGATGAAGCATAGCAAATACCTGTAAAAAATATGTATTCAGGAGTATCCATAATGACAATGTTCACAGGGAAATCACAGAGGGTCTCAAGAGTTTAGGAGTGATCTGTCATCACAGAATCAAACCAAAAGCATCACATATGTGATTTAATCCATAGTAAAAAAAAAAACAAAAGAAAGAGAAGACTCAAAGTACAACTCATGGAGACAGAATAAAGTAAGCCAGCATAATGTGCTCATATGCATGACAAAGAATCTATATAGGCCCCCAAAGCCTTCACTTAAAAACGTAAAAACACTACAAAAATGCTAACAAAGCAGATACAGTCAGCGTTAAATACCACAGGATGTTGGGTTGAAATAAACTAAATGGCACAAACCAAAAAAGCACAGAAAAATAATTTTTAAAACCCTGCAAATATGTATTACCTATTGAATAAACTTTTCTTCTGCAAATGACATGTTGTGTGTGTGTGGGGGGTGGATCGTTCAGAGCAGGTGAGAAAGACTTCAGCACAGGTACAATGTTTACTACCTTTCTTATAACAGCTAACAGTAGAATATTACAGACACAGCTAATTATGCCCTGAACATTGTTTCAATCAAGGGGTTTGACACATCATCCAATGCATGGCAAGCAGCAATAATGCATTTCACAGGGGAAGACTCCAGAACTGTCATGCAGCCACTACCTTAGGCAGGTAAGTAGGTGAAGCACCTTAAGTCTGACTTGGGCAGAGTTGGTAGGGGAGAAGCAGTGATATCTGTTTAAAATGTATAAATTTAAAATCCAGAGCACTTTTCTCATTGCAGCACAGACACCTATTAAACTAGGCTATGCTCTGGTCACCTCTCGTTGCTGCCTGCCCAGAGAACACCAAGCCTGGCAAAGGCAACTTTGAATTCTCTTTGGGCTTCCCCCACCTTGCCCTGCTCTGTGGTCTTGGAAGGGTTTGATCAAAGCCATCCTCCTTGATGCTCCACAGTGTGCAGAAGTCTTCTCAGGGAATATACCTTTTTTTTTTTTTTTTTTTTTTTTCTCAGCAGTCACCCTACTTAGGGCTTGTGCACGGTCTCTAAAAGCATCCCTAAGATTGCCTTCCAGTCTCTGCTCTGAGGACAGTTTTCCTCCAGGCAGGTCAGGTGCTTCAAGAGATGCTCCTCTGTCCCTCTTGCTCCACATAAGGACACACGTGCAGTCTACATGTTCTCAATGCCTGTATTTAAAACACAACTAGAAGTGGCTTGCAACCTACCTCTACTGGTATTTACACTTTGATAGAGGGTTGCTTTCAAGTCTTGGCTGTGCACACAGTTGAAAAGAAAACTACTCACTTCAAGGGAATCATATAAATGTAATCCAAAGTTCCAAAATGACTGCAGCATTATTAGAGAGCATGCATATAGTTTTATTCATATGACACATTCACAAATCTTTCAACTGAGTAAGAAAAAAACAAACCATGGTCGTGTAAAAGATACTGCAGGGATGCCAGAAATAGCAGCTTCTTTAGCATGCAACTTCTGCAAGGATGGAAACTACTACCTATGAAATCCTAAAGAAACTGCTTACAAACAATTACATTTATTTGCCCAGCAACAGTTTGAACCGAGGATGGAATGAAATTCAAAACGCATTGTGGAATGACTAGTAAATACTACTGTTTCCCCTTCCTCTGCAAAGCAAGACTCAATTACAGCGATTGCAGGAGTTTGGGCAGTTTCCCTTGTGACCTGAAAACCATGTACTAGAACTTGGGATGAAGTCAAAAGGGAGACACAGTTCACCACATGAAAGCAAGACAGACAGCACCACTGCTCCTCCAGACATAGCCCATTCACCTGGGCACCCAGCAGACAATTTTGCTTCTGTCTGCTATGCCAGCCACTCTTGTTCCATCTCCCAGCTCGTGATTAATCCCGCTTCAGTGCAGCAATTCATCCAAGGCAAATCTTGGAAAGACAATATGGGAATCTTATGCTTCACTTTTTAAGTCCTTATCTCTACCCGTGAAAATGAAAGTAGTAAAGCCACATACTAGCACAATATACTATTTCTGACTGCTGAAAGATATCCAAGACCTTGTGGTAAAAAGACAAAAACCCCAACCCATTATGCATCTTCATATTAACTGCTTAGTTGCCACTGAACACTTATCACATCATACATACCATTCAATTAAAGTTTCTTTGATGGAAGAAAACACATTTCAAAACTACCTCTACAAGAAACATGTTGTACAAGCAACACTGTTTTGCAACAGTGAGTGCTGAGATCCCAGCTCAGCTCCAGCTGTGCTTTGCCAGCCACAAAGCTGCCTCCTTATATTGTGCTTTTCCAGTCTGGAATTCATTTCACTGCTGCTAGCACCATTTTGCCTTCTTCCTCAATACTCTTTTTGACAGCCTTTGTTAAAAACTAGCCAAAATATAAGTTTGGTTTAGACGAAGAAATTACCTTACTTGTATGAAGGGAATCACCAAGCCTGCCTCAGTAAATTACACTCACAAAAATAATAAAATAATGAGAACCATTCTCATTTAATTGCAATTAAAGCAAGAAATGGCATAAAACAAGCCTAGATTAACAAAATAAACTTCTAAGCATGACCATTAATGATAAAAATGGGTAGTCCTTGAATTAGGGGTGCAGCCTATTTTAGCATGGGCTTCAAGCTTTTGCATAAGGCCAGTGTGATTTGCATATACTATTCCCCAACTAAATTGACAGAATTTAATTTAAAAAGTATTGTTTGTGTGCAGATACTCATCTTCACTTGAGAGGAACAGCTTATATTCATGAGGAAGAAGACAGAATACAGCCACCTGAGATCCCTTCCAATCTGAACTTTCCTATGACCTTGACCCTCCAAGTGGTTCAGTCAGATGCCAGTTTGTACAGGCTACTGGGATGACTGGAGACAGAGTCTCAAATCCAAGACCTGTCCACTCCTGTTGAAAATATTTATCAGTTCTCATGCTAAACTTCTGATGCACGTCATGCAACAGTCAACGGTGATCAATATCAGGTCTCAAATTTGCAAAATCTGATATACCTATATCCTGTGACTTGCGCCGTCACCTTGGCTGTGTTAGCAACAGCAGTACAATTAATAAAAAGTGCAGAGTCTGGGCCTTAATGCTATCAACTAATGTTGTGAACAGAATTTTTACAATGAAAACTCAACTGTCAAACCTAGGTAGAGTTCTTGTTGTATTGCCTAACGTATCTTTAGATGTTGCTGATGATATTAAGGGTTTTTTGCATATTTGGGATTTTCTCTTTTGTTTTGCTAGCGGGACCAGGGAAGTCTCAGGGCTGAGACTGGTGGAGAGGCAGCATTCCCAAGGACTGCACAATAGAGCAGTGTTTCCTAAAGTAGGTTATGTGAAGGACGAGCAGAAAGGCACATGAGGGAGTGGTGACTGTGGAAAATATAGATGATGTCATCTCTAGGATGAGCAGATCTTTGAAAATATATGGCAGCATTTTTTTTTTATAGTGGTAGCTATGCTTCCAAAAAATTGGAAAAATGCAAACCCAGACCAGTGTTTCCCTGTTTAACTGAATCTTTTCAACTAACTAGCTCTGGCAATGTGGACAACTTGGTTATAAATGGCCACATGCTTAGCCTTTGTCTTAAGCCTATGCCCAGATGACCCATTTTGCACATTTCAACCAAGAATAAAGTGACCTCATTTTCAAAAGTGCTGAACACCAGCTGTTCCTATTGTGTTCACAAGCCACACTATAGGTTCCTGTTTTCAAATTCTTGACCTCAAAAGAATTTTGAGGCAGCGCAATGATTATAAGTTCTTCCACTTGCCATATGCCTAGCTATTTTAGTTCAAATATAAAAGTCTGACTAAACTACTTTAAAATCCGGAATGCTCTGAAGTACAGAGTACAAGTTCTCTTACCACTGGAACATAAATGCAACATAAGTGAGCCACGTGATATTTAAAAAAATTTTTTTGGACAGAGGACTGACTAGATGGAAAGTCAGAGTATTTTAACCTTAGCTCATAGTTTCCAAATTCTCTTCTTTCTTTTTAATGTGTGGCTTAAAAATGGGGGAAAGGTAGCATCCCAGATAATGTAACACCTGAATTTATATTTCTGCAATGAAGTTTCTTTGCTACCTGCTATATAAAGTCAGGTCAATAAATTCAAGGTAACTTTTCTACAGTTGTCAGCTAGTGACTTTTACACAAAAAACATGCATTTGCCTCTAAATAGTTTTAAACTGTTACTTCAACCTAACACCATCAACTTGGAAGCTGAAGTATCACACTGCTCATGTAAAAACAAACACATTTCCTTATTGCTCTCCCAAACCTTAAGGCATCAGATCAGCAAAAACAAACAAACAAAAAAAGCAAGCCATGCCAATTGATCAGTGCACAACATTTTGTTTTGATCTTTAAATTAAGCTATTTTAAAATAAAAAGGTAGCAAGAGAAACTCAAAGTATATCCACTTTGCCATGACTTCTTGTTGCATCTTTACTGGCAAGACACACTGATTGGCATTAAGCTTGGCCTGAATGCACAGTACAGATTCCAGTAAAGTGTCCTAATGAGGAGTGAGGAAATACCGTGACTTTTGGGTGTAAGTAAACATATGCATATATAGACAACATATATATACACACCACTTAGTAACAAGAAAGCCATAAATATTCCCTCTCCAATGGCTATTTTTTATTATACACAGTAAGTAACTGGAGAAGCAATTGCTTGTACACCAAAATCCAACAGATTTTGATATCTTGCTTATGTTGATTAGTCAGAGCTCTGTTTTGATTTTCCTGTGAAAACAAACCTAATCTTGCTTCCTGAAACCTTCAAAGCCTCATACTTCAAGCTTTGCTTACAGCAGAAAGTTGTGGGAAGGGACCTTTCCTGAAAACAAGGTCACCAGTTTTGAACAGAGGACTAAAGAGTGCTGATTTCCATAGTGTAAATGATCCCTGGTCTTCCCTGACAGTCATCAAGTGAAGTCAAATTTTGTTGCCTGGCTCTCCAACTAGAGAAATCAGCCTACTTCCGCCAGCAGTGGCCTTGCTTTTGATCTCACACTACAACAAACTAGTAACAACTCAAGTTAAAAATCAATGGAATTGCACTGTCATGCAAAGAAGGATCTGATCCCATGCTCTATCAGGCAATTTTTAATAATCCCACAATTAGAGCAGCCAGACTGAACATTTAACATTTAATCTTTGTTGTTGCTTCTGGATGAGCTAATACAGATGAAAAATACATGCTTTTTTCAATAACTCACAAAATAAAGGCTTTAGACCTAGTAAGAAATATTTGATTTGTTCTTATTGTGCAACAGAATTTAAAATGCTAAAATTTTTAGTATGTTGTCCTGGTTTCACTGGGATAGAATCATAGGCCAACCATGGTAAGCAGGTCATTAGCAGTTCTGAGCCAGCCAGGAGCTTAAATTAGGAGGGGCAAAATCCAGGGCAGCTGACTCAAGCTAGCTAACAAGTGTATCCCATGCCATAAACATCATGCACATTATAAAGAAGGAAGCATCCCTAGAGAGACTTGCTCATCATCCTGCTTTCCTGTTTATGTTACTGCCATACATTCATTGGGATGAGTATAACTTTGTATATTTTATATTGGCATTAATATTAGCTTGCAGTTCCATTAAATCGGTTTTCTTTATAATCCATGGGTCTCCTTTCTCAGCTAGGGAGGGGTCATCAGGTGACAGAACAACTGCTACAGTTTAGCCCCTCAGACAGATTAAGCTTAGACATATGTAACAGTAACTTCAGAGTCTAAAATTGTCTACGTTGGAGTTACTCTGATTAGGCACCAGCTACATGGTTACATTAGATCCCAGACTGAAGCAGCCAAAATAAAATAAAATAATCTCCTGTGAGAATCTCAGGGCTACAGTTGGGGGTTAACAACACTTCTACAGATGAAACAAGAAGTGACAAGTCCATAAATTTGAAGATAGCCAACAGTGAATTCTTAAATTTTTAAAAATTGAATTCTACTACTAAAATTTCATCATTTTTCTAATACTTTTACTGTTTTCAATTCTATATTTTCTACCATGTGCATTGTTTTTCCAATTTTTTAATTTAATCTTGCTAGGAAACACGTCTGCAACATCAATTACAATTCCTAACGGCACACACATCTAATTTAAACACCTGCAGATGTACACAAGGTGTAAACAAAATACACCGATGTTGGTATACATTACAGTCTTCCTCTGTCGTGGTGTGAACTGGCACAAGCATGTGGGGGGCCAGTGCTGCCCAGCAGCGCCAGCTGTGCTCTGTGTGTGTCGCTGGCGCTGCTGGGCAGCACTGGCCCCCCACATGCTTGTGCCAGTTCACACCACGACAGAGGAAGAGCCACCACATGCAGTTGTCTCCACAACACACCTGAAATCTATTTCAGAAAACACATTTCTGCAGTGCTGGTCTATGAATTAACAGGACATGGGGCCATAAATTTGACAAATGTTCCGCCGATGGCAACCAGGCATGTATCCAGCGCTGCGCTCTACCACCCTTTTCAAAGTCAGCCTATTTGCCAAGAACATGGATGGGATCAGTTCAGCCCCAGATGCAAACCCAGACATGGATTTTAAAACCTGCACAGCCCAATTTACAGCCTTCAGAGATGCTGAACATTTGGCTCCTATGAAAGCCAGTGCTTTCACTGAGACATTCAATGTGTCACAAGCTCAGGAAGCCACGCTAGAAAGTTAAGGCCTTTAGCTATTAGCTGAACAATTACCTATCACCCAAGATCATTCTTGTGAGCCAGGCAGCGCTTTCAAAATAAGTAACGGGGACACCGTGGAGACATGAAACATAAGGATCCACTTGTGCAGCATCTACTCAGGGCAACTCTGTCTTGAAACAGCAGTTCCACCTGATTAGTAAGTGAAAGACTTGGAAACAAGTAACATCTTGGCACTAGATCCTGCTTGCAACATGAATCAGGAGTTGACATTTTTGGAATGTCAAGAGTTGATCTAACAAGAAACTGGTGCTTAATGCAAGCCTTTCATCTAGGCACATGTCATCTTCGAGATGAGATGGCTTGTGATGCCCAGGATTCAGAGAGGAATCTAACTAAAGGAAACTAAGGGAATAAAACTAACTGAAAGGAGTAAGTGGAATCACAGAAATAACAAATGCCTCTTTCGTGACCTCACAACCTACCTTATGTAAACAGAGAACCTGTGATGATGTGAATGCTATTCATATCCTAATTACAGGAATCCGGAATTTGTATATGTTGGAGAAAGGGAATAGATGTTGCCTTTTGACCTAACAGCAGCCGATCCACTGCTCTTCCACCACCAAAAATTCCAGGAGCTTAAAAACCTTCTTCACATGTGTGTATAATCCTCGTTAGTGAGAAATACTGCACAACAGGACAGCATGAGACCCAGGAGATTCAAGCTTAGTACCAATAATGCATGCAACTCCTCATATACAAGGTGAACAGTTGTCACTCCCCTAATATTTGCACAGTACCAGAAACCTGTTGAGGATTACTAAGCAAAATGTATTGCCTGGAACAGCTGGAGGCAGGGAAGCATGCCAGGGAAGTACCAGACCCACTTGCTCTCTTCCTCCTCTTCCCTGGGCACCCATTTGTGGTCAAAGTTGGAAACTGCAGCATGGGCAAGACAGATCTAGGTCTTAACTGGCACCACCACTCTTAGGTTCTCACTTGCAGTAGAAAAAAGGAAAATTTTCCATACTCCTTCCAGCTCTTGCTGGAAAACCGTCTTCCAGAACAGTCATCGCATGGCAATGTATACCAGAGTGGTTTTCAGTTTGGTTTATTGATGTTTTTTTTCTCCTGTTGATCCCTCATTAAAAAAATAGCCCTCATAATGGTATGCACAGCATTCACATACATACATTCATTCAGGATTAAACCAAACCCAAGTCGAATGTTCTGATTGGAAAGGTTGTGTTTGAAGCTAATTCCCTACCAGAGATAAGTTCCTAAGGGCAGCTGCGCTGCCAGACAATTTGCCACACCTAGTACTAACCAAGCTTGATTTGAAACCAACCCATGAGTAAAATCCAACAGTCAACATAATTTCGTATGCTCTAGAATTGCTTGAAATACATAATCCAATTCAACCACCCCATTAACAAGTGAATGAATTGCAACAATACAAGCAGGTAAAGCTTTTTCCCTCAATTTATTTAACTTACCTTTTTATTAACACTAAATGAAAGCTACAATGAAACACTTCATTTTACTTCAGTGCATTTTCTGAAGATGTGAAAAGAGGAACCATGAAAAGCTGAGTGTGCTATATTGCTGTGTGCCTATTGCTCTATTTGGAACAATCACCACGGGGATGAAAATCAAATGATATTATCATCTGGTAGGCAGAAAAAAGTTGTATCAATTATTAGCCTTTGAAATGAGCTCAGAGACGTGCAAGTGAAGGAGAGATGGGTCTGATTTAAATCCAGCAAGTTAAATTACTTAAATTGAAATTTAAGCGTGAGCTGGGGAAGCATAATTCTTGTAGCCAGGATGCAAGATCACCAGCCTGCTCTGGCAGAGCAGCAGCTCTGCCCACAGAGAGAGAGAACTTCTCTTTTTGTTCGCTGCCATCACACCCACCCTTGTTTCTGGTAAACCTAGCTGTCCAATCTACAGCCCTTATTGAAAGGCAGACTTCAATTAAAAGGGAGCATTAGTCAGCAGTTACAGCTATGCCCTCCCCAGCCTTTCCAATTGCTTGATGTAGGCAGAGAATATGTGCAAGAGAGATGGGCACATGCCTCATTCAGAGAAGTAGCACTGCTGGAAGTAAAGGTTTCCCACCAGAAGAGTCAACTGAAAATGTGAGCACTTTTCCCACTAAAAGATAGAATCTGACCTTTGGGGACTTGGCATGCATCCTTGTATATAATCATTGGCACATATGCGTAGATCACAGGTTTGAAACACATTAAATTTAATAAATTTACATAAACTATGCTTTACTGTGCTGCACCAGGCAATATGGCAGACCATGCATCTGATGACAAGTTGTTGCAGAGGGCTGTAAAATAAACAAAGCCTTACATAGCTATTTCACCCGCTTGTTTGTGAAAAGAAGTAGTTAAGAACGTGTGTTTTAAAATAAGGTTTCCAAAAGATGCCTTTATTTTACACTCATGGTTACTGGAGAATATTTTTGCAAGTAAAATAATTATACAGACCAAACCTAAGTTTGATTCAAAGGAAAATGCCTTATGATTTTAGGAAAAAAAAACAAACCAAAACAATCTTAAAAAATTTTAATTTAGAGATGGCTGTATCTCTTTCTGGAGAAAATCTAGAAAGTTGCTCAGAAACTAAGACTTCATTAGATCTGGCTGGGAAAAAAAAAAAAAAAGCAGAAAAGCATATTTCGCTTCTGTGTTTTGTGAAAGTATTCCAGCCCGATCCATTCTTATGCAGACATCCCACGCAAGTATGGTTTCAAGATTTCCCTCCCAGAATTCAATGCCTATGGAAGCACACTCGTCCTATAGACATCCCAAATGATTTTCACTGATCCCTGGTCTCACAGTACATCCATACAATGACCCTATGGATTGAGTGTATACATATGTACCACTCCCCATAGCTTCCCTAAGACTGTTCATGATTTCCATCAGAAACCAATATACCATGTACAACTGTAAAACATTAGTACCTGAAGAGCAAGAAAGTAACTACATCTATTCACAATGAAAGCAGAGACTAAAGACCTAAGAACATATTTCAAATCCCTAACTACTCCCCAAAGAGGGATTTCCTTTGGACTGGACTAGTGTAAAGGCACAGACTCAGTTCATGGACAAAGAGCAATGAGCCGTGCTGCTCTCCGCCTTGGATCCCATCTCTGAGTCAGTAAAACCTACTCTGAAGTTAACACCAGAGGCTGAGGGACCATTTGGGCCCTGGGTGAACTTCCCACAGCCAGTGGCATCTGCCCTCCATCTCGCAAAAGAGACATGCTGCAGACATGTCCAAGTTACACGTGGGGCTTGCAGCTGTTTCAAACTTTTAGTTTAAGCCAATAAACCTTTTCCTCTCAAGTTTTTGTTCCCTGTGCTCACCCAGCCAGCCATGCAGCACTTCCACCTAAAAGTACACAAATCTTAAGAAAACATTGCATTTCCGTTTCACTCTCTTTAAAAAAATATTTAGTTTAAGGCTTAAGTGTAGTAAAACAAGGTCACTGTATGATCCAAGAATGTAAATTCTCAAGAGAGCAGAATTTAGAACATCCTATGAAAATGAAGATTTGTAGTTGGCTCTAAAATGGTGTGAAAATTTAAGAGGGAAAGTTAAGTACCACAATGGCTTATAAGATAAACAATCCAATTTATGGCATTTAAAACCTTACATACTTATAAGTTCATCTCCTGAAAAAGGTCATGGGTCATCAACAGGAAATTCATAGGAAATTATGGAGGAAATTAAAAGAACACAAATGGGCAAGAAAACTAGTTTATATAATCTAGGTTCTCCCAGCACAGCTTCCTGTGTTATGATGAACTCAGCTTTCATACTGAACTTTGCCTTTTCCAGGTCACATTAAGTAAGAATTTCTGAATTGTCTATTATACATTTCAGGCCTCAAAATGTTGAGGTCAAATTCACTACAAAGGGCTATTCTTTTTTTTTTTCTTTTTTTTTTTTCTTTTTTCTTTAAACAATACAGTTGGGAATGAAAATAGTAGCTGGGAAAAGTGTTTTGAGATCACAAAATGCAGACTTCCACTCGTCAGCACCTCAAGAACGGGTGTGCAAGATGCTTCATGGACACACATACCACATGGAGCACAGTACCCAAACTCAAGAAGACATTCGCATCTTGCTGCAGTTCCAGCATCTTGGCCAAACTGCAGCTGCATTCTCCATCACATTTGGGAAGATAACTATTAGTGTCCAGGAGTTTGTTCAACCCTAATATTAGACACACTTTTCAAAATTAAAACCCCTGGTCAATAAGGCATAAGGAAGAGAGAGGGCTACCGTCCATTTGGGCTATCTGGACTATTTTTGTAACTGCTAAACAGTTAAGCTAAACTGATAAAAAGACCTAGTATAAATACAATCAACTTCTCCTTCATTCTATTTCACAATACTCAAAATCCACATGCAATACATAGGCCATCCCTACCATCAAGAATTGTAGGTCCACATAGTGGATGGGTGCCTCAAATAAATTGTTAATTCTTCCTCTTTTGTCTTCTGCTTTCACACCTTATCAGATCAAATAAAACCATCAAGATCTGCTTTTTTCAACACCACAACTTGAAATTTCTAATAAGCTGTGCATTTGTAATTAACTCCCACAGATAGTGTTTCCTACTGAAGGAGTAAGAACCACTCCTGTACTTTCAAATAGTTAAATCATGTTTGCTTGTTTTGGTTACCTTTAGCAGACTGCTTAAAGGCTGCCAACAGAGCCCACAGCTCTGTGTAAACTAGACTGCTCTACCCACTTCATCATGCTGCACACTGAAATATGCTTCCTGTAAAGTCAGGTCTTCCTTTCTATTTCTATTTCTTTTCTCTTTTCTCTTTTCTCTTTTCTCTTTTCTTTTCTCTTTTCTTTTCTTTTCTTTCTTTCTTTCTTTCTTTGTTTCTTTCTTTCTTTCTTTCTTTCTTTCTTTCTTTCTTTCTTTCTTTCTTTCTTTCTTTCTTTCTTTCTTTCTTTCTTTCTTTCTTTCTTTCTTTCTTTCTTTCTCTTTCTTTCTTTCTTTCTTCCTTTCTTCCTTCCTTTCTTCCTTCCTTTCTTCCTTCCTTCCTTTCTTTCTTTCTTCCTTCCTTTCTTCCTTCCTTTCTTTCTCTTTCTTTCTCTCTTTCTCTCTTTCCCTCTTTCCCTCTTTCTTGTCTATTTGAGAAAGATAATGCCAGCCCCTATATGTCATCCAAGAGTGAGATACAAAACAGTATCAGTAGAGCAGCCAACTCAATAAATGTGCTGAAAAAAGCAAGCCAGTAGCTATAAACAACTTTCATACCCCCTTCATAGCTACAGGCAGTCACTTGGGAGCAACAAATGCTGGTTTGGGAGAGGTTTGAAGCTTCAACGTTCACGCATTCTCCCTAGGACTTCTCTGGTTATCATTGGCTTTGATACCAAAAATTACTGCAAGGACAAGTACAGAAGCACACAGTTTCCAGAGACTTCTGGAGAAGTTTTTAATCCTCATTTTTGCTTCCTGCCCTTGTATTTAATCCACCTAGGAAAAAAAAAAAAGACCTACAACTGAAAGTGTTCTGGTTAAGTTCAGGGATTGAGGTCTCAGTTTCAATTGTTACTTTTCCTTTTTTCTGGTGAAAATTCAACCCAGTGGTTAGGCAAAATTGCAGTAAGTATCCATTAGATACTTCTTTACTAAGGACAACACATACTTCTAAAGTCAGATTTACATCCACTCCACCAAAAACATCTAATACCCAGTTTTGATAATCTAATGGTAACTTAATAATTTTAAATTATGTAATGTGTCACAATTTTTCAAGGAAAAAAACCCCATTGCTAATACTGTATTATTTAGCAATTCTGACACAAGTTCTAAACTAGCTGACAAGTTTTGATCATGGCCTTTTTTTTTTTTCTTTCCCCCCTCCTCCAACCAGGTAGAAGCATGGCTAAGAGAAGCCAAGAGTATCTGTGTCTGTTGTGTTTTTTTTTCAGCACTGCTTAATTTGAATCATGGCTCAGAGTTTAGGTGATAGGATGTTGACTTGGTTTTAATGCTGTTCACAGAGATATTATGCAATCTGCTATGGATTATGAAGCAGAGTCATGCTAAAGCAGCTGCCCAGAACACTGAAAAGAAACTTTGATTTTTTGGAGGACTTCTACAATGTGCTTAGCAAAATATAATCTTTTTAGCCTTCATACCTAATTGTACTTACTTGCACATCTTTGAACTGTGCCAAGCACATTACAAAGATTATAGTTTACTCTGGGATGAATTCTCCTGCATACAAATGAAGGCCCATTGTCGCACACAACTGAGCAGGTCATTGGGCTAAACCAAGGTCATCTGCAAAATTCTCGTATTTCAGCCCCCTCCACCACATACTGCATTTTCCAAAGATGCGGCTCCTATTCAACTCCAAAATGGCAAGATACTCAACACCCTTCAGGTTTATCAAATGTTGCCAACCAAGGCAGAGTATAACTTCTACACCTATGAAAGCTGTTTGTGACAAATCAGTACTGAGTTTGTTCTGAACTTTTGTGAGTTCTTGAAAGAGGAGCTTCCTGTATCTTCAGTAGGCTATCATGATGTCTAGTGTGCAGATAACAAATTACTTCAATCACAGGACTACTGGAAAACATGCCTAGAAACATATTCAGGTTCAAACTGACACCTCTGTGTGAACAGGAATGGGACTACAGCCTTTGGTGACCTGATCCTGGAGCACTTCGACCTGGCAGAAGATCCAAGCAAACCAGCAGAGAGAACCCAGGAACTCTGAATGCAATCAGTGACAGAGGCTTCGGTGGAAAAATAACCTGAAACTTAGCCCTGCAGGAATGACTGCTTTGAACCGAGATAGAAACATGAACAAGTCTAGGTAAGATAGACACACACAGACTTCTGTTTCTTTCTCATTTAATTCCTCCTTGATTTTATTTCCAATGCCATGAACAAAAAAAGCCACTCTGGATCCCCTTCCTCATAGGTCACAGCAGCCAGGAAGAACAACAGGCAAGAAGCCAGGGGGGAAATAAAATTAGCTAGAAACTGCAAAAATGGATGGTCCATGAACTTGGACCAAGTTTGTGGTATGAAGACAGCACACTTAGACCTTCTCTGTAGCTCAGGATGCAGTGAAAGTTCCTAGTTCTCTGTCGAGGTAAGTGGATGACCCAGAGGCCAAAAGGGACTGGAAGGCACAGCGAGTCCAGGAGCAACTTCCCAAGCAATAAAGCAAGCACAGCCCCTGAAGTAACTGAACAGAGTGACCCACCTGGGGTCTGCCAGGTCAGCACAGGCTGAAGCAAAGGAGACAGAGCAGGAGCAAAGAGGCCAAGCTAGCCCTGCTAGCCACTGACACATATCTGCTCTCAGTTTCTGCTGTCCCATTAACAGGCCTGGCGTAAGATAGTCTAAAATTACTCAGAATTCAGGGAGGCAAAGAGATCACATTACTGTTAAGCAGATGACTTGGAAGGTGTTTCTTAATACCACACTGAGAGGAAAAGAAGGGGATGCAATATGGATTATTCCATTAAACATTAATTACGATACAGCTACTTTCAAGCAAGTACATATTCCTTTAAATAACTGAATTAAGGGACAGTAGAACTGAACTGAGCTTCAGGGCTTTGCGTATATCCATCATTTCTCAATTACATTAAACTGAGTTCTTCAGATCATGCATGGTTATCTCCAAATATTATTTTTTATTAGATGTTCAAGCTTAAAAAACATAAAACTTGGGAATCTCAAATATTGCTCAAATGACTCCCAAGATCCTTATTACTGTTCAAGGAAACTAAAGAGGCAGCCCTAGACCTTTCGTCAAACACCCCTGAAACAGAGAATGAGGATAGCTTTTCCTTCCACAAATTTGAATTTGCACACAGATACCATCAGTTGGATAGCAGTGTTACATACGTCTCTCCTTTCCCTTCTTCTTCAACTTGGTAATCAAACTCCAGTAAAGGCAGGGCAACACCAAGACTGATTTTTACCCTTCAACTTTGAAGCACTGAAACCTCCACAAGGAAATTTTATAGCAAAGAGCAATAAATCAATTGTAAACTTTTCAGAAGGCAACCTTCAAATAAGCATGCTCTGGAATTAGTTTTTACCGTTGTAGAAAGTTCTTCAGACATTCCTTCGTGCTGCATGTGCTAGACTGTACCCTACACCACCCCCATCTCAAACTGTCACATTACCTCCAACACCAAGATCTTCAATTAAAATAGCTCAAGAAGGGCTGCAGGAAAACAGTGTTTCTTTCCAGAGCACTACTCAGTCCTGGTAACATTTAACAGCTGGATCAACCACAGGGTGCAGTTCCTTTCTCCGCTAAAACAAAATCCAGGATTTGCCTTTGTTATTTAGGAGGGGGGGGGGAAAAAAAAAAAAAAAAAAAAGACAAGCTTCCAACATTAAAAAAACCCTACATGTGTTATTTCATGTGACTTTTCAGGGCCCTCCTAAGCTTCAGTAAGTTTTATACTGCTTGGCAGTTTCATATGATTTCTTTATTTTCTCTTCAATTAAGCAGCAATCTATCAAAAACTTCAAGTATGTTTCCCCTTTTCCAGTAACATATATGAATTTTATTGGATTCAAACTTTTCAACAACTCTTTTCACACAAGGTCAAAGCTCTACATTGTTGTAGTTTTCTTTTCCAGTGTTTTTTCTCCAAGTCAGTCCTCCACTGGGAAATTAATATTCCACATGAACAATGAACTCCTTGCACAGCCTTTGAACCTAGTGGTTGCTAGGAGGTCTAAAGAAACCCTGGAGTACAGCGGATTTAATAGCATGTATCAAGCGATTATTCAGCAGTAAAAATGTGTGATTTTCTAAATGCCTTGCTTCCTTCTTTCATCTCCCTTTCATTTGTCAAACAATCTTTAAATTTCAGATCAATTGCATCTGCATCTATTTTCTACAATTATGGGCAGTTTGTTCCCAGAGTACTGAAAATGTGACTGCCAGCCACCAATGCTGCTTCTAATCAAGCAAGTATCAAACTGGTCCTTACTCAGTTTTACTGAAAAGGCTGCTTAAAATTGGGTGTGCTCTATCACTCTAGCATGAGGTTTGCACTTCCACTGTAAACAGAATTCTGCTTAGATACTGTATTTTCCCCAAAGAAAACACGACAGCATTGACTGCAACATCATTACTCAAGATTACTCTGTGCTGAAAGAAATGTCCAATTCTCCGCACCCTGTTCAGGCATAATCAAATATTAGCGTTTCAAACTTTTTAGCATCCTGCTGAAGGCCGTTTGACTGACTGCTTTTTTATATTTCCCTAAGCAGAGTAACTGAGGCAAACCCCTAAAGTTTCTTTCCCACCCTCCACCCCCATCCCGAACAATGAGGCATTTAATTAAAAGAGAACCACAACAATGCTAATGGTGATGAGGTTAAATGGTTGGATAAACAGAATGCAGTCCTCTGAAAAGCCCATGTGCTTCAGAACACTTTCTCCCCTACAACATTGTGAGTGACAAAGAATGTATTTGTATTCCTGATCCCCACAACTTTTACACCAGAGGACTTCCTATAGATTTCCTGCAAGGAAGAGAGTTTCCTTCAACTAGTGAGACATGTTTAGATACAGTAGTTCTTCCTCCCAAAACTAATATTTGGAAAGGCAGTGGACAAGGATCCTTTAAAAATAAATCCATGTGGAAACTATCCATTAAGAAAGAACAATTGCATTTCCAGCTAAAAGCCTACTAAGTTGTTGCAGTTTTGGGGTTTTTTTGTTTTGCTTTTAAAAAAACCCAAACAAACAACCACAACAACAAACACTTGCTGATTTTAATTTTCAATGTATTTTCCCTCCAACAGCTTTAGCAAATTATTCAAACTAAACATGACATTTGTCCTTCCTCAGCTGTTGCAATCAAAACTGGTATGATGTACGTTCATAAACACGTTATTCTGTAGGTCTGGAGATTACTTTAAAACATTTATAGCAGATTACAAATCTCTGGCTCCCTGCCCCCCACCAAGGACACAAGTATGTGCCAAAAAAATGCAGGATGACACATCTGATTCTGCAGATCACTGGTGTTTGAGCACCTGGTTGGATTGTATCAATCTTGCCAAGATAAAGCTTTTATAGAGCCAGATTGCTTCCCTGAAGAATTAAAAACAAGCAAAAAATCACACTGCTTGGCACAAAACATTCACGTGAGCTCCTTCTCTTTCAAATATGAGCTTCCACACTGAAAGAAAGGCCTTAAAGTACCGACTTCAACAGAACTGACACAGCCTATCTCACAGTGGGAACGTCGGGATGTTTGTGCAGAACAACAAAAATCTTCCCAGTACAGATTTTGCGTTCCAGCTGCTTTTAGGTCCGGCAGCACCAACAAAACAAAACCACTCCTCCACCACCATTCCCCTCTTATTCAGCTGTTCAAGCATAAATTATCCTTGTCATTTCCTCTAAATACGTGGCTTCCCAGGAAAGGGAAAAATCAAAACGGCTACAGCCAAAACAGCACAATATTCTTACACAGGCAGATTTTCAATAAAATGTATGTTATTTCCCTTGTGCTCAGGTGTTAAAGAAAGAACAGTCGTGAGATTTTTAAAACAGGAGAAACCAATCCTGACTAAAGAGATATGTTTATTAGTGCCAGAGATACCAAAGTGAGCCTATAACTGAGAACCACGATGTTTGGCTGAACCTTTGCAGCAGAAAAAGGGGGGACATGGCACAGGGCTGGAAACGTTTTCAGTAATGCATCATAAATAACTTCATTTTCTCCCTCTTTTTCTCCTTTAAAGGAATCTGCCCACTCAACTTAAACTGAGCCTCAGAGGAAAAACGTGCCTTCACGATAAACTGGAATTTGCCATCATAGCAATGAAACGTTATGTCCGATCATCACAACAAGCAGGCAGTAGAACAACAAAGGAGGTTTCCAGGATTTTCTGTCCCTGGCCCCCACCCCATCAGCATTTTCCCAGGTCTTTTGGGTGTTCATGAAATGTCTGAATTCCTGGACAATTAAGACGTATTTCAGGATGGAGCAGCTTCCATCAGCAGTATCAAGGCTTTCCAAAATCACACCAGCACTCCACCGGAGGCCAAGCCTCTCCCCAGCGCCTGCCCTTCCCTGTGCTGGTTTTTGTTTTGTTTGCGCTCTCTTTCCCATGCACAAACACGTTGGTGCAGTGTCCATTATTTCCCTACGGCCTCCCTTGAAATCAACCGGCGGACAAACCTACATGCACGTGTGTGTTCCTCCACATACACTGGTCTGGTCTTCTGCCCCTCACATCACAAATGCAAATGTGTTTACAGTCATTTTCACCAACGCTGCTTTGCCACTGCAGACACATGCAGCTGGAACCCGGAGAGCCTGTTACATGGCAAGTGCGCTTGCAATCACAGGTGACCCTCTTCCTTTCCAAAATGGAAAAACATGAAAGCCTGATGACTCAAATAGAGTTAACTGCATGAAAAGGGGAATGTGTGGAGCAGCAGTAAATATGCAGCACATGCTCTTAGGCACAAAAGGAGCAAAGGGCTCCATGCTCTGTGCACCCAGTCATTTTTTCTGTGCTCTTCCATGACAGAGCTGCAAATGTTTCTCTCACACGTTTTTTTTATTCGACAAATAGATTTTTAAACACCATATTGCAAGGGTCCTACTGCGAATCTTGCAGAGGTACAAAATGGTGGATGTATGCTTGCTTTCCCCCCCCCATTATTCATAACAACTTGCACTCCCGGTCACAGGCTCCCCTCCGTACCCACTAACGCTGCCTTCCTGGCCAGACACACATCCCGCAACAGCCTCGCCATAAAGCTCGCTCGCACAAATTATGTTACAAACCTGATGTCATGTAGCCCCGTGACGCCTGGGAAATAAAAGCTGGTGGGAAGTGTTTGTGCAGGCGGTAGTCCTTCTCGCTGCGGGACCTCATGCGGTCTGAGGCCCGGTCGGAGAAGTCGGAGCTAGGCCAGGCCCGCCGCAAGGTCGTACTCCTCGTCTTCTTCATCCTGAGGATGCCCGCGCCTAATCCTCCCGCCGCGGCAGGGGCCAGGCCTGGCGGCGCGGCTGCTACCGGGCATACCCTGCGCGCATCGCCCCGCTGCCTCTTCTAGGGCGCCGGCCGCAGGTCCCTTCCTTTTTTTTTTTTTTTCCCCTCGAATGATCCAATTTTACACACGTCCCACAATGCATTACACTTCATTTGCAATCGGTCCGGCTTACGGCTCCCAGATTCGCGTGGAGAAAAGGCACGTTATGTGGCTTCTCAGGCAAAAAAAAAAAAGGGGGGGGGGGGGGGCGGAGAGGGGGGGATGGGGACAAGAGATGTGCAGCGTGGGAGCTCGGGGGTCCCGAACAATGGCCCGATTCAGCCCGGCCGTGCTTAGCCAACTGTGAGCCGCCACACAAAAGGCCCAAACAAATGAGGAAAACCCCGCGGCCGCCGGTTGCGACCCCGACCGCGGCGCGCCCGGCGCTGGGGATGCGGGCGGCAGCTCCGGGCGCGGCGGGCGGAGCAGCGCGGGGAGGGAGGAGCCGGGCGGGGCCGCAGCCGCCTCTCCCGCCCGCGCCACCCACGGAAGCGGACGCGACGCCCCCCCCCCCCCCGCCTCGCTGCCGCCCCCACCCCGCTCAGGCCCGCAGCGTCCTCCGGCCCCCGCAGCCTGTCCCTGCGGCTGCACCGCCCCCGGGGCGGCCGCTGCCCGCCCCGCCCGCTCTCCGCCCCGCTGTGCCGGGAGCAGCCGCTGCGGGAGCGCCGGGTGCCGCTCCGCCGCCCGGGCTCGTGCTAGCCCCGCCGCGGCCCGCGGCTCCCGCCCGGCCCCGCGCTCCCCCGTGCGGCGTGGGCCGGGGCTCCGGCCGGCCCGCGGGCTCCCGCGTACAAAGCCCTGTGCACGGCCCGGCCCCCTCCCGCTCCGCCTCCTTTCCGTCCTGCCTTCCTGCCTGGCGGCGGTTCTTGCGGGGGAGCCACGGGGTCGAGCCAGGGTTGTGCTGCACCGGGTGAGGCGGGCGCCGGCAGCGCCGCACACCGCCGGGCTGCGGGCACCGCCAGCGGGCACCGCCGGGCTGCGGGCACCGCCAGCGGGCACCGCCAGCGGGCACCGCCGGGCTGCGGGGAGCGCCGGGCTGCGGGCACCGCCAGCGGGCACCGCCGGGCTGCGGGCACCGCCGGGCTGCGGCACCGCCAGCGGGGAGCGCCCGGCTGCGGGCACCGCCGGGCTGCGGGCACCGCCAGCGGGCACCGCCGGGCTGCGGGGAGCGCCGGGCTGCGGGCACCGCCAGCGGGGAGCGGCGGGCAGGGCGGCAGGGCCGTGGCAGCAGCGCCGCTGGGGCTGGTCTCCCCACCCCAGGCAAACCCTGCGGCAAAGGGACACAGCGGAGGGAAGAAGGCCGGGAAAGATTTGTATCCCCGGGCACTTCTGCGTGGAGCGGGCGGGTTCACCCACGCACGCTCTCTCCCCCAGCGGCACCACTTCTGCCCTGTGGTGCCTGAAGAGCCACCGCTTCCCCCTCTCCCCAGGAGCGCCTGCTCGGCCACACCACGTTCAGCTGCATCCCTGCCCGCCCTGCTGGCGGGAAGGAGGTCACCCACCGTCCCTCCCACCCCAGTGGTGCCCCTGCACCCGGGGTGCCATCCGGGACTGGGCCAGGCCGCCAGGGAAGCAGGGTTTTACCAGCTCCTGGTCACCAAAACTGTGCCGACGGGATTCGGTTCCTCCACCACAACACTGCTTTGAGCACGCTTGATGTCAGGGAAATGAAACGTGTTAGCAAGGGAGACAACGGCAATGCTGCCAATAAATTATTTATATTTACATTTTTATAATTATTTAACCTTTCTTACATCTAAGAGCATGTTAAATCAGAAGACTGTAATTTTGCCAGTAGTTGAAAATTTTCAATATTGTTGAACCAGTAAAAGGATTAATTACACATAGAAGCAAACAGAACTTGGGACCTTCGCTGCCTTGATTGGGTTAATCACTTCAGTACCCACCTCAGCTCTCCTGGCTCCGCTACTGTGGGCAAAACAGACACAGAAGAGTCTTTTAGGACTTCGTTTGCAGCCATCCCTTTCACACAAGTGGAAATTACGTGAATGAAACCCAGCAGGAATGCTGAAAAGGAAATACTGTGGGGTCCTCCTTCAAGTGTCATTTCCCTCCCAGTGCTGTGAGAACCCACCAGGAACAATTTGTTTCCACTGATACTTGGTATACTGGTAGCAACCAGAAAAAGTAAGATGAGCAAAAGAAACGGCCTAGAGCTCCTCTGATAAAAATATAAGCTATTTTCCATCATGCAACTTACTCATCTAGCAATTTACTCATCAACCTACGCAAAGCTTATAATAGACCATGTTTTCACCCTCAGACCAGAAAAACCATAAAGGAGAACTTCTAGAATCATTCAACTTTTCTCATCGAAGACTGAGGTTGAGATAGGTTGGTTACCACTAACTAGCAAAGTCAAACCTAAAAACGTCCCCGTTTTAACAGATGTAAAAGCAAATGAAATTCTATCCAGAAGCATAAACTCTTCTTCCACTGTCTGCAAGTTAAACAAATGATGGCAGCACATTTCCAGCTGTGAAGAAGCAGCTGAATATAAGCTGGCTAGCTAACCTCAGCCTATGGCTGAATGAAACTCAACCTTTCTCCTAGTCTAGACACAGCCCTAGATATCAATCTGTTCCATTAAAAAAGACATGAGAACAAGAGGCATAATCTGAGACAAGAGACAAATAGGAATAAGCAATGAGGAGGAAAAATGAGGTCAAGAAGTAGAAAGACAGAACAAAGCGGGGTGTGGGGAGAATAAGCAAGACCACAGTGATCCTTATGCTGGCTTTCTCCATAATTATTCCCCACTAAAAATATTTTATTCTAGTTTCAGAGCTAGTCTAACAAGTATCAAATGAAAAACCAGGGGACAGCTCTGCAACTGTCACATAAGGCACACATAGCCCAATTCTTTTCAAGGCATTTGCTGTGCACTAATGAACCAGTGACAGTGCACAGAAGTCTTTCTTTCAAGTAGTTTTCATTTATTTAATTTGTACACTTGCAGGAATTGTCATTAGAGTAATACAGTACATACAATTAACACATGGTGTCTTCTACTTATCACTGTAGGAATCAGACTGGTTTATAGTTTTGGGCACAGGTGACAGGATTAACTTTCATTTTGTGTCAATTTTGAGCAAATAATAATTTGCTTCTACAACTATGAGAAGTTATTTTCATCTGAAAATGGGGACAGGGGGAAGAGAAATAAGCAATCCATCTAGCAAAGCCAACCTTCCCAATCCAAATGTGGGGAGATTTGTTTAAAAACAATATTGGAGGCCTCCTTTCAGTACTGAGACATTATTCCTGTGGTCGCCTAAATCTCCGTGTATTCTCACAGTTATCTTTTTTGGTTTGAGCAGGAAGTTTTCTGACATGATATCTGAAAGAGTTCTTTCCTTTGAAGAGAGGAATTCAGAGCAAGTTTGCTCCTGCTTTTGCATTGTTTGAAGTAAAACGCTGTAACTGGGATGAATCAAATATATAATTAAAAATGAAGTTTAGGTTCTGGATGTTTTCTTTGGAAATAGAGCTAGGACTGTGAGTGTAATTGATTTTTTGCTTCAGTAGCCAAACTGAAATAAAGTACTTTTCTTCATATGAACTGCAAGCTAAAATTTTAGGACTTTGGAAAAAAAAAAAACCACAACACCACCTAAACCTCCTGTTTTATTCTTAGACATTTAAAATTAGTTTGTTGTTGTTGTTTTTTTTAATAAATGAAAATAAATGTCTGGATTCGTATGGATATATTTCAGCAGGCTGAGGAAAGCAGTTACCAGCTACAAATGCCTTCCCTGCTTGCTGAACAATAGTACAGTACTCTTATAAGCATGGTTTGAAATAAATAAGCATATGCTGTTCAATCTAACTGTTCCAACTGAGATGAGGAGGATAACTTTCTTTGGCAGAAACTGCTGGGAAATTCTTTAATTTGCAAATATTTTTGCACGACGCTAAAGTTTTGCCTAATTGTAAAAAGAAATATGGAAATAGTCTGATGGGTCTTGCTGGGAAAACAGGAAAATACTTCTTCAAGCAGGGACTGAACTGATGGGAATCTGGTCACTTGCTATAGATGAAGAATCTGAGATGGTTTCAACGCTTTTTAGTGGGGTTTGGTTTTTTTTTTATTCACCCCCAGATTTTAGTTTTCTTTTTTTTGTTTTTTTTTTAACTAAGGGAAAGTTTGATTCAGAAGCTTTTTGTTGAAAATCAGATAAAACATTTATTTTTATCATTTGGTATGTTAAGTCCAACAGGTACCATCTCTTTCTTGAATTACTAGGGGGAGAGGTGAGGCTTGGATGAACAGACTGTAGACATCTTTAAAAAAAATATGAGCTAAACTGAAAATAGGCATCCTGCCTCCCTTTTAACCTAAGAATTCCTTACGAGAAATTGCCAATATAATATTAGCCGTTTCAAAGGCACTGGTTTAACATTACAAACTTGAAAAAAAGAGGCTTAGGTACATATAAGAAGATATTGCAAAGGATTCTTACGTGTTCAAGATTTCAATCACAGCCCTACTTTAGGACACATTCATAGGAAGCCTGAAGGCTTTTGGAGAAGCAATTCAAAATCTTAGCTTCTGAAAACCTTCTGGTTTATCTTTTTAGAAGTGAGAAAACAAATATTACTGAGGCTATCTATTGCATTTGATCTTCATAAACAATCACTTGCTAGTTGCTAAGCAGGTCTGTTCCTATTTTATACATGGAAAATGGCAAAAAGGAAAGGATGTAACTGGCCTAGAAGAGTGTAGGAAAACAGTGGCAAATAAAAAAATTTAAAAGTTAAAACTCAAGGGTCTCAGCTTCCATTTCATAGGCTTATCTTTCCTCAATTGAAAAATAATTATGTAGCAGAGCACAATATGGTGAGCTGTATATATATTTATATATTCCTCTGCATGTGTGCTTGTACATGTGTCCATGTAGAGTAATTGCTCTCATGTAATGTGGTATTTCAAGTTTCAGTCGGGGCTACTTCTTTTTTCCTCCCTGTGACAAAGAAGATTCCACAGAGGAGAGCAGAAGGCTCCAGTAGCAGGGTGGGCTAGTGTCACTGCTTCTGCTTGACTGGCTTGGGAAACTGCGGGAGGTTTTCAAGTGAAATAAGCATGCAAGCTAAACACTAAAATAAAAACAGCAAAATAATAGGACATGCAAGGAGGAAAGCAATCCCCCTCTTCAACAAGACCAGCTACTCCTCTAAAATCATCATCTCCCAAAATACACATTCAAAGCCTGGGTTCTCCCTTACTCTGTCACTGCTGCACATGGTCAAGTGGCTGCCCTGCAGGGAGGAAATTAAAAGGGCTTTGCTTTATTACTGTCAACTGAGCTGGTGTCTGACAAGCACCCAACACCACCAGAAGAACCCATGCTGTGAAGATGCAAAGTGCTCAGCACAAAGCCTTGTGGCATCACTCTCTGCAGGTCCATGATATGGGTTGTTTTCCAGGTCCCTAGCTTCAGAAACAGACTATGGATAGCACTGGAATTACTGGGACTGCCCCTGAGGCTGCAGTCAGTGACAGGCAGGTAAAACAGGGAGCAGAGGGTCATTTTGTGGCTTAGGAAAACTAAACCATCAAATCCTGCAACTTTTTAAAAGGTGGAGATAGGATGCTGCTGGATGCTGGGAATTAAATGGAGGGCCTATGAAAGTGGGAGAAGGAGAGCAGAAAGAAAGGGGGAAAAAGCCTGTACAAGCAGTTGAAAGGCATCAGAGGAGAGGAGAGGGAAAGAAAGTTGAGTGATAGGAGAAGTGGAAAAAATGTAATTAAGAACTGGGGGAAAACATCAAACTCAGGCGCAACACTACAAGCCTTGGCAAAACATGTTTTCCTTAAATCTACAGCTCCACATAATAGCCTTCCTGAGAATATACATTACCTGCATTTCTAGTTTAATAAATCCATGAAGGGGGAAAATTGTCCACTGCATAAACTCACCATTTTCATGCATGGATTCTTTGTTTTAACAAATATGCAGACCTCAGACTCTAAAAAAGATTGTTTTGTGCAGTACCCTTACTGGTGAAAGAGGTCTGGCAACAGGCTGCAACTGTTCTAGGCTGCAGGAAGTACTAGTTTTCCCTTCCAGGTCTTTATAATCAGATATACTGGCAAGATAAAACCAGAAAACTCATGATGCAGGACATCCTCTTTCACAGCAGCCCTTAGACTTCTGACACTAGCACTACTAATATGTCACCTCTCACTATTATTTGTTGTTACTCAAATACACAAGAGAAGCCAAGTACTTGTAATTTATGCTTGCAGTCTAGGTCACAAAATAAAGCAGTCTCCCTTAATGGACTTATTGGCAAGGAAGAAGTTGGCCTTGCTCATACAACTCTTTCTCCTTGGAGAGAGAACTTGAGAAACCCCCCCAAAAGGAGAAAGAAAAAATCTCAAGGTCAAAGGTGCAAGTGAAAAACCTTCCAAATATAAAAAAAAGGAAAATGTTTCAGAACTTACCACAAGCAAGTCTTCAGTCTAACTCCAGAATGCTATCAGGTTGTGTTATACTATGGTAGTAATCCTGGCTTAATTACAGCACCTTTTAAACCAGTTTCAGATCGTATTTCTCTCACTGTTATGCTTTGGGCATGTGTGATGACAGGAATGCAGTACTGCTGCTGCACACATGCTGTATCTCACCAATTCATTTTTCTGTGTGCGGCTTATGCTCTGAGGTATTTATTTTAACTCGCATGACTTTTAAGAAAAACCTGCCTCCATTAGGAGAAGAAAGGCTCCCCTGTTTTGTTTTTTAATGCCAGACCTTCTGATTGAATTTGTGCTTCCTCAGCACAGAAGACAATTGATGCAGAAGGGTTTTACATCTGGGTACCCAAGACAACCTAAAAACATACCAGCGTACTGAAAGGAACACAGGCTGTAGGATACAGCCTTCACTTTGACACTTGCTTTTCCTCTCCTGTTATCACTGACTCAAAATGGGTTCATTAAAATTAATAGAAGCTGGTCTTCTAACTCCTCAGTGTACAAAACTAACTGGAGAGGGAGGCAAGCTGTGAATCCTGCAGATTTCCACACAGTCAAGCATTTATTAAACCTCTCACATTTAATAGAATTCAAAAAACTGAAGAAGTGGAGTTACAGCAACTCAATTCATTCTCTGGCTGCTCTTCCAAAGGATATAGAAGTAAAAGATGTGCCAAAAATCTTGGCCTCAACTTTCTTGTTTTCCACTGGTGTCACATATCATTAGTACCCTGGCATATAAGTAACATACTGATGTATGGAGGCCAGCTGTACTGTAAGTTGGAAAGACAGCCTATCCTTCTGCTTTGGGAGTTGAAAAAGAGCAAGAAGTATCCAATGCAAAGCCTACCAGCAGTAAAAGCCATTATAGATTGTTTTTAATGACTAATTCACACATCTCTGCAGCTCTTCCCATTCCTCCATAGAACCTGTGTTTGCCTGTGTTTCTGCTTTCTGCTCACGTAACACCTCACGCGGTTGCAAAGACAGCACCAAGCACAAGCAGGCCTTGGGCTCTGGTGAAGCTCCTGGGTGCGACAGCAATACAAACAACAAGCAGATTCTGCATGTCAGGTAAGTACCTTTAATAGAAAAATCCATAGAGAAAGATAAGAAAGCTCTGAGCTATATCAGGTGGACACTATTTTGCATGTTGGATGGCTTTTATTTATCAGTATATTACTATTAAATTCTAAATTCTTGTCTAGGGAAATCACTTGCCATACACAAAACTGAAAAAAGCACCACAGGCATATTTGCAAAGGGGACAATGAACGTATTTGATGGGCAGTCCTAAAAACTGAAGCAGCGTACCAGGGGAACTAAATCCCAGCAGCTGCTGGAACTCCACAGAGCATTTGCTGAACAACCTAGTACTAAGCTCCCTCTCAAAATTATTGCTTATACAGCTGTGCAATACAGTGAGTATATATTATATTATAGATGCAAATAGCATATATAACAGGCAGAGATCTAAAAAACCTTTAAAAAGTTAAAAGACTTGAAAATAGGCAACTCCACCCTTTGTAAACAACCTCTTGTCATCAATTTTCTTCTATAAGTGCAGAAAGCTCTGCCTGTATTAGATAGGCTTTCAAAATAGTGGTTTAGCACTGAAAATGTATGGTTCCCACCCATCAGTCTGAAAACACTGGAAGAAAGAGACAAACTCAAGAGTAAAAAAGCACTGATTCATCACCTCACAGAAAAGTAATTAAATTACTTCTTGGACATTTTATTAAAGTCTTAGATTCAGAGGCTGTTTCATTGGCATATGCCAGTATTTGGGCATGGAAAAACTCTAGAGAGGAGAGTCATAAACACAGACAGAAATTAAGTGACTCAATACATGCCTGACCCAAAAGCTTCCAGAAAATCAATGCACAGCTATCAGCAGGCATGTTCTCTGGAGTAGACCCCAGTGTTGCTGGTGGTTTGGAGCTTCTCAGCTCTCTCCTGACGCCCCTGTAGAAGGAAGGCTCCACTCCTGGCACAGCTACCCTGCCTTTTCCTGGTTAGCACAGCTCGTTGCCACCCTCTGCTTAGCTTTTGAAGCTCTGACATTACCCACCTGTGTGCACCCAGAGACAATTTCCCATTGCCCTGAGGGCACCACTTGCTCTCGCCTCTCTGTAGAAGCTGTTTAGAAGCTGTTTTGAGCATTTCCCCTGAGTGCAGAGATTTTTGTATTCTAGTAAAGGAATAAGAAAAAAGATTTTACAGCACTGAGTTTCAAACTTCTCCTACCACTGTCTAAGAAAGTTAAATTATTCAGCTAGGGACTACTCTAACAAAATAATTTTTGTCACGTTTACTGAGGCCCTACAGAACAGTGCAATTTGTCAAACCAAATGTATCTGCCACAGGAAGCTCTACTACTTATATAAATATATATATTATATATTATTGGGTAGCTGTCAGTTGCTTTGTTATTAATTAATTTGTTTTTAAATACAAATAGGGGCTTACATCCAGCAGAGCACTATTACGTCCCAGGTTTTCTGGTCAGTACAAGATCTTTAACTCCTCTGTAGGGCTAAGCAGAAGAGAGCAGCACCCAAAGCCTCCCTTAGTGAAATGCTTCTAACATAGCACTTGAGTGTCACACTGGGTACAAGACCAGTCTCTAGTGTGAATTTTTCAAACTACAACTTCCTACCAGAGTCAAGGCTGAGAAAAAAACATGTGAATGGCACTGGCATAGGGTAAGGTTTCTTTCAAAATGCTTTTCATATTACAATGAATTTTTGTGATGCATAGAGAACCACTTATACTTAATATTTCTGGAAATCTAAAAAGATCTTTCTCAAAAGAAACAAATGTCTTAAGTGAGACAATTTACATGAAAGTGAAATTTCTTAGCATTAGAATTCTATTTGAAAGGATCCTGTACAAAATTAAGAGCTAGAAAGTCTTTAGTCTTCATTAAAACTGATCACTATTGAGCTGAACTAAATACCTACACACAAGCCAACTGTGGTATATCTTATTAGGCACAGTGCTCTTCTCAGAAAGTTTTGCAAGAAGTCACCATGTTTCCACACATAAAAATTTCAAGGGCTCTTTACCCCCACCTATTCCTGAAATCAACAAATATTCAGGACAAATATTTCTTAGATTCTAATAGAAAGTAGAAGAAACTCCATATGCAAGAGCTCAGCAACTTGCCTTTGAACTTTATCTTGATGGAGGAGACGTTTGGTAACCTTTCCATCTCATCTCCCAGACAGTGTAAGGTAATCAGGCAAACTGCCTTCACAACTGGCAGATTTCAGATTTGTCAGATCCTGATGCCAGTGTCAAACTGTTTTTTTTTCTTCCTTCCTCTCCAAAGATGGATCTTACTATTATCCCAGCTGATGGAACCAAGACAAAATAAACACAGACATTCAGGACTGAAACAATGATAGACTATCCAAAAAGGTATTTAAGTGCCCTCGGTTGTCCAAGGAGTAAAAAACTATAAAAACAACTACTTCTTTTCATTGCCCACATCCCGGTATCATTGCTGTGGCACTTAAAAAACCACAAACCCCGTGGATTTCTACCCTCCACACAGTAATTACTGAAATAACAAAGACTTGGAAAAGAGTATTTCCAAAACCTGATGCTATTACTAAACTGCCAACGAAAAAAACCCTGACTAACACCCCTTAAGTCTATACTCCTGCACTTTTAATCTGAACACAAAGGTTGGGTTTAAACACGCCCCTCCCGCCAGCCTGAGATTAAAACCGCCTGCAGTTTTCAGCTTCAGGCCAGCCATGACAATACTTTAAACCCTTGGCTACTGGCTTCATGAAGACACAGCCTACAGACAGTCCCCCAAAGTTCTTTGAAATGTTAAATACAAAGCAGGAGGAGGTCATAAAGGAAATATTCCTTATAAAAGGAATGAATATCATATGCAGGCTTTTCAAATACATTTCTCAGTTGCTTTGCTTTCAGCCACCATATTCTCAATTTTTCATTGTTTGAAGCTTTTCAAATAAAATTCAGGAATTAAATGAAACACACAAATTAGTGCTGTGAACAGCTGCCAATATATGCATGTGATACCTTTTAGTTCTCATAAATCTCTCCAATGTATATTGTATCATACTTCTTATCTGGAGAGACTAATTATTTACTTAATGAACAGTCCTATGGCAATTATCAAAACCCCAGCCACTTAAAAGTAACATATAAGTTTGATTGCATAATCTGCTCTAGCATCTGCCCAATTATTTCAATAGAAACCAGTGTAGCTCCCTGCTGCACTGAAAATTCAGCTATCCACCTGCAAAGAGCCTTCCACTGCATACAAAAGAAACAAGGATTGAGAGACCCGTTTTATCCCCTCTTATCCCATAAACTAAAAAGCCTTTTCTCCACTGCAATTTTTCAAAAAAATGCAGGCAATTATGTAGGAGGATGGGATCTTCAAGGTAGGTAAAAAAAAAAAAAAAAAATCAGTTTATCATACCAGGTTTGTTAAGAAGTACTGTGAGCTGGAACTATGACAGAGTTGCTTGCAGGGCAGGGGATCAGGCAAATGCAACAGTGCCTGAAACAGGCCCCAGCTGGAATTTATAAGCTTTGTTGTTCAAAACTGCAGGTAGATAGTCAAGTTTTCCTTTTCAAGTTTCCCCTCCAGAGGTAAATAGGGTGGTAAGAGATTTATTTTGGACCCCAACCCCACCCTCAGCACTTAATGCCTCTCCTTCCTCATTTCAGTATCTTAAATTCAACAAAAAACGAGTTCAACATTCATTTTCAAGAACTTGTGTTTGATTTGCTTCTCCTGTAAGGTCTTGCAAGCCCAGTTCAAACTAGCTTCTGGCTAGATGCTCCAACAGACATCCACAGAAACATTCCGGTTCAGATTTTCCAAGTGTGTAGTTGAGGGGGAACATAACTTGCCACAGTGATGTCCACAGTCTGAGGAGCCTTTGGACTTCAGTCTCAAGAAAGGTATCAAGAGTCAAAACCAACTTTAATTAGATGAAGTGGTTAATGGAGAAAGCAAGCACTCCAGCCAGCAGTGAATGCATGGTGATCCTGAAGAACAAGGCTGCTGCAGTTTGAAGTTATTCAAGCTGTTTAATGTTGGGTTATTTGCAAATTAATGTACCCTATCTCACAGAAACTGCCACTGCTGTGACTATATGCATGCTTGACAAGCTGCTGTCCTCTGCTTCTAGACAGAAGTATATTATTTGGGTACTTCCACAGTTGGGAAAGCCAGTTCAGGCAAATGTTCCAGCTACAGAAAAGGACTGAAAGGTTATAGCAAGCTCAGGAACATCACATGGTTTTGGCAAGATGGGATGGAGGAGGATGAAAGGCAAAGGAGGGTGAGCGGAATTATTGTTCCTCTATGATTAAACAAGCACAGAAACTATGATTACAGATCGCAGGCATCTTTTATATAATGCCAAACTAGCACACAGAGGAACATGCCTCAATAATTCAGTCACCTGGGCAGTATTAGCTGTCCACAGTCTGAAGGAAGACAAGGGTCTTCTGAAACAGAGGCCCTGCCTTGACCCTCTAGGCCAGTCAAGTGGCACAAAGACTTCGAAGTATGCTGGAGAAAAGGCACTGCTGGGCATAGCCCCGCCAGACAAAAACGCTCCTCGTATTCAATCCTCACTCTTCATGGCAAGAATCAACATGGATACTTACTGATCTCTGCCTGTTGGACTCCTTACCCCTATAAAACAAGCAAGAACAAACTCCAGGTAGTTGTAACCTGTACCTAGGCTTCAACTAAGTGTGAAGTTACAAGGTGTCACTAGAGGAACTCTGGTAGGTAGTTTACTGTAGGAGATCAGACCCTAGAGTCAGAAGCAATGATTCACAGACAGTGCCGGCTTGCCTTGACTCACACTGCTTGTGGTATCAACTACAGTCAGTCAGCCTAGTTTGTCCAAGGGAAAAGAAATAAAATTCAATATGATACAAAACTACCAGTACTCTCTGTCCTTAACTCACGTAACCAATCACCCCATTATTTGCAAAAGAATGTTGATAATCCAGTATTAGCATATATTTTTTTAAATCACATATTTCTAATGAGTAAGACTTGTCAATTTTGAGACATATACCACTAGCATTATGAAAGGGTTTTTTACTTAACTGTGTGCTATCAACAACTCATTTAAATATGTAGTTATTCTTGCTTCAGTGTAACCTGTTAGAGAAGTTTCCAATATATTTAACTTTTTACTTATTTAAAGAAAAAAAACACAACTGTCGTGGTTCATTGTCTCTCTCTCTCCTGGCTGTCTCGCCATTAATGTTGTGGTTTTGGCCCAACACAACAACAAAGGAGCAGCCCCATGGCCGCTCACTCAACTGCCCCCACACACTCTCTGGGATGAGGAGGACAAAGCTCATGGGTCGAGGCAAAGTACAAGGAGGGTTCTTCACCGATTAAGGTCCCAGGCAAAAAAGACTATAAAAAAATAATAATAATTTAATTTCACACTAATTAAATGCACATAGGACACAGACAACACAAAGAGCAGGGTTTGCATATGATACCCCACCCCTCCCTCCTTCCCAGGCCCAAATCACTTTGTTCCTGGTTTCTCTCCCTCCTTCCCCCCAGCGGCACAGGGGGATGGGGATGGGGCTTAGAGTCAGTTCACGGGCTGGTGGTTCCTGCTGCTCCTTCCTCCTCAGGAAGGATTCCTTACAGTCCTTCCCTGCTTCCCCATGGGGTCCCTCCCATGGCAGAGAGTCCTCCATGAACCTCCCCTTCATGAGTCCTTCCCACGAGGTCCGGAGCTGCTCCAGCCTGGGCTTCCCACAGAGTCACGGGCTGCTTCGGGAACAGTCACCTCCCCTGGCACTGGGGCCTTCCAAAGCTGCATAGTCAGAGTCCACTGGCAGCAAATCCTCTGGCCACAAAATCCAAGTCCACTGGCCAAGTTCACCCCTCCTGGCACCTTCAGGGAATATTCCACCATGTTCCTCCACAAGTGCAGGGGGACAGCTGCCATCTCACCATGAGTTGCAGGGAAACTTCTGCTTGGGCACCTTCTTCCCCTTGTTCCTCACCAACCACCAGCACCGCTCTCCTCCTCCAGCACAGCTCTTCTCCCCCAAGTGCTTCTCTGCTCGGGTGATAATGTTGATTCTTTCGTATGTTAATCGCTGAGGCCCATCTGCTGTCTCTCTGATGGCTCTTTGGCTGGGTTTTGGGGCAGGGGGAGCTTCTCAGCTTCTTACCGGAGCCACTCCTGGGGCCCTTTCCCTGCTACCAAAAAACCCACCAAACCAGAACAACAACAAACCAAACAGGAACACTGATCTCTGAGCACACAATGGCAAAAATACAGATTCCTCTTTTAGCGAGTTGAGATGTTGAGCAGGCCACTGGGGAAGTGGTAAGGTCTTGATTCGGAGGGTGTCTGAACAGATTCCTATTTGTCCGTACTGCGTCAGAAAACTGCTTTCTCCCTGATTGCTATGCCTTGAAAATCAGTGCAAAGCCTGGCAATTTCAGAACAGACAACAGGGAAGACATGGCTAGAAACACAAATTTCACCATATCCATCTTCTAATAACAATATTCTACCATGCTGGAGCAATTAGGTAAGAAATGCAAACCAGCTAACTCATAAAATGTTTAAGAAAAAGAGACCTGAGCTTACCAACTGTGAGAAAATCCAGTGGTCAAAAATAAGAACAAATTCAAAAAATGTTCAGACTATCTTTGCCTACACAACTTCAATAGAAAGAACTGCCCAAGTCCTCTCAAAACAGGATGCATAGCTTTAGAGCCAGTTACAGAGATGTATCCAGCAACATCAATACAAATGACTAGAAGTACTACAAGCAGGAACATCTCCCAGGTGATGGAGGCAAGTTACCATGAACATTCCTAAAGACGTGTAATTATGTTTACCCATCTTTGAACCTATTTCTAGGTTCCACATTTACTGAAAAGGATAATTACTGGCTTTGGATTAAAAATAAGTAATGCCAGTAACAAAATAATTTTATTCTGACAGACTGGAGAAATCAGGCTCATAATTCATATATGAGTTCACAGTTTGCTTGACTTTTTTAGAAGTCAACTTTTTACTGGATATCATTATTTTCATGGTTAGGAACAAATTATAACCACCCATCGTTCCCAAAGATGACTGCAACAACTGAGTTATCTGAAGATGGCAAGCTGAAGCTCTCTGTGGTAAACTTTTGTATCCGAGAAGCAGGCAAGGAAAACAGTATTGCAGAGAGAAGCAGATGGCCAGTGAGTTGTCACTGTCGGTCTGATGACTTATGTGGGCTGAACTTGTTTACTTACACACATATTTGCTTATGATACAGCACTTCCTTATGATAGCAGCAGCTAAATTATATATATACACAGTACATACCACTACCTACACACAACATCAAAGGATCAAGTGTATATATATACCTTCAAATTACCTTGTGTCATCCTACAATGACAAAAGTCACAGTTGATCCTTCCTAGGGCTGCAGAGTTAAGTGACTTGTATGTCTAACACCGCAGCTCAATACAGGGTTAAGAGGCGATCACAGAGTTACAGCTGCCCTGCTTACTGGCTTGGAGACACCACAGAAGTAGCTTAGATCCTCTAGGGCAGGGAATCGAGCCTATAATTGCTGGCTATACCCTTCACACCACCTAGGAACTTCTACCTCTGCCTGTTCACTACATCCTGTTACTGCAACCCAGTGCTAACCCTCCATGATGAAATCACGATCACATGGTCAGGAAGCAAACAGCACTGTTCATGTGTCAGTGAGCTTTGTCATATGAACCATTCTTTAAAATACAGGTTCTTCTTAGGTCATCTCACCCCCTCTTTATGATTGTTCTTATTATCTTCTCTTTAATTGTTCTCATTATTTTCTGGGCACAGAAAAATAATGCAGCCGTTCTCAGAACATAAAATCCAATTATACATAAATGCAGTGTTGGGAAAAGAATGACAATATTTCAGTTGACAAATTAACTGCTGAAAATCAAGAAAGAAAGGTTACTTTGTGACCATCTAACCTCCCTGAAAATCACCAGAAAGTATTTTCTGCCTGCAGTTACAGTAATGCTTCTGACCTCAGCTACAGTTAACCATCAGCCTTACAATTGTAAAGGCTACCAGCAACCACCTCCTAACATATGTTTTCTGGACAAAGAGCCTTTACAGCGTTTTCCCACTAGCAAAAGTTTCACTGTCTTTTTGTACTGCAACTAAAGTGAATGAAGGATTAAAAGTAGTCAGTGTAATTTTATGTACTGGCAAGAGTCTTGAAAGTTGGGCAAGACATTTTTTTGGTAGATTCTTTGAATTACCAGGATGTAAATGTGACGCAGGACGTGCTTACCAGCACCCTCACAGACCAGCATGTGCTGAAAAGATCCCCCCAAGATGGCTGCATGGATCAGCTGGACAGCTCTTCACAGTCACAGGTATATTACCATGGGGCTGGACAGGGGAGTCTCTCTGAATAAACAACTGAGATCCAAACAATTCTTGCAACCATGGGACCATAGGTACAGCAGATCCCACAGAAGCTGTCCACATACTGGAGGCCAAAAGAAGGAAGCAGGTATGGAGCAGGGAAGCAGGGGCCCGAGCAGGAACACTCACATCCACATGTGGTGCCAGGCAGGTACAGCCTGAAGCTGTACCTGATGCAGCACCTGAACCTTTGTGCCAGTGTAGAGAAGCCTACCCCCATCCTTTCACCCACTCTGTGGTGTAGGAAGTGTTACACAGACTCATTAACACCATCTGCTTAACTGTCGCGCTTGACTCCCTCCCTCTGGTGTATAATAGTCTGAGATGGTCTAAGAGAACTAATACAATCCTACATTTTCCATTTATATATGTCAGGAAGAAAAAACAAAGTCAAAACATACTTTTTATCTCCCACAATATTGCTCTTGGTGTTCTAACTGAATTTTCTTGCAGTGTTTCTTTATTAAAAAAAAATCAGAGGGGTTTATTAATCCCACATGACAGTGTGGTCTATTAGTTATAGAATATACTACTTACAGTATTTCTGTAGCTTGGGATACAAGTAACTGAATAAGCCTCCCAGCACTCTGGGAGATGTAACAGCTAGTTAGAGAGAGGCACACAACCTAGTAGTCTCTGTTTTTAATAGCTGTCCAATGATTTCACTTGCCTCATCTTTCATAGTGAGGAGGATAATGTTTTAAAATTAATTTTTCACAGAAGTCCAGGGTCCCACAACTGCAAATGTGTCCACTTGGCTCTCACTGGGCTTCAGCATCCCAGAAAAAAAAAAAAAAAAAAAACACACCAAAAAAACCCCCCAAAACACAAGGAGAAAATCCATTCCCAGCAGCCTCCACCTGATTTTTGAAATGGGAATGCTCCATTGCACTGCTTGATCTCCAGAGCATCCCAGGGAGTTTGCCCAGCACCACACAGGGAGCAGAGTTAGGAACAGCACTCATATCTCCTAGTGCCAACCCTGCATCCTAACAAGAGATCAAAAAGTTCTTCCTCATGCACATATTATCTGCGGGCTAAATGTCAGCTTTCCCTAAACTGACAAGCATAGATGGAAAGACAGGGTAGCTTTTGCAACACACAGATAAAAACAATCCCAATTTTTAATTTACCTTTATTGCTAAACTATCTGTACAATGTCCCCTGAAAAAAAAAGAATTAAAAGGGTTTTACTTTTTTGCTCAAGGTTATGATAAAACACTTTAGTTTGACTTGGGGAAGAATGATATAGGAAAAAAAGAACATACTTTTAATGTAGCAGTGATTTAAGGTAGGAAGAACAGAGACTGCTCACAAGGCGAAAACCTCTCACCTGTAAGAGGAAGCCCCACCAGCCCCAGGCTCACTCTGAGATCAGCTTACATCTGAAAACTTGTTCTGCCCCGCCTCAGCCCAGTTCCCAGCAGGCATGCCTGCGTGCCTCTAGACCATCCCACCAGTCCCACCACAGGCAGTTTCTGCTCAGAGCTACAAAGAGGGGGAGAGCAGAAGGATTTTAAATACTGAGGCTTATCTGAAACTGTATACTCAAATAAGCAAAAAGGCCAACTCCAAGCAAGGGGATTGTTTCTCATTCTTGTAAGACACAGCAGATGCCAAACTAGGAAAAATATTAAACTGTTAAATGAAACACAAAAGGATGATACAGTTCTACACTTACTGAGTATTTGCATGTGGACAGGACTGGCTTGTTTGGGATGATTAAAGCACTGTAGATCAAACCTCAGAACATGTACTTCTGAGCAGTCTCCCAAGCCCAGGCAGGCCTGCCGGCAGCAACAAAACCCAGCCAAGGGAAAAGCAGTTCCTCCAGAGGCTGGCAAAAATACAGCAAGCGCTACCCCACCAAAAGCCAGTGCCCACAGCATCTTGGGACCCCCCTGGCATTTCCACACCCTGCTCTGCTTCTGGCTCTCCCTAGCGGGCTCGGGGAAGATGAGTCCTGCTTGAGCAGGGGAACGCTCAACAAGCAGGCTGGTGCACCTCATCTTCCTGCACAAAGCCCCTGCAGGAGCCACAGCCACGATGAGATGGATTCCTCCTGCTCAGTAAAACTCACTGGTGCACGGTTAGGAAGACTGCACTGTGACTAAATGAAAGAAAGACTCCCTTCAAAGACATTGAGTCATGCCTTTGATGCCAGCAATACTCTGCTGCATGGAGATGCAGTGAGTGTGGGACGTGCAGCCGTAACTGCCTGCCAGGACGGGCTGCCTTTCTGCTAGAAGACAAGACTGGACTCCTGCAATGAATGCATATTAATTTAGACCGTAATTCTATGTTTTGGTCATTTCAATAGCAGATAGCATTTGTAACCTGCTCAAATACCACAATTCTCAGGATAAGACATTAAAGAAAGCAACTATTCAACTTACTATTCTAACATCTTGCAAACTGGAGATTTATTAGTGGAACCAACAGAATATGGGAGGTTAGAAGGAGGTAATATTAATATTGCAATTATTCAGTTTGTGCGATTTTAGTAAGCTCTTCAACAGCAAATTATGAGAAGGCATCATTAAAAACATTTAGTGAAACACATTCTTAAATGAGGCTTGAAAACCATCTGAATAAATACCACAGAAATCTTCCACAGGCCTGGGTTTATATTTATGACTTATATTCTGATAGCCAAGCAATGAATGCAGTTTGTCAGGCACCTGAAACTGTTTTACATTTATGATTCATTTGTGCAAGAACTGCTTTCAACAGCTTAATTTTTTAAAATTTGAACTATAGGATCATTAAAATCCCTAATACACATCTAGCCCAATATTCAGCCCCCTAAAGAGGCCAGAAGTGTGCAGCATACCTCCTCCCCTAACACTTCCTCCATCTCCCCCTATTTTCAGCTCATGGGATTTGCTGTGCTTGCTGTGATTCCTCTGTTGAGTAGTCTCCATGACACCTCTCTGCCAAAGTCTTGCCCAGTCTCTCCATCAGCCAACATACATTTCTTACACCCACAGGCATTGTCCAGCCAAAAATCCTGTAGGTTACTCTCTCTGGCACGAAGAATCACCACCTCCTTCTTTTGAACCCATTTCCCTTCACTTTTATTTCCCCTAAAAATTATTTTGGCCAGTAGTATCTGGATAAGCAACAACTTAAAAGTACTTCACATGATGCATTTACTGGAACAGGTTGCCCAGGGAGGTTGTAGATGTCCCCTCCCTGGAGGTGTTCAAGGTAAGGTTAAACAGGACTTTGTGCAACCTGGTCTAATGGGAGGTGTCCCTGCCCTTGCAGTGGGGTTGGAACTAAATGATCTTCTAGGTGCCTTCCAACCCAAACCATTCTGTGATTCTATGATTACGACTGGAAGCTGACACCTCATGTCACTGCACCTTATGATTATGTTGCCTTCAGAATACTAGCACAGATTTATACAACTTTATTCACCTTGCCTGATTTGATGGAATAATGGCTACTGGGCACTTAACACAGTTTTATTTTTTGAGGATAGCATCACTTTTAAAATAGAAAGAATTCAGCAGTGGCTTTACTGCATACTGTAATTTATAATCATGGTTGCATGCACAAACATGCATGACAAAGGCTGACCACAATATGCTCCTTCTTCGGAGAAGAAACAATTCACCTCCTCATCTCTTTCCATGAAGAATGTTTCCATACCTGATGTGTTACATTTAAATATGTTGCCTTATTTTATATTTGAACCAGGCAAGTATAATGTACTCAAGAGATGGTAGTGATATAAACTACTTTTTAGTGTAGGGTTATGAAACTTGTAATGAACCATTCCACACACTTTTAATATCAGATAGCTTTCAGAAAAGTTATTTTAGATTATTTTTCTGTTGAAAAGTGGTTATGGCATCATGCAAATTACCCTGCCTGTGGAAATCATCTACATACTTCTGTCTCCAATCTAGCAGTGGTTGCTCTAGGTTGGCAAGTTTTTCAAACTCTAACCCTGTTTTTCTAGGAGTTCACCTACATCATCATTGCAAGATGAGGGATCTGTCTACATCTTTGCCAGCTTCATCACTATACTGCCTGGAAACTTACAAGGAGTCACAGTGACAGGGATGACTGCAGATGAACTACTAAAACAAGCATAATGTTCAAATTTTTTTTCAAAACATGTAAAACCACTGACTAACTGCCCTTGGAAGGCTATCTCTCTAGATTTTCTGAAGACACAACAGAAAGAATCTGACAAGGCACACAAGAAAGTACTAGACAGTAACTGAGACACACGGGAAATATTCTTAAGGCAGCTCTCTGGGTAATGATGAAAAAAACGCAGAATTTTCCTGTACTTTAAAAGCTAAAGCACCACATAGTGCCCTCTGCTGCATTCAGAGGTAATAGGCGAAGCACCACTAACAATGACATCATTTGATATGAAACAACATGTTATGTTTTAGGTATGACAAATATTTATTTCCTTAATTCTTGTTTTCTAAACATACTAATAAATAATGCAAACATCTCCAGAACCAGGTTACAGCAGATTTTTTTTACACACTCTCTTCCCTTCTAGTATCCTGCATTCTGTCTGTGCACAAGCTGTCAACTTGCCTCCCACATCTACAGAGTGGGAAATTGATGCTGAGAGTGAGCAGAGACACTGGGCGGCTGGGTGGGGGAAGTCTGCAGCACCCTTAGCATGAGATTTAATCACGAGACACTCATGACAGCTAAACAGCTCAGTGGGACATGGTCTACACACCACTCTTGCCACTCCTCCTAAATTGAAGTGAGCTGGAAGTGCCTATCTCTCCCTGCTTTCAGCTAAAAGAAAGAAAATGAAGACAAACATAAGGGAAGATCAGAGCTCTGACGAAATTTTCGACTTCTAAATAAATGTACATTAACAGTCTAAAAAAGGTCCTTCACGTGCAACATGAAAGAGGTAAATGCAGACTGGAGGAACTGTGAGCCTGAAGAGGATTTACTGATTGTCAGACAGAACTGAGCAGGTCTCCTAATGTGGAATACAAAAATTTAATCTGATTCTCAAATCTTATCTGCTGCCTTTAAGAAGATTAACAGAAATTCTCTTGCAGGGGACTATGAATTCTGATCCACTTCAAGAACTAGGAACGTTTTCAAGATGCAAAGCTTTTGCATTTTAAATAGTTTATTAGCATTCTACTCATATTCAACAAAGTTGATCAAGCTTAAAAACTGTTCAGGGAAGTTAGGTCATTAAAAATCTTTACTTGCAAGCATATATGTTGCATGAAATAGGCATGTCACACACATGCACAGACATGAAAACATGAAGTCTTATTTCGCATGAGACACGAAACATTCAAGGTCTCCACACTGTTCTTCAACAAAAAACTGACATGAAGATGTTATGGTGGAAAAGCTCTTTCAAAAAGCAAAAGTTTTCCCAAACTGAGAATCTCTGCTCTAGACTGGAATGAATGGAGATATTCCAAAGAAGGAGGAAGAATTCTTACATATGTTTTTTTTTTCCTTGTTCACAGACTGAGTAAAAGGCAGGTAGCTAATATCATCACTGTGTTTGGTTCTGCCCTGTGAATCCACACAATTGGCCGAGTTTCAGGCTCCTCCTTTGCTTTTCCTTTACATAAAGAGGCAAGGAAAGGGAAGTACAGCCAGCTGGTTTGCTGCAGTCAGAGGAAAGCAAGGGAGCTGTCCTTCCCATTTCTTAAACTTCTACCTAAAAGCTAAGATGGCAACATGCCAGATAGCCTGATCTTAAGTTTTCCATGTTTTTTCCTAGAAATCTGTGGGTTCCAGTAGGGTCTAATATGAAGTAAGAAGGGTATGGCAGGCACTACAGTGGAGGAGAGGGAAGATCTCTTGTCATCTCTACCTCCTCCTGATGATCTGCAGTGAGACGAGCTGCTTGGGGCTCTGCTCCATGGTCATGAGCCACCCCAGCCAGCTGGTCCTGCAGCCCTGTTGAATGCACAGCATCTCTGCTGGGCTACAGGAATAAAGCAATGGTGATGCCAAATATCCATTTAAAGCAGGCTGAGAAGCATCACATGTCAGGCAACCCTCAAGCATTTGGCAGGTCTGCTTTAGATCTGTGTTGGCTGGTTGAATTCAGCCTGTTCCTGTTTAAAATGAGCTAACCTGCATTTCAGGACTAAGTAGGGCTTCAGCTGGAAGCAGTCAGCACGATGAAACCAACCCAGCAGCGTATATACCAACATTCCAGCTTTTTTCTCAATAGTCAATTCACAATGAAGCTACCAGGCATCAGCTGAACGTTACCTCTGTGCTGTTAGCTCCAGGGCATAACCTGAGATGTAAAGTAAGTCAAATAACCTCAGATTTGTCATGAGGAAAGAGTATGTACACAGTTGCAGCACCTCATTTAACTCAATCTGAGCCTTTTATCTATGCAAGACCTTGATCCAAGGGCAACCCAAATCAGTCCTCAAGCACAGCACTGTGTGGGCTTCTGCTTGCTACTTGAAAAGATACTGTAATGCACCACTTTGACATGCGACTGTCTGCATCTTTCCTGTAGCCAATGAAAAATTGTAATTATATATTCATGATTTAAAAGTCCAAGGGACATTGCTCTTTTAAAGGTCTATGTCAATTTTTTATATTATTTAGAGCAGAAATACCTCTCTTTCACAGAGAGCAGTACAGGATCACAAAGACATGGGCTCATTGCCTCCCAAGCCCACAGGAACCGTACATGCTGGAAACTTCCTCTTCACCAGGGCACAATGAGCACTTCACAACCATTATTTTCACACATAATAACCACAGTCACAAAATTAAGTCTCCCCTACAGCAGAAAGCGTTTAACAAGGATCCTTGCATAATTTCAGGTAAACCATGTTAGTTTCCAGCTCTCTGTGTATTATCTTAGGAAGATACCCAATTGGTGAGAAGATGTATGAACACCTGAGGCCATGCAATAATGCCACAAGTGCATTGCCACAGGACACCCTAGTACAACAGCCCAGATTCAGGCGGCCCTCATGGTAATTTCCCTCATACACCCACTGTGTAGCTAGTATAAAGCAGAAGTCCTGGGAAAAACATGGTATGTGACAACAGTAACACATACTTCTCTGAAGCACTTCTGTGATCACAGAGACAGAAAACCCTCATGTATGTTCTGGTACAGGGATAGCAAGGTCCTGACACATCCCAAAAGAGTCATTGCCCATCATAACCCAGAGGAAAGGAAGCATCAAAACTTAAAGTTGTAACAGAAAGTATAAATCTGCAATTTCTTAAACTAAGCCATTGCCTTCAGAGCTTTTAACTTCGGGTTTCAGCACATAAATTCCTAAGGTATCTTAAGGAAAACAGAAAAGCTTCTAATTGCGTGCATATGTGTGTGCCCTACACTATATATGTACACCCTAAATATCTGCTTTCTTATATTGTGGAAAGGCATTATTCCAGAACATACTGCTTTGATGGGCCTCATTACTGAAAACTAATCTCATGTTGCCTCTGCTGCTGCTGCCACCAATAGTACTTTGTGCCAACTTTACAGATTTTAGAAGTTCTTTTTTTTTTCATCATAAGCCAGAACACTGATTTTCTGTGCAATATACTCAGTAATAAATATGCAGAATACGTGTTGGCACCAGCAACTACTACATGACACTAATCAAAAACTTCAAACTATACCCAAAAAATCTCCAGACTAGACAGGCTACATTGGATGTTGCCTTGTCAAACTTGATCCTGAACTTCAGCACACATGTTCTCCTCTTGAGCAACTTGAAATGATAGGGAAGGGCTGTGGTTACTCTGTGAGGAAGCAGAAACGAGAGAGCTGCATCCCCAGCATTAAATGCAGGGCCTGGAGGGTGCTGCTGGGCAACTCCCAGCTGGAACATGAGAGATTCTTATCACCTGGTGCCCTTCAGCAAGGTGCTGGGGATATATGCTAGGTGCTGGAAAGTTCTCCCTCATCTCACAATTTCCTAGGCAATCCTAGAGCCATCTGGCTGTTGCTGCTTTGAAGGCTGTGTGGTCAGACAGAGTACACATTTTCTGGCACACCTAAAGTTTCCTCAAGGGATGTAGGCCACAGTAAGAAAATTTTTACTTTCTAGCTCTCTCTTGGTAGGAGGAGAACTTCCCAAGTCAAATAAGAGATGCTGCCCAAAGCAGAAGGTAATTTTTATGCTGCTGTAAACAGAACCATTTAGAGTTCTTCCCCCACCTCTTGCTTCCCATTTAAAAAAAGGGGGGTGGGGTGGAATGTTCATATCACAGTGCATTTGGTGGCCTAAATATGGGTGTTACCAGATTCCCCACAGAAGCAAAGAGGTCATAACTTGAGAAGGTGAGAAAATTACTTAAGCTTGCATAAGAAAAACTGACCTAGAACAACTAACCTGAGAACGGCATCAGGAAGATGTCCCAGAAAGCTCATTTCCAAAACAAGTTTTGACTGGTAGAAGTTTAGCAGTTCAGGACTGCAAGATTAAGTCCTCACATTTATACCTGATACAATTAATTCATCCTACCATGCAATACTCTTAAGCACTCATTTGAAAAAAACAACTGCTTTTAGCTACCATTTTCTTAGCTCATTTCCTAACCTCCTTATACAGATGCTAGGAGTAACATGCTACCATATCCAGTATTATTGGCATCTATCTCCAGTACAGAGAAAGGAAAACTTTGTTACATGCTTGCAAAATCATCAAGTTCCTTTGAAAGACATCCTGGCCTTCCAGGTTACTGCTCGATTCTCACACCTAATTACCATGCACCATTCTTTATAATATCTACAGGTTTTTTATACACTTTAAAATGCTTTCTTCAACTATAATCAGTGTTTTTAATGCTTTTTTTTTTTCTTAAATGTGAGAAATAAAACACCATACTGTGTTCTGTCCTTCAATAAAACTGCCTACACAGCTACTTTTGACCCGAGTGCTTGTTCTCCCTCCCAGTTTTCTCTGCAAACCCACGCACACAGAAAACAAACTTAGATTACTTGACTATCTTTATATTAACTGTCTGATGGACCTGTATTAGTGCAAATGAACACATGCAAAAGTTACAAACTGAAGAAAGAGAAGCATATAAATGGTCTCTCACTAACCTTTTTCCAGGGTGGGGAAGCTGAAATGGCCTGCGAAGGTTGAACCAGAGGGGACCAAATCAAGCAGCAAATTTGATCCTGTGGGCTGGTAAGCAAGTGAGGAAGCAGGGAGAGCTGGCGGCTGGAGAGGAGGAGGAGCGTACCAGGGCAGATGAGTGGTTAGCTACTAAATCAGAGAATAAGCATCTAGGAATTGCAAATATGGTATTTGCTGCCAAATTGCCTTGAACTGTCAAACATCTGCATTTTTCACTCTACAAGGGTTTCTGCCCCCTCTCCCTCCCAGTCTTCCTGTGCCAGCAGAAGGCTTGTCCACAGCACCTGCAGCCCACGGCTCTTCACTGGGAACACCAGCACAGTTAGCAGGGAAGTGCAGGGAGCCGGGTGTGTGTGCACACACCTGGAAAAGAGTGCTTGGGAGCCACAATCGCTCCTGAGCACCGCTCACTCCTGCAAACCTTCCTCTGCAGGGAGTGCTCTCCACACCAGCTTCAAGTCTTTTTTATGATCAAGGTAGCTGCAGTGTTGCCAAAATGCTGAGATTGCCGAAGCTGCTTTGATGGCCTAAGGAAGCCTGAAGCAAAGGAGACATGAATAGTCTCCATAATAAAATTCCCAAATACTCCTCTGGTGAGGAAAAGACAACTAACAAAAAATAAACCACAACCTCTGACCTACAGTTTTGCTACCCAGTTTTCTGTTAGAACATATCTCTGATGACTGTAACACCCTAAAACTTATAATTATGAAGCTGAAAGCATTTTCATTATGGATGGATGGTTGTGGGTGAAGTAACTTTTAAACGCAAAATTACTAGAGACCTTTCACAACCAGAATCTCAGATGTCATTTGAAAAGCCAAGAGGAATCAGATTCAAACTCAAATTATTCAAACCTGATCAAGATTGTGCTGAAGCCAAAACAGCAAAGACCTTAATTTTCCAGCCAACCTTCACACAGGAGAAGAGATGGTAGGGGTTTACCAGTGGGGACAAAAAACTCCTTATACTTCTCTAAATATTTCTGGTTTAATATAATTGAAATATTGTGAGAATAATCACCGTTATTTATAGCATTTTTTACCAAAATCTTGTGTACTCACAAGATTTCAATGTCACTGAAACAGATGAATCGTGGTCTAACCCCAAGCCCACATTAAAATAATACCTCCTCATACTATCTCTGAGTAAAATTAATAGTCTTACAGCACCTTATCCTATTTTGACTGCTCTTTTTGTTCATATTTCCACTTATAGAATTAATACTTAATCCTCTTTTTCAGCAGACTCTTTCTGCCTTGTTTTCTGTAATCACTGTCTACCTCAAAATGTATTACAAGGAAACAGGTTATAGAATCATTGTGCCTCACTGCCTTCTCCAGCAGCGTCCTCTGCCCTACACTGTACCTGAACCTTTGCTTAGTGGTTAGCATTAAGCTTTCATGTTAGTGACTACCATATAGCTCTGAGAGTCTTCAGCGCCTTGCCCAGGTTTAGCAAATAATTATGCATTTAGTGTTTCTGCTTTGGTTGATCGTAAGAATAACACTCTTTTCTTCTAGCAGAAATGCAAAAACATATTAAAGTAAAATATATCTTCTCCATTACAATTTTTGGTTGTGCAATCTTTTCAATGTTTTTTCGATGTATTTCAGTTTCCTGGGCTCTTTGTAGCTGACATTTCTCTTTAGACACCTATAGTTCTATAGCACAGGAACAACAAATTTATTTTTGCACCCCTCTCAGACCACTTTTTGATGGCAAAAATGTTACATGCAGTCTGACACACCTTCAGTTTGCAGCACATCTATTCTCTGGATGTTAAGGGGGACTTTGCTTTCCAGTCTAGCCAAACCAACACATTTAAACAAGTAAAAGGAATTTAAAAAAAAAAGGAAAGTAAAGAAAAAAAAAAATAGTTCTATAACATAATTGCATACTTTTATTTAGCATGTTTTCCATATGTGGAAATAGCTTAATGACAACTGATCACTGGCTGATTTCTGCAATCTGCCATCAGCTGCTATTTTCAAGAGAACTTGAGCTATTCCTAATACAGCAGTACAACTCCACTTAGTTGTGTAGGAAGCTTACATTTTTCAACCAGATGGCAGGTATATGCTATTTTAACCAAAATCCTGTTTTAAGAACAGCGGTCGATATAATGGCAGTGCTTGACAAGCCAAGAGGCATACAAAAGTAGGTAACTACGTAATTCCCTTTAGTATTGCCCTTTAAAAAAATAACATACTTATGAACAGCAACAGATGGGACAGGCAATCAGGCTGCATGACCTCACTTACTGGGGAAAAAAAAGTGTATTGTTTGGTTTTTTAATTAAACTTCAGTCTTTGTTTCCAAAATATACTTTGTGAAACTTGGATGTGATTTTTCTCTCATGCGTGTATCAAGCCAAAAAGCCTTTGCTCCCTGAGTCAGGCAGGGACAAGAGCTGTTCAGCTACATTATAGCATGATTAATCCACACAACTGCATTAACACCCAATAGAGGGGGAAAAGCCACCGCTAGAATAGAGGGTTTGATATGATACAAATAACCTGTTGTTAAAGATCTGTGTCATTAGAGCAATGCCTACCAATTAGCCAATAAATTATTCACACCAGCATTTCTATTGCAGCAGAAAACATTATCCTGTTCTGTTTTGCTGCCATCTCTTAAATAGCAACAGCAAACAGTAGCTGTGAAACCCAGCTTACATCTCACAGGAGCAAAATAACTCCACATTCTTTTAATAGGCAAAATTTCAGAGTTGGCTTAGCCCTGGACATTTTCTCCTTTTTCCCAGCCTCAGTAACAAACATCAGCCCCTTTTCATATCTGACCCACTGCAGCCTCGTATTGCTGCCTCTACCACAGGACATGGCTTGTACTTACATTGTATCTGGGGTCCTCTCTTCAAATACAAATGGAGAATCAAGAGGAGAACTAGACTCTAGGTGACTGAGCAGCACAACTGAAATACCCCAGGTGATCACTGCAGCTTCTCCTCTCTTCCATGTCACAGACTTCCCTTTGTATTCAAAGCTAATTCAGGTGGATAAGATCCGATGTCCTGCCAGTCAAACACACTGAGCATTTGGATCGTCTAAAACACTACCAAAGCGTTTAGGAGTAGCTGTCTGTACATTTACTTTTGCCTTTTTTAGGATGTATGCCTATGTGAGAAGGAAGCAAACTCTCTTTATATTTCACACCCATTCACACGGCAATTTTTTCAAGCTGTTGCTAAAAGGAAAAAAAAAATCTCAAGCTCGTTCACCTCCAAATGGCCAACCACACGATCATTTATTTTCCTCTGGTTATACTGACTGGGTTATTTTCCCACACGCTCCTGATGTGGTGACTGACTTGTCTCAGCAAGCAAGATAATGCTTTAGGCAGCAGATTAGAAAATGCAAATGTGCAGGGAGTCCAACAGGCACATTTCGAGCTGCATCCTGCCCAGCAAGGCTTGGCTTTCTATTCCCAGCTGAGGCTTCAGGAGGTGCCCACCTCTTTGAAGGCTTATGCTGGGGATCTCACCAAATGAAGTGCTACAACATCCCTATGCCCCAATCCCACGTCCAAAGGCAAATGGTGAGAGCGACTTCTGCCAACGCCCGACACCAAGGCGCAGCCTTGTTACTAACCACAGTGACAGCTACCCTGTCACCACTCCAGGGCAGACTATTTCAGCCAGGACAGATGCACAGCCTACTGGGGAGAACAGAGGACAGCCCATGAGCACTACAGTCCCTACTCCATCACTTGGATGTGACTGTGGCAAAAAGATCAGGGAAAACCAGAGACACAAGGCATTGGACTGGTTCTCGCCCCCCCAATCAGTAGGATGCCTTTGCTTGCCCCACACCTACCCTCAAAAGAGGACAAAGCAAGTCCTCGTCCCTTGCACCCACCTCCTCATGGCAGTGAGTGTCATGTAGGAGAAGTGCCCCAGGCCCGTGGGGTCATTGCTTACACTGCCTCCTAAACAGAAAGAGTCTCAGGAATATCTTCTACAGTGAGAGAGAACAATGACATGTGCTTACCTCTGACCACCTCTGACTGCTCTAAGCACTGGGTGGTAATGAACAGCAAATTACCAAGAGTGTCCTGCAACAGCTTTCCCAGCAAGGCAGTACTGTCCATGCCCCTGGAGGCTTCTAAAGACCTGACTGGATCAAGCCTTGAGCAACCTGGTCTGATCTCACAGCTGGCCCTGCCCTGAGCAGGAGGCTGAACCAGAGACCTGCTGAGGTTCCTTTCTACCTGACTCTTCCTGGGATCCTCTTCTGTTTGACCTTCTTATTCAAAAAAACACACTGCTGACCATTTACTACCCAGGCTAGCAAGTCCTCACAAGCCCAGCACCCTTGCAAGGATTTTGGAGCCAATTCACTACAAAGACACAGCAAGGTACCCTCCTCCAGCTGGGAAGGTCTCCAGACCAAGATTCTCCTAGTGGCCCCCATTGAAGAGCTTCTACCCCTACTGGGTCAGGAGTCAAGAAGTGCAGCGATAAACAATGTCTCAGCTGTAAGGAAGGACTTTCTAGATTTTACTGTAAGCTTTTACTTTTACTGCTTTCTCTGTAAGCTTTTACTGCTCAGTATACTTTTTTAGCATTGAAAGAAAATCTGAATGGATCTATCAAAAATAAAGACATAACTTTTTTAGTATTTAGAATAACTGAAAACCCGTATCACATTAAAATCTTAACTGGAATCAGAATTGAATTTTACAAGTGGCAATACTGGAATAATGCTGAAAAGGAGCACACTGACACCTCTTTTCACAGACCCTTCGCTTGAAATTGCAATTACAGTGATCTGGGTACAAAGACAATTCTATCACTAAAAAAATAATACGTTGCAATAAAAGAAAATGCAGTTTTCAGTTTGAACGGAGATCCTGAATCAGGGATATGGCTGAACCACAGAGTAGAGCCTGGCAGCTGGGATGGCCCCAGCAGCCCAGGTCTATCAGCTGCACTGCACAGTCCTCTCCAGGTTACTGGCTTATGCTCCACTCAAGAGCACGACCAAGTGGGGCCACATCCCACTGCTCAGCAGCAGAGTGGTGTGATTTCTTCTCCTGGGCAGGAGCCTGGCTAGGAGCAATAGCAAGGTAGGAACAAAAGCCAGTCCTGCTGCAAAGATACCCCAAGAGTTGCAGCATTTCACAATGCCAAGTCTGGCTGTCTGTCTTCCACCTGACTCATGCCCACGTACCAATGCAGCACAAGGCTGTGCAGGGAGGGAAGCCACATTTCTCTCCTAAGGGGAAGCTTGGTTCATGCTAAGAACTATACCAATCTGGCTGTCAGGAGAGGTACCTGCCATTCTCTCTGACATCAAGACTATTTAGCTTCCTCTCAGCTTGCTTGAGCAGCAGCAGTCCCACCAGGAGCCAAAGGATTTATGGACACAGTGATGTACCTCAGATGCTCAAAGTCCCCACACCCCATTTAAAGCTTCAGAGAAGGAGAGGAAAGGAAAAAAGAGAAGGAGAAAAAAAAAATTTAATAAAATAAAATAGATGTGTTCACAGAAACCTGAAATGCAGACAGACAGTAGCCCTTCTATCACCGCAACAGCTCATTTAAAGACAGTCTTTTTCCACACTGCAGTCACATTTCCAGTTCCTTCACAGACCTACCTGGAGCGACCAAATAATTTGCATCTATCTTTTCCCAACCTTTCACATATTATTTGCATTTATCGTGAAAAGGTGAAGAGTAATAGTGCTTAGTGCAAGAAATAAACACATTTAAAAAACAAATCAGTCATCGCTGCCAGTCAGACAGATGCAAAAGTTAACAAAATACAGCCTTTCATTATTTTTTCTTTCTAAACAATGCACAAAATACATGAAATATATAAGAGTGCCTCACATAGATTTTTTTTCCAGCTGAATGGAGATTTGACAGTCAAGAATACTGCATTTTTCACATAATAAAATGTGATTTTCCATCAATTGTACCAGTAATGAAAATGTAGCATACAGCACAAACCCTTGAAAGCCAAGAAGTCAAAGCCAAGGGTGAGGCTGAAAGCTGCAAAACAGGGAGACTCGAGGGAAGAGAAGTGGGGGATAAAGAACTGGTCCTCTGCCATTCATTTACTTTTCTACCTATGCCCCCTAAAGAAGAGCTCCCCCTCCTCCCATTTCTGGTGTTCAATAGGAGGGGCAGCCAGAGCAAAACCATCCATCTGGTTCCCATCACAGGAAAGACTGCCTAGGCTAGCTCCTGCCAAAGCCTGTCATTAGCAATCAGCATAAGAGAGAGCATAAGAAAACACAGCACAGCTAAGACAATAAACCTAATACTTTTAATACACTAATCACAACAACAGTACTCAATTTTGTTCTTTATAAAAATATCACAGAAATCAGAGGGGTCTTGCTGGTAGCCTCATCTTATCAGAGAAGCTAATATAACAGGCAACACAAATGTTGTTTTCTTCTGCCATGGTATATCTATCCATCAGCACATATTAGAATCATCTACAGGAGTAAAATATGGCAGGGAAGGATAATTTGATTAAGCAAGTGCAAAACCTTGATACCTGTTAATACACTTTGTCTCCTCCTAGCTACAGCCCAACAGACATGGCATTTAGATCCTAATGCAGCTGCTATAATCCATGGTCTAGTATTTTATGACAGCTTGGAGAGATTACCATCCAACTGCCGACATTCTCTTGATGTATGAGTTTAGCACAACCCTTCCCACTTTCCCTAGCCTTGCCAGCCAGGTAGAGTAATGCCAGCATTTCCACAATTTCCACAAGGAAACTGCCTTTCTTGCATATAATTCTTTAAGACCTGCTTTATCACTCTTTCATTTCAGGTGACCAGGAAAAAAACAAACACAACACAATAAAACCCAAAACAACATCCAAGCGGTCTATAGCGATACCACCCATGGATGCTGCCATTGGGAGTGAAGACCTGCAGGACTACTAGGACCTTCTTGCTGGATGCTGCAGGAAGATGAAAGCAGCACTGTCAGCTGGATTTTTCAGCCACAGCTTTTCCCCAACCTTGGGAATATACTCACACACCCCCTTAATTACTGAACAAGAGTATCTGTTAAATACCTATCCGAAGTAGTTAAATCTGTCAAAAGTGATCTGCCAGTAGGGGACAGAGAGAGCCTGCAAACGCTAATCCTCTGCTAATCTCAAAAACTGCCTCAAATCTCAAACCAGACCCTGCAAGAGCTCATTCTCCTCCCCATGGGCAATGCAGACTCCTTGTTTGGGGTGTTTGTGCAGCTCTATATGAGTAGCATTTTCCTCCCTCACTTTGACAAGCGCTGTTGCTGCTCCACTGGCTCAATTGCACTGAAAGAGCACATCAAAGCAGATGAGCATTTTGGGATCTCCAGGAGAGCAACCTGAGATCAGCTTTGTGTCACAATTACAGGATCATAGAGTGATTTAGGTTGGAAGACCTTAGAGATCATTTAATTCCAACCCCCTGAATGGGCAGGGACACAGCCCACTAGATCAGATTGCTTAAAGACCTTGATCTCCTTACACTGAAGTAACAGCAACATCATGACTGACACTTGCAGGGCAGCAACCAAAGCTAGTAAGTTTCTTTTTAAAGACCTTCCCTCCTTCCAGTCCCCTATTCCACGGGCAGAGATGGGAAACGGGGAAGAATCCTCTGGGAAGAGCATGACATTATCTCTGCCTAGGGATGACATAGCATCAACTCCCTCAGGACTGTCCCCATGCACATCACTGTCACCTGGCTTGTCTCTCTCAAGCTTCCTCCTTTGTTAGGCTGTTCCCACACAGATCTAATAATATCCTGAGCAGATGAGTGGATAACAGCTCTTTCTTTCTCCTTTCAGGAAATTATTTCCTTATTTCTTTCTCTCATCTCCCTGCTGCAGTATTTAGCTACAAATATTAATGACCCATTTAAGAAGACGGAAGTGTTTTCTAGGAATGACTTGCCCTGGGCTATTCTACGGGTTGCTCAGAAGTGAAATCTCACCGTTTATACCCTCCTCAAGTCAAAGAGGAACACTTTCAGGACCAAAGCACAGCTAGACACAGAGATGCAAAGGGAGGGGAGATTTTCTTTGTCCCATTCTCTCTTGCACATTTTGCCGTGTTTAACATCCTAGTGCTCCAGGAAAAAAACACCACTGGGAAATCAGAGCCGAGTCGCAGCCCAACTTGCTACCCCACCAGACAATCAATGAGAAACTTTTCAAAAGGCCTTCCCCACTCCCCACCCCTCCGCTTTGTGGGACAGGGACATTTATATCTCAGCCCACTAGGCTGAAGCTAACACAAGCCTCCAAAAGGTCAGACAGGCATCAGTACCCCAGCCCAGGATACGACCACAGCAGAGGGCAAGAAGGCAGCACAGCTGCAGGAACCTGGCCAACATCAGTCCTTAACCCCGACCTGGCTCTGCTCCATCACACCTCCTGAACTTCATTCCTGCTGTCTTGGCTTGACACTGCACGCTCACCTGTGGGCTGGGGAAAGGCTGCCAGTTGGTTTGACTCCTTCAGATTGCTCACTGGATCCCGAGGATCATTTCCCCTTCCAGGAGTGAGGTGCACAACCGTGGGACACAAGCGGGGACCAGCCATGGGGCACTGCATGTCTGAAAGAGCTGGAGACCAGGACGAAATGAAGAATAAGAACAGGCAGCTCTGTGAAAAGCCAGAGGAGAAGTTTTGAAAGAAGAGATACAGTAGCAACAAACGTTGGCCCCTAAAAAAGGAAAAAGGAAAAAAAAAAGGCTGTGGAAGAGCAACCCAGCTGCTGAAGACTAAGCAGATGGGATGTGAGAAGAAGCAAACAGGCTACTGCTGATGGATAAGAGTTCAATTTCTCTCCTAGATCTCCTACCATAAGAAGATTGCAAAGGGTGCGTCAAAAACCTCAGGAACCAGAGCTCATAAAAATGTATCTTTCTTTTATCTTTTAAAAGTCATGGATCCAGAAGGCTTCACTTCCTTTTTATCATTCTTCTCATCTCTGAAACATTTTTCCCACTCTTTCCATTCTGTAAACTTTTACTTTAAAATAGCAGAAGATATTGTGTATAGGACACAGTTGTTTAGACACAGTCATTCAAACAATATAAAGAGGAAAAAAAGCAGAGAGGAAGAGACAGGCAGATGGTGGTGAGTTGTGCAGACAGGCATTGCAGCCCCAGTGCAACATGCTGAAGCATGGTTTGCCAGAACTTCTAACTCCCTCTTTTCTGCAAGCTCAAAAATGCAAATACAAAGTCTCACTGTGAGGCTGAAAGCTGGGAGCTCAAGTTTCAGCTCAAAACTACATTCCTGGTGTTGTTGTACTTAAGATTGTAAAAGTAATGCACATATACTGAAAAATCTGATTTGGCGTGCCTCCAAACTAAAAATAAATTTTAAAAAATTACAATTAAAAAAAAATACTATTTTTGAGAGGTAAAAATAGGGAAGAACAGTATAAAATGTGCTTTTCCTCAACGGATGACATATGTTTGTTTCTAAGTGATAACATCTATATTATTTTCACAACAGTGTTTGCCTAAAATTCAATAAAGCTTCTGAATGTGAAGGAGCACCTCAGTACTGTCGGCTTACCATACATTCCAAAAACAGCTTTGGACAATATTTAAATGCATAATGCTTGCTATTGTATATATTATATACACTATACTTAACAGGATAGTATCTAACACAGTAAAAATATATCCAGTTATATTCGCATTAGAAAAAAAAGTATTTCTCTTCCATTTCACTTGAAGTTATGGCAAGCCTCACTGGGCCAGGCTGCAAGGAGAGGATAAGCACCCAGCAACACCTTCCCTCGAGACGCTGAGCACTCAGGCTCTGCTCTCTGTGCCCTCTCCAGAGCTCAGCTGCCATCCCTGCATCCCAAACTACGGCAGGCAGCCATGATGAACTAGTCTCATTAACAGTGAGCTTCTTAATTTTGATGAGGTAAATTAATAACTATGTTTGTGTCCTAAGTGGACTATAAATCACCATGACATTTAGCCACTTAGCTTAGTGCTGTCAAATACACTTTGCAATGGCCAAACACAATCTGTATGATAAATCTGCACAGCTGAAGTTTTCAGACCCCCAGTTATTTCTGCCTTAAAATCCTCATGACTGAGAAGAAAGATAAGAGATGGAAAAAAAAAAAAAAAAGATAGGAAATAAAGTGGTGGAAAGGGGCAGACATTTCCTAGAGGGTGTGATAAGCAGAGACTGCATAAAATAGAATAACAGAATCATTTTGTTTGGAAGAGACCTTTCAGATCACCAAGTCAAATTGTTACCCTAACACTGCCAGGTCAACCACTAACCCATGACCCCAAGCACCACATCTGTGTGTCCTTTAAAAGACTTCCAGGGATGGTGACGCCCTGGACAGCCTGTCGCAGTGCCCCACAACCTTTTCGGTGAAGAAGTTTCTTCTAATACCCAATCTCAACCTCCCCTGGCACAACTTGAGGTCATCTCCTCTCACCCTATCACTCCGTACTCGGAAGAAGAGACCGACTTCAACCTTGCCACAACCTCCTTTCAGGTAGCTGTAGAGAGGGTACAGTCTCCCCTCGGCCTCCTTTTCTCCAGGGTAAAGAGACCCGGTTCCCCCAGAGGCTGCCGCTAACCCAGAGGCAGGGGCAGTGCGTGCAGCCCGGGCTCCCCGCACACTGCGCTGCGCCTCGGCTCGCGCGGCGCGGGGCTCGTCGAGGGACGGCGGCCGGCGCCAGAGACCCCCGCACCGCCTCCCTCCTCCCTTCCGCTGAGACGATCTTCACCTCCAGCAGAACAAACCCCCACGAGAGGGACCAGACCGCGGGCTCCCCTCCCTCCCGGCCCGCCCGGGCAGCGCCCGCACCCCCGCACCCCGCACGGCGTCCGGGCCCTTCGGTCCGTTTCGTGTGTCATAGTCCCTCTTTCATGTTCTTCCAGGGTCCTACAACGAAATCCGGGTTTGCAAGAGGGTCTCCCGGCAGAGCCACCCCGTCTGTCACCGCTCGCCCACCAGCTTAGGAGAGGGGGAGCGGGCGAGGCCGAAGGCCGGGATGACTGCAGGGCTGCGCGTGCTGCACCGCAAGTAACGCCCCAGGCGCCCTCCAGTGCTCCCCGCGCTGGGATGCAGCCGGGCAGGCAGCAGCCAATTCCTTACAGATCTTCCTGCTAACGCTAAGTTTAGCACAATCACACCGGAGTCCCTTTTTTCCCCTCCCATTTATTAGTGGAATACCAAAGGAAGCACAAGCTCAGGCCACACCACATTTTGTTCACCTCTGAAGCCCGTGTTTAGGGGTAATGTCACTAAATAAGCTTGTTCAGGTGGGAAGGGACCTTGGGAAATTCCCAGCCTCCTGCTCAAAGTGTGACTTCACACGGTCCAGTTGGACCCTGAAAACCTCCAAGGACAGAGCTCCTAGAGCCCCTCTGAATGATTTGTCAATACTTAAATTACCCCCATGGAGGTCTTCTTCTTTTAGTACTTTGTCAGAAAATCCCATTCCGGTTTACAACCATTCTCCATTAGAGCCTGGCTCCATCTTGTCATTAACTTCCCCACAAACATCACCTATCTGGGCTGAACAAGCCCATGTCCCTCGGCCTCTTCCACGGCACATGCTTCAGAACGTGCACCTGCTTCCATAGCACCTGGCCATCAGAAAACCCCACAATTTGACCGTTCTACATGATGTGCTACTCACATTTTACAGAAGCTAGCACAAATGCTAAAACACACGTGCGAATCCACGGGTCAAAGATTCGACAGTTCTCCAACAAAACAGCAACAAACTTACCAGCGATGCATTTGTTGCAAGGAAAGGCAGACAGTAAAGATCCTCTGTGATTTTAAAAAGGGGCAAGCCTCCTTCGAGGCAGCAGAGGGAACCTACTTACCATTTTTCAAACGCCTTACTGTGAAATACACATGAATATATTAACTCCTTGAAAACTTTATGTCTTCAGTATGAGTCATGCTCCAAAATGCTAGCGTGGTTTATAGCAAGAGCGTCCTCTGATTCACATACCAAACAGGAGTTTAATGACCATTTGATGCAGGTAAATTATTTGTAGCAAACAGAGGTCATACTGAGGCTTTGAGCAACCTGATCTAGTGGGAGGTGCCCCTGCTTATGCAGGGGGGTTGAAACTAGATGATCTTTAAGGTCCCTTCCAGCCTGAACCATTCTATTATTCTGTGATACTAGAAGAACAGATGCTGAGGTCCAAGAGACTGTGCTCAGTATCCAGCACTTGGGCAAAACTAGAAGAATGATTAGCACTTTCATATATGTTAATGGAAATGGAATTATTACAAGGTTTGAATGAGAATCCCAGCACAGGAGGCCTATCTGGCTGGCCTGAAAGGTTACTCTGGCAGCAGCCCTCCTCCTCTGCTAGTCACAAGCCACATTGTTGGGCAGAGCTGCTAAAAAGTGCCAGCTGGAGCAAGTACTGCACCCAAGTCCAGCTCATCTACATATTCAAGTGCCCTGGCAAGTCACTGCTGTATATGTAGGAAATTCAGCCCCTGTGCAAAATTACTTCATCACCCCAGTGAGCTGACACTGTCAAGAGCTGCCATCCAAAAGTAGGGAACAAATGTAGCAGCCTGGCTCATGGACACCAAATAAAACTCACAGATCAGTTGCCTTTCTTCAGTCTGGGCAGATGACACCAAAACCACAGAGCCAGACTGCTGGCTATGCTGCTTCTCCACATTGGAATCAGGATTTCCAACTTACTCCTCAAGCAAGCTGGAAAGGTGAGTTGTCACTATTTCAGAGCTGCAGTGAGACATGATGAAATCACCAGCAAGACTTTGATTGACCTCAAGTAAACTCTACTGCACATGATGGCAAGCTTCAAAGAAACTTGACAAAGATAAAAATTAATCCCACTAATATTCTGGATGCAAAACCAAGTTATTTCTTGTTCTTTTTCCTTACATTTCTGAGGACATAATTTGGAAGCTTATCTTTAACTAGCAGGTGATCACGTTTTTTTTTTCTCTTTTAGTTCTGTTTCAAAGGGAAAAGTGTCACAGTAACTCAGGACAAGGAGTTATCAGGACGGTGAGCAAACCACGCAGGCTGTCCATGAGCTACAGAGCTATTGATCTGGAAGACATAAATCTTTCTTCTTTCAGCTGCGATCTAGATCTATCACTATTTTTCAAACTAACCAATGCAAAGAACATCTCCATTAGCATTCAGCATGCCAAAGCGTACTCAAACTGCTCTGACACGTTACGCTGGAATTAAAACAAAGAGTTGTTGCTGGTTTGCTTTATTTCCTTGCTAATGTGGCGACTCTTTTAGGATTCTTTGCTGAGAGCTAATAAAGTGAACATCAAAAGCAGTTGTGTTCTGGACCCAACCAATGCCAGCGGTCAGGTGGGAGCTGAAGGGTTGAGCAGTGCAGCACTCTGTGCCCAGCACCAACATGCTCCTTAAAGCATGGACAAGATGCTATAGATTCTGTACTAACCAGAAGTAAATTAAAGTTGTTAATACAGTTGGGTTGTTTTTTTGCTGAACAAGCTAGGCTTCCCAGGTTTTAAAGGCTGCTGCTTAGCTACTTTATATTGGGTTCCCCAGTGGGGTGTACAGAGATTAATAGCTGTGCCTGTTTGCAGCAGGTCACTGCTAAACCAGTGTTAACCACTACCTATCTATCCCTGTTCTGGAAACCTTTATGGGAGAAGTCACCTAAGCATAAAGCAAGGTTACAAACAGGAAGCATGTGAGATGGATGCTGACCCTGTGTCCTGGGTCTGCGGGGGTGAGCTGCAGTGCTGGGGAGTAGCAGAGAGCCCTCCTCCCTCTGGCTCTGGGAGTTTCCACAGTCCGGCATCACACAGGTTGGATGGCAAATACACTTTGCTGATTGTCTGCTACCTCTTCAGCTCTGCACCTCTTTGATGTGCTTTGGGAAAGAGGGTGCAAGGCACCAATGCCCTGCCAGCCTTGGAGGGAATGAACAAGAGCTAAAAATTTCAGTGCCAGGGGCAGCAGAAGGGCTGGGGCATGCAAAGATGAGTCCCACCCTGTGTGCAAGAGGCTACCAAGAAGCTGTGAGAACCCAGTGCACCATGACAGTGAGAGGGTCTGAACAGGAATATCACAGATCGACAGAGAGATTGGTGCTGGCTCAAGTACATTGACAGCAGGAGAGGCATCACAGCACCCTGCTGGAGCCAGGACCCAGCTACAAAGGGCTGGCAGCCAGGGTGCTAATTCATGATACATCCGTAAACACCTCTGGTTTTCTGGAGCTACATCAAGGTCTGGAAGCAGAAAAAACAGTTACTCCATACCAACACTTGGCACAGTGGCCCTGCTTATGATTATTTAAGAGCAAACACATTCCCAGGACAGTTAGTTAGTTAGTTAGTTAGTTAGTTAGTTAGTTAGTTAGTTACAGCTCTGCTTAGAAAGGAGGGCTCCACAGAAAGAAAAGTGGAAAAAAGGAAGAGGCAGCAGTACCACCAAAACACCCCAGTTACAATGACAAGAGGACTGCTGACGGGTCAGGGGTCAATGGCACACAGCTTTTGCAAAGACCACCAAAGCGCAAGCTTAGAGGACATCATAGGCACAGCTGGAGATGCAGCTATTTCCCTCAGCTCAGAAGATCAAGCAAAGGTTACAGAGGTGGTGAATACATCCTGAGAATATACAGTCCTGAGACCAGATAATTGTATGAAAAGGATGGTCATCAGTTGTCCTACTGCACAAAGCAAAACAAAACCCTAAACTACACCTAATAAGTTTTGAGAGTATCATGAAAAATTCTTTCTGACTACACAGAGAGTGAAGGCCTGGTACAGGATTTCTTGACAGGTTGTGAAATCACCCTCATCAGAGGTTTTGAAGATAAACGTCTATCCTTCTTGGGGGCAAGGAGATGGATTAGATGACATCCTGAAGTCCCTTCTGGCTCTGAATTTCTAAAAGTATTCCAGTTCCACTGGTATGCCCTTTCTTGTCAGTATGCTCTCATTATTAGCCCTACAAAATAATAATAAATTAAATATCTATATATTGTCTTTCATTTAGTTCTGTGACATTAGTTCTCATTTTCTTCCCTATTTTTTATGATGTTATTGAAAAATCAGACAACACCTCCATACCAAACCTCAGTGAACAGAACTTAGGTTCATACACACTGTGCGTGTGGTGGACTCACTAAACACCAGCTCCATCAGCTTTATAACAAAGTACATTGAACTGCTCTGTGGCAGCACACACTTGATTCTTGCACAATACCCACAGATACTGGCTTATCAAAAATAAACACATAAGTTCTCTGAGCACCAGAAGGAAAGTCAGAGGTGAGGCACAAGAACGAATAATTGAAAGATTTAAAACAAATATGTAATAGTCAGATCTGTTTCCTGTTTCTGGAGGTAAAGGAATTTCCTGTTTCCAGAACTGGCTATTTAAAGAAAATTCTGACAACAGAGCATTTGGGGTTGTTTTCGGTTTTTTTTTTCTAATAATGCCAAATAAAATAAATTAATAGCGTTCCTGCGCACATTCTTTGGAGAGGAGTGGCACATCAGCTCACTGCCTGGTGCCTCAGTGGCAGAGCTCAGCCACAGCACCCAGCAATGGAGGAGGAGGAAGGCTTAGCAAGCACCTGCAACCTCTGCAGGTTGGCTGTGCCATCAGCCTCTCCTGCCAGCCTGTGCCATCCCTACTGAGGTCAACCCAGACTGACTAGCAGGTACATGGGAACAGCAAATGGGACCTACAGCCACCTCCAAATCTCAGCTGCTGCAATTACTTGGTGAAATATCCAAAGATTTCTTTTATCCAACCACGAAGCTGGATGCTTTTCATTCCAGATGTTTTTACAGGTCAGTCAGTCAAGGAAACAAAAAAAAAAACAAACAAAAAAACAACCAAACAAACAAAAAAACCCAAACAAAAAAAATCCTTGGTTGCTCACTTGTGGAGTATTTCTGTCATGTTGACATTTCAGTGGTTTTCATCTCCACTCCAGGGCCATTTGAACAGGTAGGAAAAAAAAAAGGGGGGGAGGGGGAACTCTTCAGTTCACAAAAGCAGCTGAAGGTAGGCAAACTGCTTTAGTGTAACATTTAGCAAGGCAGTATATAGACAGAACTCTTTTCTCACTTTCAAAGCAATTGAAACAATTTCAGCTCTGCTGAAAACTGCAGGAGAGCTCTGACCTCTTTGCTATGAAAAAAGGCTTGAAATTGGAAGTACACCTGTGTTATACACTGTGTATTTTGAAAACTGGAACGTTTCATAAACTTTAGACAGTTAGAATTGCTTTGTACTGTATTGCAGCAGGATTTAATAGCGATTTCCAAAATAAAAAACAAACAAATTGGGCTGCAGAGGGGTTAGCTAGATCCAGGACTTTCATGCAGGAGATGATAAAGGTAAAGTGAAGCTGGTGCTGCTTTTCTAATGGGACAGAGCTAGGTCTACTCAGCTCACATGGACCCAGGCTCGTGGTTAAGGATCCTTCCAGGGTGGTAGAAGGAAAAACACAATAGGGTACTTCTTAGGATGGAAGCAAGGCGGCCTGTGACCAGCCTTCTTGTTCCTGCCCTCCAGCAGCCTGTTGTGTTCTTCCATACCTAAAATGACACAGGGTTCAGAGCTGCACAGTCCTAGCCTTCATCTTGATCAAGGAGCCTGAAGCAAAAATGATAATGCTCTGCACTCATCCTCACCTAGAAGCAGAGAGCAGGGGCCGAGCAATTCCACCAGTCTTCATAACACTAGAGTTTCCTGATGCTCCTCTTATTCCTGACTCCACAGGAACATATAGACTTCCCCATCTGCCAGTTACAGAAAGAACACTTAAGCAGGCACAAATTTAGAGGAAAGGGATTGAGTTGGACAGGACTGCCACTAACTACCCTTCAGCTCCTGTGATAAAAGGAACTGGAAGGATTTGTTATGGGGAAACATGAGGAGGATGTTCAAACCCCAGCAGGGGAGTAGGAGGCAAAGACAAATGGGTAGAGGAGAGGGGCTAACACTTTCTCTAGCTACCACTTCACACAATGCAGGGCTACAGAGTGCTGGTTTGGCAATGGTTGCTTTGGATGGGAGCATTATTTAAAAAATCTTGCTTCAGATTTTTATGATGTTGAAATTAAACATTATTTTGTTACTGATATTATCTCAGCTGTGAAATATTTAGGGCATTTGAGTTAATGAACACACAAATGTCAGAGGGATTGAAAGACCAGATTTCCTGCCATTTTGCATGGAGAAACAGATGCTGAATGGAAATACGCCTGCTCACCTCAGCTGCCAAAACCCAAACTGCCTGTTACAAAAACCTGGTCCAATTTCCTGGACACTTGTTCCACCTGTTTCCTGGCAGGTAAGGACATCCAGCAGCAGCAGGGAAACAGCAGTGTTTAAGGGTCATGGTGATAGCACCACTCATACAAATTGGTGTAAAACCCGTACTCCAGCTCCATTCCTATAGGGAATGCTTTTACTCCATTATATTCCCAGTTTAGTTTTCTGCTCACCAATGAAACCCATCCTCAGCACGAGCAGTCTGCAAAGGACAGCCTTCCTGTGGCCAGCAACAAGGAAGGTTCACATGAAGACCAGCAAAATGACTCTGCAGTAACACCAGCTTGCCAAGCCTGCCCAGAGGTGGCCCATCCATATGATTGTCAACCCAAGCAGCTGCCCTGGGCTGGGTTCTGGTGAAACTCTCTTTCTAACATCCTCTGCAGCCCAACCCTTTTTCTGGGCTACACTTTCAGAGAGGGCCAGGCACAAAAAAGCTTAGAAGACCACAGAAGGTCTGCAAGAACTTTTCACAGTGCCATTTGAGCTTCTTTCTGCAAGGGAAATTCTTGCAGCCAGGAGCTATCACAATACTTGGCCAGAGCTGTAAAGACATTGTGTCCATCCAGTCACACAGGAATTGCAAACAATATTGCATGCAATTCACAGAGACTGTGGTGTTTGCCACAGTGCCATAGGACTCCAGTGAGCAACCACAGAAGCATTCCCAGGATCTCAGGGTCTGAAGAGGTGGTGAGCTTGGGACGCACTCAAACAGCTCCAAACCATTACAGATGCTAAAAGGCAAATTCTCTCCTCCTCACTTGCTCTCCCTACAGAGGAATACTGAGCCAGCCACATCAAGCCCCTGACAGCACCACTGAGAGACACACGAGATGTTTCCTACTGGAGAAAGACCAAAGCTGCTCCTGAATGAGCACTCCTCAGAAAGAGTGCAGACATTGAAAAGAGCCTGCAGAATCATGCCCAAAAGTCAGGATAATATATCACAAGTAGAAGTAAGTTACTCAGTGATCTGAAGCACCAAACCTCCAAGACCTGCAGTCATTCAGGAAGTCTGGAAGAAGGCACAATTAGCTCTGATTTCAAAAGCAGCAGAACAAGTGCAAGCTTGACAGCAAGCACTCTGCAGCTCCTGACCTTAAGAAAATATTGGAAAAGGTATTAAGCAGGGGAAAAAAATATAAAATTAGAAGAAATTTTAAAAATAAAGCAGTACATGCCTAAACTGCTTCTAACCTACCATTTTACAGCTGAGTATCTCAGCAGTGTATGTCTCCCATGAGGTGGAGGTGGCTGGCAGGGCCAAGAAAGGAGGGCTTCCAAGGCCAGCAGTAATGACCTTAGTGACATGCTAATGACAGCAGGAATCAGTCAGCCTGGCTCACACACTCACCTTTATAACTGCCAACACCAGCAGAAAGCATCTGCCAAGAAAAATCTGGTTGAGATGACAGCAAAGCATGGAGCTGCCTACCAGCTGGGGATACAACGGCCAAAGCTTTCAGCTCCATTTCTCACTCCCCCAGCCTACGACACCTTGCTTCATTGGGAGAAACATATGCTGAGGAACTAGATGTGGTATTTTCTTCTCAATGGCAAAACAATAGACAGCAGCAAGTTTGTCCACTTTCTTGGTGTATAAACTGTGTCCCACACAATGCAAATGAGGACATCAGGTATTAAATTGAAGGCTTGCTGAATGGAAGTTTTCAAGTGCAGGACACTGCAGGGTTTTTCTCCCTCACCATGTACAAGTAATGTCCTGGATCCTGCATATTTCTAGCTTTTTGCACTATGATTTTATGCTACAGGGACTTCAGTCTGAATTAGCACAACAGCTTGCACACCAAGAAAATACTTAACTAATATTTAAAAACAAGTTCTGGGCTTGGGTTTTAAGTGTAATTGAAAAAAAAAAAATTTAAAAAGCACCGTGTGTAGGCGAGGTGCTTGAAAAAGTTATTGCAAGATATTCTAACACCATTCCTGCAAAAACTTTATCATCATTAATTACTTGGTGCACAAATAATTCTCCAAACCCAGTTATGTGCAGACCATATGCATTAGCAGAATCTAAATTGAAGTTATTCAGGCCATTCAGATAAACAAGCAATTGCTTATCACATCAAAACAATTTCATATACATTTAAGAATTCCCATTTCATATAGGAGCCATGGAGGACAGTCAGCTGGAAGAGACAATGGCAGTGATGGAAGAGGGAAGAAGGCAGCTTACACATGCAGAAGAGAAAGTAGGATCAGCATCATCTCCACTCAACAGAAAACCAAAACGCCCATGAAACTGGAAATGGAAAAAAGGATGGGAGCAAGTCATACATCAGGTAGGTCCTACTATACAGAAAAATGGCTAGACTGAGACCAGCTTGCAGACACAGGAATACTCTAATATTGAGATTTTTTTTCAGACCACATCAATTAATTTGTATTTCATCTACCTAAAAAGAGAAATCAGGACTCTCTATTTTATCTGAAGGACAGAACTTTGTTACTGGAAGATAACTGCTACTAGCATAAACTGGATAAGCATGATGAAATCAAATAAAAGAAGCAAGGCAACAGGGCAAAAACATGAGAGTGAGTGAAAATTTCATCAGCTGCAGGATGGCAAAGCACCTTAGGGTTTTTTAAAGTTTGGAGCACTGCAAACTATTTATACTTAATACTCATTTCACCTAATTCTTCTCTCATACTTGTATCTATGCAAAATTTTTGGACCACTATCAGCTCCCCAAACTTCTCATGGAGTAATGTGTGACTTTGCAATGAGGTTTCTTGTTGAAGACATTACAAAAATTGTATTACTTTGAAAATCAGCTCCAAACCCCTTAAAATGACCTCATTGATTGCCTGCTGCTTTCAGGCCAAGCTGCCTTAGAGTCAGGAGTCTGAGGAATGAACAGGTCTTGCATCTTGAAACTCTCTCCTCCTACATGCAGTTTCTACTGTGAGACCATGACACACCATATACTCCTTAAATCCAAGACAAGCCTTGCCTGTGGGCTTGGTACAGTTGGTATAATGCTACAGCACAATACAATCCTTTGTACAACTGCTCCATATTATATTTTTTCTAGGCTACTGGTTTATTTGCAAATATATACTTCTAAATTGAAAGATTTAAAATATACACATAATATCTAAAATATATACAATATCTGTACCTGTCCTCAGAAGATCACAACATATCTGGATAACACCTGTATTGCTATCAGTGCTCCAGGGGTCATTTTTAGCCTGCTGCCAAAATTTGCAAGTCCCTTCCAAAGCAGATTTCTCACACATTAAGTTAAAACCTATAAAAAGGATTAAATCCATGCTGTCCAGGTTCATGGATCATGTCTTAGGACCCAAAATCTCAATGGTCATTCATCAGCCATTCTCCAGGGAAAGAGAAATTGCTATTTCCCTTGCTCCTGTACCACTCAGGGAAATAGGGACTCCAATATGTCCTGACCCAACCCCACAGAGCAGCTTCTCAGGGCTGATGGATGTGGATTTCACCACATACCTATGACAACAGTTTACAGGGCTTAGCTGCCTTGACTCACTTCTGCTCTTTTGAAATATGAATACAGCTTCAAATTATCTAGGAAGCAGTAATGTTTTCAGGCTCCATGGCCAGAAGAGAAAAAAATTTGCTTTATTCAGGTTTGAAGCATGCTTTGACCTTTCACAGCTCCCTCACCCTCTGAAGTGGCTGGTTGGCCAATGCCAGGTATATTTGCCAGCACTGTAGGTCCCAGCCCAGCTGGGCAGGCTAGCACCCCTGGCCGGGTACTGCCCAGACAGATGTGGGAAGCACAAGTTTCTCAACCACGAGTGTTCCCATTGCATGGCCAGACAAACTGAGTACAAGCAGTAGGCCAAATAATTTAATAGCAAGCTCATATTTGGTGCTTTTTATCCATATGCTCCAAACATATTAAAAGAGAAGAAATGTATTATTATTGCTGCTTGCAGTTCAGGGAAACTGAGGCACGGAGAATTGAATTTCCCTACTAGGTTCATACGGTGGGTTGAAACAAAGCTTGGGAGGAGACCTGTTAGCACAAGTTTGAACCTAAATAGCAAAGAAAATTAAGTTATTATCTGCATTCCATCAACTGCTGTACCATATGGTTAGACGTGGGCATGAGTCCAAGCTAAGCACCCAAATGACTCCTTCAGCTCTAATGCAACAAACAATCCCCAAAACTCACATCCTCATATTAATCAGAGTAATCCTTTAAGCTTTGCCTGAATTTCTGCTGACACACTATGTTATGAGGCTCTATGCTGAAAATTCAACCAAGGGTAAACCCAGCAGATGAGCACAGTCTCTAACACTACATTTACCTGATCTGCCTTCCCAAACCTCTCAGCTTTCAAGAAGCAGGTTTTGTTACATATAACTACAGGCTCCTTCCATTCCTGGTAAGATGGTATTTTACAGTATGCTTTAACAAAGCTCTTGCTAAGAGCACCTTGGTTCCTGATTACATCTCCAGCACATGTCAGGAAGATACTGCCCACAATAATTACTCTTTAGCAAAATCAGAGATTCTAAGATTTAATAATTCAGTGTCTGAGACACAAGAACTAGCATGTCTTTTATTAGTAAGTCTTGTAGAGCTTACCAAACAGAAGGGGGGAAAAAAAACCCTAAACTCAGCTATAAACGGCCTTTATTTCCTTTGAAAACTGCTTTGTTCTGCTGCCCCACTGCTTGAAGTGTGTGACCTAACGTATACCAAGTTCTTGTGAAATGGGGAAAATAAACTGGGAAATGAAGGACAGGAGAGCAGAGCCTTCACCTCATGCCCCATGCTGATGGGTTGGATATGCGGAGATCTTTTGTATGTTTAAAATTACACTTCCTTTGGTTTCTTCTGCTCTCAAACCTAGGATCAACTCATTCTGGATTGCAAACTCTGCCCTTGGAGACCTGCCAAATGGCCTCCAAAGAGAAGCAGGGAGATAGCAGAGGGTGATACCACGTTTGCTCCAATGACTCTAAAATCAGATAAGCACGTTCAGGCCAGAGTGAACACAGCAACGCTTTTTCATGCTGCACACCCAGGGGCTTTTCCTTCTCTGTATTTTAACAGTTCAAGCATTTAACCCAAGAAACAGCTGCAAGTGAGCCTGTTATGACAGAAAAAAGCTGAAAGCTGGTCAGGTCAGCAAGTTCACTGTGCATTTAGTAGGGGTAATAAGCAGGTACATTGACAAATGTCCTTTTCTCCAAGAAAGCCTACTTTCTTTTTATGTCCTCCATAAATTCAGACACCCTGGCAATTTCTTTCCAAAGTGTCTTTTTTTTCTTCTTGAGAAGGTCAGTATAAGAATTTAACCTCACTGACAGTCAGCATCATACTGGGGATGACTTGACCAGAGTCATTAGTAACTATTTTAGTATCAAATCAGATGCATGCACTTCCCAGGACTGACTGAAATGTGAAAGCACCCTCACCCAGAGGAGTGCTTGTCTGCCTGCCTTAGACCACAGGAGAACTAAGGGAACAACAAACACAGAGCAGTGACTGCCAGGCTGGGTGTTCACAGAGGGCAGGAGATGCAGAAGATAAATCTCCCCAGAAAGATCATTAAGGCATTCAGAGAAGGCAACCACTGAGGGTTACTTCACTATGGCAAAAGTAAGGCCCAGCCAACCCAGAAAGATGCTGCAGACACACACCAGCATGTCCTTCCTCGCCAGCTTGATAGAGAAGGGTAATGTGCAGGACAATACCTGGCTTAGCAGATGGGAGAAAAATTAGGCAGAACCCGGAAAGGCCGAAGGAGGTGTGCCAAGAGGCAGTGACAGCAAAGATCCAGCACAAGTGATCCGATGGCTGCACAAGCTAGAGAGACCTGGTGGAACAGGGATGCTGTATATGTACACGTGTGTGCGTGCCTGCATCAGGCAAGCCAGTGGGAAGGAGGTCTCAGGGATGACGGCGAGAGGTAATTACAGCCTGCAAAGGCCTGACCTCGTAAAGACTGAATTAGATTTCCTTGAAAGTTTGTAGCCAAAGGTTCTTCACATAGTCCGGATGCATGGGATGAGCAAGAGGCAGAACCTGAAGAACCACTCACTATATGCTCTAATGGGATGGGACTAAGAAAAATCGTGGAAGGATTAAGAAAGGGTATTTGGGAGGGAGGGGAAGGAGATGGTTCATACCAGCAGTAAGCTACACAGAGAGGAACATCATGAGACAGGCAACAAAAGGCTAAGTGGAAAGAGATGAACAGGTGAGAAGAGACAAGCAAGATGGAAATGGTGTCTGAGCCCCTGGAGCAGGCTGGTGTACAGGAGCTTGACTAATAGCAAAGCAAACAGGAATGTGCAGAACAGTCAACAAATGGGGCAGTGAGAACTGAACTAAGGAGATGCCAGAATGATAGCCAGAGAGGTCAAAGAAGATCAGGGATATGAAAAGAGGAGAGTTGAAAGCAAAGCAGCCAAATACAGATGGTGAAAAGAAAGACCAAGAAAGGGTCTTGAGACAGAAAAGATGTGATGGTAAATCAGAGTTCAAGGAGAAAAGACTCCTCATGCCCAGGAGAAAAAATACAGAGAAGACAGAAAAAGCCCCAAACTTTTATGTAGTGTTAATACCAGAACCCCAGAGGTAGCACACAGGCACAAGAAGTCAGCAGTTTATATAGTTGTTTTGCCTTCTGCCTGACCCTGAAATACTTCAAAACAAACATACTCATTTTGCAGGCTACATTTAAACTCTGGTCACCTTTCCACCTCTCTGCAGAGGAAAACCAAAGCCTGCCAAGATTCCTCTTACTTCATTTTTTCCTTTCTCCTTGCACCACGAGGCTGAACCAGTGCAGAGATCCATGTTTATTTTCATATGCTGCATAGGGCACAGTCCAGCCAGAACAAGGACAATTGTTTCCTACAATTATTACCACCTTTCACACCCTTTCCTCTGGGTTATGAGAAGCAGCACAACTTCCTTGACAACAGCTACAGCCAGTTTCCTTCCTCACCAAAGAACTGCAGATGTCCAGCATCTTCCTGGATTTGTTCCTACCGTCTCAGCTCCTTTCCCTCTCACTAAAGAAACAGGGGTTTGTTTTCTAACAGAAACAACTCAGTCCACAATTCTGTTGAAGAAAATAATTCACTTGGCACTTGTTAAAATGACTTGTAAAAACACTTCAAAAAATCTCCATTATTGCCCCATTCAGAGACAAACCTTGATAATTCTCTAAATCATTCCTAATTTCTGGCAGAAGGCCACATCTGGCCCATCAGAAGCAATCACAAGGTGTTTTTCTGTGAAGCAAAAGGCATAGTTCTTCTGCATGCCTTTGGCAAAGAAGGCTTTAGTTCAGCTTCCTCATCACGTCAGGGTGCTAGAACACATACCACTCCCTTGATGACATTGCCAGTTACTTTTGAAAGGATGGGCATTTTACCCCTACAAATAAATTTCCATCATTTCAAATTCACTAATATAGGCAGAAGGGATTTCCCAACCTCCTAATGCAATTTTGTGCTTGTTTGGTATCCTTTATCAATAGACCTGCTGGGGATGTATAGACAGGGAGCCAGAGAGCACCAGCCATTTTCAAGGGCTCTCCATCAAGGTCAAATCCACTCCAAGGAAAAGCTGTAACAATAGAAAGGCATGCAACAAAGATTCAACTTTATTTTCATTTTGTAGACAAATGAGGTTGAAGCAAAGACATGGCTTGTTCCCTGAGGCCTGAAAAGTTGGTGACAGCTCAGAAGGAAAACAGTGGATTGTGCGGGATCCTAAAACAAAATCCTTCAAACCAAGCAGGCATAACTTACGGGTCACATTTAAACTCCATGCATCTTCTCACCTCTCTGAAGGGAAAAGAAACAGTTTTATCAGAGGAAAATGCATTATCTCAGTTGGGTATGCAGACATCCGCACCAAGAGGCAAAAAGCCTCTCCAAATAACAGTGTAAATCGGATGTTCAGCGACCAGAAATCTTTTCCAGCTAGATAGCTAGAAGCCACTTGCAGGCGCTGTCTTTGCTAGACACTTCCCATCTGCAGGCCCAAACACATCCTGCCTTGGATCCATCTCACTCCAGCTTCCTGAGCCACCTCCTCTCACTCCTTTCCAGGTAATGCACTTTTAATTATAACTGAGATAAAATAGCTAAACAGCCACTAGCAGGCTAATAAGGGCAACACACCTAAGTGCCTAATTTCAGATTACATCAAACATTCCTCACTGGGCTAAAACTGCTCAGATGACTGCAGGGTGAAGACACTGGCAAGCTTAGCTCTTAACCAAAACCTCTGTATTTTGCAGGAGAGAAGAAGCAGGAGGAGGAAGGTCCTGTATCACCTTTAAACAAGGTCATGGGCACAAAATATGGCTATTTTTTAGACTTGTTTACCTGTCCGATAGGTCTAAAAAGCAGCCCAGCTTGACAGCAGCACTTAACCATCCTGCATTCTTCACCAAGATAATTACCGCTGTAATAGCTGAGCCTCTGCTCTATGTCAAAGAGTTTTACCTTTTGTAACATAAACTCCAGCAATGGATTAGAGCAAAAGCCAGCCAGAGGCACAGTACCAGTCAGCCAGCCAGAGGCACATATCTGCCCTTCCAAAAGGCAACTAATAAGCTGGACAAAGACAGAAACAAGACAGAGGGTAAAAGCAATATGTTTATGTAGACTGGTGCAAGTGAAGGTACATTTTGCTAGACTGCTGCCCTGTAATAAAAAAGCCCACCAAAGCAAACACAAAGGCCCTATTTTGTAAAGCTCTGCCACTATTTTAGAAGCGGAAGGTGAAGATCCATAAATCCAAGAGGACCACACAGCAGGTAAATCCTCCAAAATACTCAGCACAGTAACCCTGCACAATGACAAGGAGAGCCAGGGAATTCCACACTAGCACGTCTTACCTCATCTGAGCTTTTTAATGGTGAAGAATACTTTGGAGGAAAAGGAGACTGGGAACCCAAAATCTAGCAATAAAACCCAGATCCTCAAGAAGCCACTCCTTGCTTACTCTGTTCAAGTTTTGATCATTAAATACTCCATATTCAATATTACATTAAATTTACAAAGTACTTCCAAATCTTCAAGACAGAGGGTCTTTTTGACATTCTGCTCACATGAAGGCCAAGGCACTGAAGCCCGAGCCACATCAGCATGTACATCCCCCACCACAGCACAATATACACTCATACAGGTACAAGACCAAATAATGTCTTATATTGGTTTTCCTCTATATATGGATATATATCCTAACTGTTCTTTTCATTTCTGTTTTTTCTGCCCAATTCCTTTCAGGGAATCACGGAATTGTCAGATTTGGAAGAGACCTCTAGAGATCACCTAGTCCAACTCCCCTGCTAAAGCAGGATCCCCTAGAGCACATTACTCAAGAGCTGCATCCAGGCAGGTCTTGAACATCTCCAGAGAAGGAGACTCCACAGCCTGTTCCAGTGCTCTGTCACTCTCATACTGAAGTTTTTCCTCACATTTAAATGGAACTTTCTATATTCCAGCTTGTGCCTGTTGCCACTCGTTCTGTCACTGGGAAGTACTAACAAGACTCTGGCTTCATCCTCCTTGCACCCACCCTTTAGATGCCTGTAGGCATTGATAAGGTCTCCCCTCAGCCTTCTCTTCTCCAGGCTAAAAAGTCCCAGCTCTCTCAGCCTTTCCTCATAAGGGAGATGCTCCAATCCCGCAATCATCTTTGTTGTCCTTTCTTTCCATTCTCTTGTCCTGCTGTTCTCCTTACCACTGATTTGACACTAGATGCATCCCATACAGAGATGCTGTCTATCTGCCACCGATCTGGCAGGCTGGGCCAGCTGGGTCACCCAATGGACTAAGCTTCTGAAAGTTTCCATTTCCTTAAGCTCAGGCCTGATTCCCTTGCATGCAGCTACTTAATAAATCCTCCTTAATATACAACCCTACTTTGCTTTTGCAGGTATCAATGCAATAAATGCTCTGCCAAAAATGTGGTTTGTGCATAGCTCAGCAGATTGAAGCATAAGGGAGCAGTTATCCCAAGGCACCCCCAGGGTTCAAAAGCCTTCTCCTAGGACACAGCATTTCACAAAGCACGTTGCTGCTGCAGGGAGTGGCCTGGCTGAGCCACACAAACAGGTACAAGAAAAGAAACAAGGGTGTAATTTGCAGAATAACACTCAATGACACTAAAGACACCACAGCAAGGAAAAGCTATTGCAAAGAACTCATTCTTCAAAACTTTTTCCTTCTCAGCACGCCACACCAACACGGGCATGCCTTGCTCCTAACACTGTCATCAGCCTGTATTGCTCACCAGTACACTGGCCAAGGACACAGCCCCTAACACACTCAGTTTCCACTCATTACCCCAACAAAAAGGGTCAAAGGGCCACAAAAATGATTGGAAGGATGGAACATCTCTCCTATGAAGACAGGCTGAGAGAGTTTGGGTTGTTCAGCCTGGAGAAAAGAAGGTTCTGGGAAGACCTTAGAGTAGCCTTCCAGTACCTGAAGGGGCTACAGGAAAGGTGGAGAGGGACTTTTTACAAAGGCTTGTAGTAATAGGATGAGGGGAAATGGTTTCAAACCGGAAGAGAGTATATTAGGTCAGATATTAGGAAGAAATTATTTACTGTGGGGTTGGTGAGGCAGTGGAACAGGTTGCCCAGGGAAGCTATGGATGCCCCCTCCCTGGAAACATTCAGAGTCAGGTTCAATGGCACTTTAAGCAACCTGGTCTAGTGGAGGTGGCCCTGCTCACTGCAGGGGGGGTTGGACTAGATGATCTTTAAAGACCCCTTCCAACCCAAACCATTCTATGAGTCTATAAACTCCCAACACCCCACATGAGCTGGACCTTATGCCCCAATCTGCAGGATGGAGCTCTTCTTTCATTCCCAATGCTCCTGGCATTTTTGCCACACTAAGGATGTGCATCTCTCAGCTGTTTGCTTTCATTAGAGCTAGCAAAGCAAAGCAGTTCTTGGGGACACCCCATAATAGCTTGTGTCAAGATAAGGTAAGTTGCAGGAGCATGCTGATGAGCTTTTCATTCAGCTTGTTGCATCCTGTGAACCTACCCCTTGAGCAGATCTGTGCACAGAAAGACTTCCAAGTAACTGCTTCTCAAAACCACCATGTAATGTGTAAGAAAGGCCTCTCTCAAGTGAGCATCTTGCATCTTGGTGTTCCCTCCACTTAGAGAGGGCCCAGATACTGCTGTCCTTCCCCTACCTGTTATATATAGTCCAATACAAACCAAAACTGGGAAATCAATTCTCTAAGGTGGCTGACTCCACCTTAAGAAAGCAAGCCCACTATGACTGTTTCATTCTGTGTTATTTGCCATGCTGAGTTATTTCACCAGAAACATTACAGAAGCAAGAAACCCACTAAGAAACAACCAGAAATGATAAAAAAATCCTAAATGAGACCCTACATGAGACCCTATGTTCCACAACAGTTCAGCAGTTATATTGTTACTTACCAAATAGATCCACATTGCACAAGTGGTGTTAAATTTGCTTTTTCTTTTATTTTGAGGTATTAATATACTATGTTTTCTTTGTTCTACTGGTGCTATTCAAAATAATTGACAAAAGAATTCTCCCCACTTCCCTAGATTAAATGTTATCCCAAATGTTTGTACTTTACAGTTATGCTATGGAAAATATTCATGAGTAATCACACCAAAGTCATTATGACTACCCCTGTGAAGAAAAATTTAATCTCCTCTTCAAGCATTTACAGAGATTTGGACCTGAAAACGACTAATGTGTTGCACTCAGTTCCAAGCTCAGCATTTTTAAGTAAAACCATCCATTTTTAAATTGGTACTGCAGCATTTCCTTTTGTAACAAGTCCCTGACACCAAGAACCCCTGGCTTCATGCATGTTCTTGCAACTCTGTAATAAGCTCTTGGGAGGTCCCCAGGTTTTTCTTTCAGCAAGAGGGGCAAATACCACAAACTCACTTTTCTGGTCCTTGAAATACATTATCAGATGGAGAAAATGATGTGTCTGTAAAAGTAGAAGGAAGATGATACAATAGGCAGCATACCAGTGCACTGACCCCCTTCAACCCACAATGGGGAATTGAAACGCAGAATTTCTAGGCTGGGATCTTCCACTCAATGCACCCCGTGCTTTGGCTCCCAGCAAGAAGGGCTCCCTGCTTCCAGTGCCCACTGCCCACGTTCCCAGCCAAGGCATGCTGTGGATGGCAAACCCTCATGGCTCTGAGACCACAGGCAAGGTACCGCTCCCCTGGCCCTGGGACTCAGAGATCACCAGCACTACACAGAGAAGAAAAAGGAGCATCTCCATGCATGAAGACTCCTGTGAACTCCACTGGGAGCCACCAGTGGCTACAGAAACTGGCTCCACGTTAGTCACAGGGGGAGCCAGGCAAGGTCTGGCAGCATGTAAAGAAGTTCTTGTGTATGCTGGATTTTTCTTCTGTGAATGTATCTATTTAAACAGAAAAGAATTCAGGCTTCGGGGGAAAGGTCGTTCCGTTGGGGATTTTTTTGTGGTGTTTTTGTTGTTGTTGCAGTTGTTTTTTTTTAAAGAGAAATTATTAATCTAAGTTATGGAGGATGCTACAAGTTTAATAAAACAATGAGAAAGTCATGTTTTAACTTTTTTGAAAAAGCAGCTCTTTTTGTTTGTTTCCAGCTTACCTCCTAAAAATTCATTTCAAGGTCCAAAATCCTCACATCAGAAAAAACAGAAAAACATCACTGCTCTGCTTATTTTCTCCACAGGACTCATATTTCAGTCAGCTTCTGCAATATAGCCGCTGTCACGCTTTGGAGCACTCTTGTTACCTTTCCTTGCATCTTTTCTAGTTCTGTTTTTTTCATGCTGGTTTTGTTGGGGTTTTTTTTTGGTGTTTTTTTCCAATGCGGCGAACCCAGCTTCACGTGGTGTTCAACATACCTCTGCACCACAGTAGTTACATGTTGGTATCCTATCATCTTCAGTTTTATCTTCTATTTTTCTGAGCCATAAGTTTACAGAAGGGAAAAAAAAAAATAATAAAAAAATTCAACATTAAGTTTGAAAAAACTGGTAAAATGCTAGAGGTTTCAAAAAAATCAAAGAAGAAGCCTAAGTTCCTGCAATTTTCTATTTACCTTTCTATTATCAACTTGAGTACGTTTCCCAAATGTTTTTCTGTCCTTTAGACTGAAGTGCCTGAGTAGCTGGGCTGCTGCCTAAAGTAGGCTGAGCTAAAATCTTTAGTCCAGTTGTCTTCTCAGCCAGCATAAATAAGCAAAAAAATCCTCCAATGGAAAAGCAGTGACCTTAAAACAAAACAAAACCCAACCAAATGAAAAACAACAACCAACTGTAGTTAGGAAGGTAATACACACCCTTTCGTTTAAAAATACCTAACACCATGTTCTTAAAAAGAACAAAGACATTTTAATTGAGTTTCTTGTGCATCTGCATTCTCAGCATTGTCCAGTCATCAGCATCAACTCCCCATCATGACTGTCAGTGTGGGATGCCCAAGGCCACCACCATAAACACAGGCTGACACAACACAAATGTGGGACAGGGAAGGAAAAGAGATTTAATTTATATGAGTGGAAAATCAACTGAGAGAAGGAAATACAAATTGAACCAACAATAATCCCTTTAACACATTGCCTATAATTTCCCTCTCCCATTTATGATATACAGCAATAAATTTCAGAAACTCCCAAAGAAACAGGACAATGCTTTTAATTTCAAGGAGTCAAGAGCTAACAGTGTGAGACTGCTTGCCCAGACACTGCTTGCTAGGCAGAAAGGAGGAAAAAAAAAAAAAAAAAAGCTTTAGTGACTTGATCAAAGAATACACTCTTATCTAATAAGGCCAAAGAATATACTCCTATCTAATAAAGTCAGGCATGCCCTTATTAGTTAGACAGGCAGCTCTGGATTCTACATTTAGAAAATCTTGTAGATAATTGCCTGGGCTTGCCAATGCCACTGTATCGGGTTTCTAGTGATGCTTAGGGCAGCATATTTTGTATGAGTTATACCACCAGGAAAAGTATATCATCTCAACTGGCAGTAAAATTTTGCTTACACACACGCACTTCTGAACTGTTTAAATGTAAAGCAGAACAACTAGAACACATGAACAGAGAATTGCTTGATTTTATCCCACCATATGTTCTACAGTTCTCCTGAAAGCAGCCACTTACGGCACTACAAAGAAAGCTACAGTTTGTCCAGAACAGAAAAATGTATTTACTCTTGCTAGCAACAAAAAAACACAAATATTTCACTCCACCAGCAGCCTTCATAGTTAGCCTAGAATAACAATAAAAAGTGAGACCTCCTCTCTTGACTGAGCTCAGGGTGTGTTTGGCTACAGCACTTACAGAACAGTTTTACCCAACTGCCAATTACTCATGTTATCTTCACAACCATGAACAGAACAGCAAATTGTTTCTTAAAGAGCACCCTCTTTTCTGGAGCCTGAGAAAGTATTTCCTGGCTGGATCCTCAGAAGCTGATGTTAATAATTCAATGGCAAAACATATTTTCTGGGGCAAGAGGAGAGGAAATGGATATGAGAAGAAAGAATAAGACAAATTGCAGTCTGTGTTTTCATATGTTCTTTCTCTCCTGTGTTCCACTTAGCTTGAGGCATCTCTATTTCTCATTTCCCTAGGAACACAATATCTAACTCCTAATGTCACTGGAAAATTCCCACTGCAAGTAAAATTTTGATCTTTTAAGTAAGACAACATGCAAAGCTCTATAGTTAACCAAACCTGCCTCCGCCAGCAACCCACTAGGATATGGTAACACCTCCTAAAAGCACAAGGGTCCTCCATCCAGATGGCTTCTTCCTTTAACTAGTCCCTTTCCAGATCTGCCACGATCTAGTCCCCCAAATCTGCTGTCCAAACACACTGAATACAACCAGTCTCACCTTGCACTGGGAGCAGATTAACAGATCTGTTGTGTTAGGAATTGCATTAGAATTGGGACAGAAAACTTGGAAACTCTGTACATTTTCTGTGGTTTTATTGACATCACAGTCTATAAAAACATACAGAAATAGGGTTTGAGGTTTTTCTAAAAGCATTTATTCAGAAGATTAATTCCCTGCGAGTCAATTAAGCAGGTATTTTCATAGCCCTGAGGTTATCAATCAGACTGCAGAAACACTGAAATTAGAGAATGAATGAATGGTCAATGTCTCCTCCTCCCTTCACTCAAAGCCCAACTTCAAGGTCCACAGCCTCTGTTAAGTGCTTTCTGTCAGAAGGCTGAGATAAGAATGAAAGGAAGGAGATAAGAAGGAAATGCTCAATAACAAGACTAGTTCTAAAGCCAGACTGAAAACATGATTTAATGAGCTGAGTAAAAAAATGGTGGTTGCTGAAGGACCAGGTCAACTGCAGACAGAAAAGTCACAGAAGTGAAAAAATGAGGTTCACAAGGGAAAGGAAGAGCACATGGTTAATTTGTTTTCTGTAACTTCCATTCACAAAGTCTTTACAACCTAATTTCTCAGCATTTAAAATTAAGGAAAGGTCAGGTTTGCAGGCCATTTCAAAAGGTCTACTGCAATTACGTAAAGCAGCTATTGCTGGGTTCCTGGCAAAAAAAAATTCTGCCATGGAAGAAGTGGATGGCAAAAAAACAGTCTTTCCTAAGACCAAAAGGCACAATAAGAAGACAACCTGCTATAAAAAGCTGCCAGCAGCTATGGTTCTGTTAACCACCTTAAGCATCTGTCAAAATAGTCAAATACAGCTTAGGCAGGCCAATGTTTTGTGGGGTTTTTTGCTTTTTTTGTCTGTTTTTTAAAGAACTAACACTTGGCAACTGAAGGCATTGGGCTCATCTTGTTCGTAGCTGTGCATTCAAGAAGGTGTCCCCATTGGCACAGAAACAGTGTCCAAAGAGCCAGCCAGATGGTGCTGCGTGCTCCTGGGTCTCCCATTAGGCAGAGCAACTGGAGGCAGGACCAGGGGAACCTGTTATGCAGAAGCCAGAGTTACAGAAGGACCTGTCCACAGCAAAACATGCAGGAAATGTGGAAATCACCCACAAGATCCACCAGAGCTGCTGTCAGCTGGTGCTGCTGTCTTCAATAGGGTGTTACAGGTTAGGTGATGGGAACAACCTGGCCCAACGACATGCCTGCGAGCAGAAGGTTGGACCAGAGACCCCTGGAGATCCCTTCCCACCCAAATTACCTTATGATCCCATAAATACCTGTTTGCAGACCATAACAGAGAGGAGATAAGACTGCAGGTTCACAGCAGTTTATCCCGATCTCTCTTCCTCCCCCCTCACCACAGGTTAGGTTTTTGCCTATGAGCTGGCTCACTGGGTCAGAGCAAAAGAGAGAGCAAAGGCTGAGAGGCCTTCATGGTGCTGACCCACCAGCTCAAACCACCGTGGCAGTGCAGATGCAGAGGGAAGTTTGGTTCCTGCTAAAAATTGTAAGGAGGGACTACGGTCCTCTAGTCAAACTTCCGAAAATGGACCTGTGCCTTCCTGAGCAAAGCGAAAGCAGAGATAAAAAAGACAAGTTAGGGGCAACACTGGTAAAGATTGACTCGAGCACCTTCCACATCTACCCCACTAGGTCCCAGTGGATGGTTTGTCAACCCTGTTGTTCCCATGCTGTTCTGCACCGTGCATTGCCTCAACCATCTCATGTTTTTCCGGGTCAAAAACATGCCATTCACAAAACATATGGTCTGACCTCAAAGAAAAACAGCACTATATCCATTATATATATCCATTCCAAGAGTCGGCTTTTGAAGGCTCAGCCCCAGCTAGCACCAAGTGCAGCCAATGACATTTCCAGAGCCATCAGGAAAGACACGATGTCTCCAAGGAAGGCGGAGATTGTAGAAGCAGCTAGAGCAGAGCCACCAGAACAATAATGCTGCAAGCAGCGGGGTGGCAGGTAGGCCGAGAAGGGACAGGCTGTTATCAGCACTTCATCAGGCTGGTGTGATCCTGGCACAAAGCCACCGGCAGAGAGGAAGACAAGAGCTTGAGAGGAAGACAAGAGCTTGCCTGCTGGCACTAGCTTTTAAGCAGAGAGATAGCATTGAGAAAAGGTCAGTTACAGATAAAGGTAAAAGCCACGCTTGCCAAGATCACAGAAAAAGAAATTCAAAAGGCAGGAAGGGAAAAGCCCTGAAGAATTCACTGCAACAGCTCAGTCTGTAAAGGAGGGTTACAGTAACCCAATGCTGCAGTGTCATCTAGATAAGCCTGAGCTTTAATCTAGGGACTTCAGGCACTTATTGCAGCAGCTCATCACAGGCTGCCTGTGCAGCAAGCGGAGTGAGCCACTGCTGAACGCTGTAATTATTGCTGGAGCTGAAGAATGCAAACCATACCTGAGCTAGCTAGCTCAAAACTAGCTCAGATGCATTTATGTTCAGCTGCAACACATGCAGGGACTTAAAGAATCCTACCAATGAAACCAAGTGTGGTGACCTTGCAAAAGCGCTGAGATCTTTGAGACCTTGGTTTCAGGAATGGAAAAGAAAAACTCACAAGATGCCTCTTCCCTTTCCACCCTCTCTTTTCCAGGATGACAGCAGGTCACTTCCCCAGATGCACTTCTGTGCATTGCCACAGAGTGAAGAGAACCAGGCAGTTCCGACAAATGTGCTTCAGTAGGAGATGCAGCATTGCCTTGAGGTGCCTATCTCATTTTTTCTTACCATAATTAGCAAGGACTAAGCCTGCAAGAAGTCACATACTACACCAAAACCTATAGGTAACATCATGCAACAATCATTATCTTGCAGTTAGGTGAAACACCATATAAACTATCACAGGATCCAGTTTCCTTCTGCAATCACTGCTGGGGTTTTCATGGCATATACCAAGAGTGTAAGACCACAGACTGGTGCAGTATGATGTGCCTCCTCTTATGGCTGCTGACCCAAGGGGCCCTGCATTCATTTTCTGAATGAATAACCAGCACAAATAAAGTAAGGATACACATTAAGTGTTACGATTTTATGGCTCCAGACACAAGCCACACACATATCTAAGTATCTGTGACTGCAAACTCACCATAGCTCCACCAAAGCTTTCAAAAGACTTATGCATGCAACTTATTCACAAAGCAGGCTGAGGGGTGCCACAAGTAATTACTACAGCCTAAGCAGTGCAAAAACAGGTAAAGCAAATCCAGGCAGGTTTTGAGCAAGAATTCTTTGCCTGGTTGCCTATTTACAGATTACCTCTCATTCATAAGTAACCTTGTGTGTGTGTGTAATTATCTAGAGGTTTGCACTGTGAGAGCACCTACAGGCCTCAGCCCCAGGCCAGCACAGCAATGCCCAGAGCCACATCGATGTGACAGAGCCACCAAGTTCTCTGCCCCGAAGCTCTTGTGCTGACAAACATAACTCAAGAAGCAACACTTGGACCAAGCTTTTCAGCAAGCAGCCCTCGAAGTGCCAGCTGTTGCTGTGCAGGGCTAGGCAGGCTGCTCTGAAAGTTACCACTGCAGGTGTCCTCAAAGCAGGGAGAAGGGGAAGAGGTGGAGAGCAAGCACTGATGTCCAGAGTACCTGCCATGGATCAGGAATTGGGAACCATGAGAAGGGAAGGTTTGATGAAGTCTGCAGCACACTGGTAAGGGAGCACAGGCTTCAGCTGCACAGATACCTGCACACTCAGGTGTTAAATGCTGGGCTTGGCGAGGTCAGTGGTTTTCAACTAGGGGTCTGCAGAACCCCAAATGATGTGTGAACTCCTTTCCAAAAGATAACAGTGAAAACCAACTATCATATTGTCAGCAATCTGAAAACTAAAGAAAGCTGAGGGCCATGACACGGGCAGGTTATTACTCACTGGGACAGGAGGCAATTTAAACTATTCAAAACAATTGAAAATCCTCTGGAATTGAAAATTGGTGCACAAGCTACTAATCAAAAGTGTTCACCAGCATGGAAACAAGAAAAAGTTGAAATAACAGGCTCCAGTTGTTCAGACTTTTCCTAGATAGTGGGAAGTCCTGTCAAAAATATTTCCTTTTTACCCCCATCACTCATCACAAAAATCAACTCTGAAGCCTGTAGCTCACTTTTCTTCCATCTCACAAGATGACTGGTACCTAACAGCTCTCAATGAACAGGATGTTTTGTCCTCTGTCTCAACACAAATATCTAAGAGGTTGGAAAGACAGCACTGGGATTAATTTAAGTAACCAATGAAACCTGAAGCCAAACAATTACCTGAGCAGAAAAATTAAAAAGACTAATGCACTGAAACACAGATAAATCTGCTTTCCTTCTTTTAGATCAAATATATCACTGAATGAGTCTAGTTATTGACAGAACAGTGATGGATATCGTGAGTCTGACACTAAAACATTTTACAGCCATACTGCACTTGAACAATAGCCAAGAAGCAAGTCCCTACAGACCTTCCAATAGCTATTTGGCAACAATGAGATCTAGCTGTACACCTCTAACAAAGACAAGCTAGCAATCAGAAAATACCTTGGAAACAAAAGCAAAGGACTGGAATTAATAAGAAATCTATCAGCCAAAGACTAGAAGCTACTACCATAAATGAAAAATGACAAGATGTTAGCCACTAGTTCCTGTTCAAGGAAACCAACTATAATGATTGTAGGTCGAGTCACCTACTTTTTGTGACTTCATCTTTATTGACAAAGTATAAATTAAGATTTCCTCTTCATGCTTTTATTGAAGAAGTATTAATTACAACTTCCTCTTTGTACTTTTCCTGAAGGCACCTACAGACCCTGGGTAAACTCTTCTGCTGTTTATTTTCCTGTGTATTGTACACACCAAAAATAAAAATGTGAAGAATACCAGTACTGATTTTGCAAGCTTAACTATCAAAGGCCTCGTAACTCAAAATACAGATGACCCACTCTGGGATTAACCACACAGATTAACTCTTCCAGTGAATCTTTCAACAGTCAGGCAAACATCAGAACATATAACATGCCTGTATTTTAAAATGTGAGCCCTCCCACCAATGTCAGACTTAATTCACTATGTGCACATATGGGAACCTGTGTCTTGCTGAATCAAGATCACTCAAGGTAATGGGAAACCTCTCTTTGTACAGCACTTAAAACACTATATGCACCCTCACAGACACTTCTATATGAACCAACTACAAAATTTCTTTGGGTAACACTGCAAAGTTTCACAGCCCTACAAGTCCTATGCTCTTCCTTCCCCACCTCGTAGGCACCTCCCAATCACCTGTAAGATGGAGATGATACCACATAGGTAGACATCCTAAGAAAATACAGTAAGTACTATTAGAATCTCCACTGTTGCTAAACACAGAGCAGACCCGACACCTATCTGACTTGCTTCCCTACCACATGAAATACTATATCGAAGATCATCTGTTCGTATCACAGAAAACTTGGCCAACCTCCCTTCTCTGTTGGTCTCTCACTTCTTCCAGCTGTTCATATTGGTAAAGCAGGCATCTCTACAAGGGTCATGTCTGGTCTGAAGATGCCTGTTTGAAAAATATACTTGTTGCTAGAGCATCTAAGACTGGAGAGACTGAAAGTTATTATTTTCCTGCTCCCTATTTATCCACTGTTTACCTCTTTGTGACTATCCTCTGCAGCTTCTCAAAAAACTAACATTTTCCTCTTCAATGGCATAAGATTTCTCAGTCAGTAGCATCAAGAAAGTATGTCTTTTTAACCAAAGAATAATTGTGACAAATTAGCAATGATACCAGGAAAGTTCCTTGTCTTCAAAGATTTTTTCAGCCCTACTTCAGAAACAGTGGGTGAATGTGGCCCTTTAAATTCTCTTAAATTAAACTAGGGAGAAAACTCATACCCTTTTATTTATTTGTAATAACCTTTTCTGCTAAGTGTCTAGTATGTTCAATATCGTCTTTGCTTTAAAACAGACCTTAAAATCCTATTTTTCAACTGCTTAAACCACCTTGTGAACATGTGGCTAATGAGGACATCCCCACAGCCCAAGCTGGTTGCTGACTTCCCACAGGCAGACCAGGACCACACACGATGCCACACCAGGCACCTGGAAACCTTCACCCAGGCCCATCCCACCTGCCACAAGCTGCTCTTCTTCGACTTAAACTGTCATATAAACACCAGTCCGCCAGGACCTCCTTCCTCTATTCTCATTCCTGGTGCTGTGGACATGTCACTGTCTCTCTGGGCACTCAAGATTGCCCATGGTAGCCTAGACCATCCTACTTGACAAGACCCATTTGCAAGGTCTCACCAGGAGGCTCCCAGCAGGTGGAAATCCTCTGCATGGGTGCTCACCGACTTCTGGCTTCAGAAGCAAGGGCATCTCGACAACACCCTTGGATTAAGCAACGTGTACGGGTCTCCCTGAGCGGAGACGGAGGAGACAAAGGAGGCCCTTCAGGGAAACCCAGAGAAAACACTCAGCTTGCTTTTAATGCCAGCTATTGTTATTTCATCTGTCAATGAAAAGGGAACTTGTCTGGGCACTAACCCTGCGATACACACAAGCAGGAAAGCAAACACTGAACACTGGCCTGCCGGAGCAGGAGGCAAGGGTAGAGTCCCCTCCCACACAGGCTGAGGAGCACTGGAAGGCTCAAGGGCAGGCTGAGCACTGCTGGCAGCCAAATAACATACAGGGAATTGGGAATTCTTTGATTAAAAAAACCCTCTACCAAAACCAACCAAACAAAAATACCCCCACAACCCAACAACAACAAAACCCCAAAACACACACACACAAACAATAAAAAGCAACACAATCAAACCCATCACCCAAAAAAAAAAAAAAAAACCACCAAAAAAAACCCCAAAAAAACCAACTAAACCCTCCAAACCTATAGAAATTCCCATGAAACTTACAGAACTTCAGTTACCTCTCTGTAGAATTTCTGGGAATCACAGAATTGTCAGATTTGGAAGGGACCTCTAGAGATCACCTAGTCCAACTCCCCTGCTAAAGCAGGATCCCCTAGAGTACATTGCCCAGGGCAGCATACAGGCAAGTCTTGAACATCTCCAGAAAAGGAGACTCCACAACCTTCCTGGGCAGCCTGTTCCAGTGCCCTGTCACTCTCATACTGAAGTTTTTCCTCACATTTAAATGGAACTTTCTATATTCCAGCTTGTGCCTGTTGCCACTCGTTCTGTCACTGGGAACTACTGACAAGACCCTGGCTTCATCCTCCTTGCACCCACCCTTTAGATACCTTTAGGCATTGATAAGGTCTCCCCTCAGCCTTCTCTTCTCCAGGCTAAAGAGTCCCAGCTCTCTCAGCCTTTCCTCATAAGAGAGATGCTCCAATCCCGCAGTCATCTTTGTTGCCCTTCACTGGACTCTCTCTAGTAGTTCCCTGTCTCTCTTGAACTGGAGAGCCCAGAACTGGACAAAGTATTCCAGATGTGGTCTCACCAGGGCAGAATAGAGAGGGAGAATGACCTCTCTTGACTGGCCACACTCTTCTTTATGCACCCCAGGATTCCATTGGCCTTCTCGGTCACAAGGGCACACTGCTGGCTCATGGATAATTTACTATCTACCAGGACTCCCAGATCCTTCTCCTCAGAGCTTCTTTCCCACAGGTCCATCCCTAACCTGTATTGGTGCATGGGGTTCTTCTTCCCCAGGTGCAGGACCCTACACTTGTCCCTGTTGAACCTCATTAGGTTCCTCTCCACCCAGCCTTCCATCCTGTCCAGGTCACACAGGATGGCAGCACAGCCCTCTGGAGTGTCAGCCTCCCCTCCCAGTTTGGTATCATCAGCGAACTTACTGTGGATACACTCTGTCCCCTCATCCAGGTCATTGATTAATATGTTGAACAAGACTGGACCAAGTATTGATCCCTGGGGCACACCAGGTTACAGGCCTCCAACTCGAACACAATAAATTAACAGACAATGATAAAACCCATTGGATAACATATTTGGGAAGGAACATCAGTAATGAACTGTATGCATTGCTATTGGCACAGCTGTAGGGCTCTAGAAGCTCATGGACCCAAGGATACTGGTAAGACAGGCAAGTAGACAAGAATATATTTGTTAGGCTATTAACTCTTCCTCACAATGACCTTGAGAAAGGCTGATGCATCCCGAAACCTTATTTCTTCCATAGTCTTTGCATATAGAAAAACACCCATGAATATAATTACCAAACTGGAAAATACAACTAAAGTCTGAGTGAATATAAATTTGTCTGTCTTCTTAAGCTAAAAGTTTCACTAGACTTGGTATAGGCTTTTTTTAAAGGACAAAAAAGTTCCTGTTTTTAAAACAGAAATACTTGTTTTATAGCCCCACAAAAATACCTAAGACTCTGCTGCCAAATCTCAAACACGCTGGCAGCATCCAGCTTCTTCTAATGCTAATAATACATTGCAAGTTTTACACCTCCAGTGTTATACCTGTTCCCTGCAGTCTCACTCCTCCTTGAGCGCCTCTGAGGAGCAAGTGAGAGCAGAGGTTACTGCACACACAGCTGCCAGGCAGCAGACAAGCAGGAGTTACTGGAGCTGTGGTTACTGGTGAGGATGGACACACTGCCCTGCTACCAACACAGAGCCACTGCTCAGCCACAGTCCAGCCCCGGGGTTTCCCCTCCCAAAACAGACCTTTCTTCCCCTTCTGCTGTCACCAGGAGTAGGAATCAGCCTCCTCCATGGCCAACCTAATCCTGCTGGCTACTGCATTTTAGGTCACATTACTGGGAAAGCCACTGGGACTTGTCACCTTCCAAGATCCCCTCTCAGCTCTTTTGGTGGGATTTCCCACACCAAGGCCAGCAATGGGCCCTTTGGTATCCTTGCTCTCCTCTGAAGAAAAGCATGACCTAGCATATGTATGTTCTGAAGCTCTACCAGCGAAAAAACTGCTTTATAACTAAAACTTCATTAAGGAACCCAAACCACACTCTTCACACCGAAAATTTTTTCAATTTCACAATGTATAGATTTTGTGAAGAACCAAGTCTGGAGTAATTTCCTAGAGTTTAAGGGAACTGGTTTGCCTTTCTGAAAGAGCAATCTTTGATACAACCACATATCACTTTGTTAATGAACTGATGATAGTGGAATTCAAGGTTAAGCTAAAAGGCTGCTCTATTTTACTCAGACTTCTATTTTTTTTGGTGTCCTATCACACAAGAACAACGAAGTCTCATACTGCATGGGTTAGAAGCATATCCAGCTCCAGAAAACACACTACAGAAGTCATTATACTGTGCTTATTTACATGCTGTTACAAGAAAACAAAAACCAGGCTTAATAAGTGGCAATGGTGATATTACCCTATTGCTTTTCTGCTACAGGAAAAAAAAAAACAAACAACTATTTGGATTCCCTGGGGAGTTCTTGACCCTTGAATGTGTTCTTTATTGCTATTGTGGCTCAGGCCAGGAGCTCGTTAAAAAAGGGGCTGTGAAGACCTGTTCAAATGTCAACTAGAAAGCACTTTGTTTCATCAAAGTATACATGTTTGCATATTCTTAACATTCAGATATTTTTATCACAAATCTCGGGTGAAATCTCAGGTCATAAACTGAGGGATCAAGTACACTGGACAGAAGAAACCATGTTTATATATTAGGTAAAGGGATTTTATTTAAAAAAATAACATAATATCCCTAAAAACCTTACCAGATCTGGCCCACTCAGGGAGCAGTTTTGATATTGGAAACTAGAGACTGCAATAACATTCCCAGCAGTCAACATGATTGAAGAATAATGAAAACATTTATACTTTTGTATATAAAACAAAGAAGCAAAGTTTGGAGAGAGCCTGAATTTTCAGAACCCCATTAAATTTCAGCTACTGCAGAAAATGATTATTAAGAATTTCCTTCCATCCTCTCATTTCACAGCCAGTTTCTGCAGAGGAGATGACCATCTGGTTGCAGCTTTTATTTTCTCCGAATACTTTAGCCTTTCCTTAACTACCAAGAAAAGGAGACCCTGGTCATCATGTGCTTGCTGAAGCCAAGGGAAGGTGTGATGTTGTTCAGCAGGCAGCTTTGGATGCCAAGAGTCTTGGAGGATATTTCATCTGAGTTGTATCTTTCCTGCTACTCTATCTAACTGGATGTCTCAAGAACATGGTAAAGCTTTTAAATGCCCTACCTGGGGGACCATCTGTGATTCTCCTGGCCACCAGAAAGGAGGACAGATTCGGCATCTGGATGAATGTCTGATGGCAACAACACCAGGAGAGCTGGGAGAGAGGGCCAACTTCATTCCCACTCCCTTTACAAAGGAGCTGAATCAAAACCCCACGACTCAAGCCCATGGACAGCAGTGCTGACCCTTCCTGTAGCATCTCTGCACTAAATGGACATTTATCCGGGAATAAAAACAAACCCATTTCAAGCTAAATCTTTAACTGTGGCAACATGTGTAGAGGTCTGAATTTAGTCAACTAAAATCATTACAATTTGATAAATAAAATATTAGGCAACATGCCTCTAACTAGCAAATTACAAAGTTGGGGAACATGCTATTGAATTTTGTGCCGCCAAATTGCAAGGTAGAGTGGGCAAGACGGGGGTGCCTGTGGCTGGCAGCCCCATGGCCAGCCCTTGCTGTGGTCTTCAGGCATCCCATCTGCCTCAGCTTCTGTGAAAACAAAACCAACTATGCAGAAAACAGGAGCAGGACAGGTGGAAAGGTGACTTAGTGAGCAGCCTGTCGGTATATGATGCTGGCAGCCCAAGAGCCCATTTGAAGTACTTGATAACACCTGACAAGGGCTTCTTTCAGTGCACACCCACTGTGCTGCTCCCCAGGAAAAACAGGGGCCCTTTGAGGAGGAAAACAAGGAGCATTCAAAGACTGGACCTTCATGTGCAGACAAAGGTATGGAGAGAGTGATGGCCTGGGCAGAGGCTCTTGGCCACCAGAGTTTCCTTACAGCATCACTTCTTTACACAGAGCATATGCTTAACTCACAAAGCTGGATGACTTAGTTGCCACTGGGATGGACTCTTTACTATACAATGGCACCCTTTGTAGGGGAAAAGAAGGTGGAGAGACAGTACTAGCTGGCTATTAACCTTATAAATCCTTCACTTGAGTTGCACAATGAATAACATGCGTCATTGTATTTGACTTTGCTTCTTCACATAAAGCTGCATGGAATGAAAAAAAAATAAATTAAAAAACATTCAGGAAGGAAAGATATGCCCTATTTATTTTCATGTTACATTTTAGATAACGTGTTAGTCTTGCTGACCATCCAGAGCTTTCTTTAAAGACCAAAAAGCATTTCTGCCCAAGATTTCACTAGCAAAGTGTGAGCACAAACCACATACTGAGAAATCAGGCACATTACATGCAGTTCATACTCACTTAGCTCTTCCCTTTCTCTCCCCAGTGTCTAAAAACTGCTTTTACCAAGTACATTAAAGCCACAAACCAACATTTCTGAGCAACAAAGTTCTTTGCTCAAAGTTGGGAGAAAATTCACAAGCACTTCAGCCAGGGCATCAGCTTAAATTTACCCAATTTTACCTTTTTCTTTTTTTTTCTTTTTTTTTTTTTTTAGGCAGCAGTAACCACATCAAAGATATAAAAAGTTTCTAGTAGATCTCTAATCAGCTCTAAGCTGGAGTGTGAGAGAAGGAGAAAAAAAAATAATTGTTGTTTAAATCCCCTGAAGTTCCCATGGTAATACCACAAGGCATACAAAAGGTGTAGATGAGTGTGCGGTCAACTCCTCCTCAGAGGTTTTATTGCTATGAAACCTAATGCTCCCTCACTGAAAAGAAATTTTCATTATATAAAGCAGATAATTGGGAAGAAAAAAAGACCATTCATGTTTTATGACTGGCCATAGATGAATAACATTTAATGTCCAACAGTCTACACTGCACCATAATCATCCACTAATGACTGGAAAATTCACTGTGAAAACTACTGAACCTAAACTGCTGGGGTGTTAATTTAATTTTTGATGGCAAGAGAGTATACAGCAGGGACAGAAAAGAAAGGCAGCACTTAGGTCCAGCTCCCAGCGTGGCAAAAAAGTTTCCCTCCCCTATGCCTGGCCGAGCAGGAACAATGGACAACAGCCTGGCGCCGCCAACTTCACTGAATTATAACTCCTGCTAGTTAGTTTAATTATTGCACACACATTTCTTGAAAACTCCATTTGAAACATCAGCTTCTAATTGGAGAAATTGCTGTGGGCATGACCGAAGGATTATTATAAAGTCTGGTCATTTCTTTTCAAGCAATCGTTACAAAAGGGCATGGCCCTTCCATGAAGTGTATGAAAACCTCTCAAAGATGCCCATTGTCTGAGACACAGAAATTAAGTGCAAGAGATACAGAAAAGAGTCTCATCTGGGAACACAAAAGGCAATGAAGATACAAAATTGAGGTGGAGCATTCTGCTACACCAGCAGCATCTTGCACAGAAGAGCTGAAAGGGAAAAAAATATTCAGCTTCCAGGATGACAAATATTAGTGGGTGCAAATGGAAGGTGTGTCAAAGACAGAAATCTTATTAAAATAATAACGCCTATTAAAGACTTAAGTTGCAAAATCATAGAATCAAAAGCCTTGCAAAGTTACAAGAAAGCTTCAAATCACTCTTTCCAAAGACAACTAATTTCATCACAGGACCTATAGGTTTGCATAAGGTTTCCTTGACCTGCTAAATCAGCAAATTTAGGTTTGGTGGGTTTGTTTATTCAGCATCAGCTTATGTTTCCCAAAGCTTCCCTGTCAGGCAACTTAACAAAACTAGATACACCCACCAATGTCCTAATACCCAAGTAACTCTGATCACTACAAAAATGGACACTGACCAAACTTTTATAGCGTAACCATTTATTTCTACATTCTACTACATTTAAAACTTATGTCTCTGGTAGTTTTCTTAACGCCACATGGGAAACACTTCATTCCCTGTACCCTCAAACCCTAAGCTGAGGTGCTAAAGTAACTCTCTGATGTCCTTTATAGTCCTGCTCTATTTCACGGTAGTGTCTAATTTTACAGCTCAAGAGTTGAATCTTCAGGCTCTGGAATCTCATATGGATTTTAATCCATTCACTTTCTGGCTCAGATTCACCTGCACCAAGCACACTAGGACTGTTCCTGTTTACTACAGATTAGACTTTCAGAAACTTTTCGTTATCAAGCCAGGGTGACTTAAACATAGAGAGACTACTCAGTGACAAGTCTTCTCCTCGTTTACATTTCCAGCAGCAGAAAACATGCTATGCATATCAGAGGTTTAGTATTGCCTCCTCCTCACCAGATACTTCTTCCTTCAGTTATTATCTCTGTGGCCATCACAACCCATTACTCATCAGACCAGCCAAGGTTCTGGACCGCAATGAACAAGAAAGGTCAGCGACACCAGTAGCGGTTTGAAAGTCAGGCTGCTGTCATGATTTCTGGCTCATGTTGGCACTTCACGATGCAGGTGAAGGGAAGCGTTGTCTGAGGCTCTCCAGTACACATGTGTGATGGTCATGCAGCTGGGAAGAGGAGGCATTTCTGTTCCTCATTCCCTTCCAGGCAGCAGTGGGAGGTCAGGACATTCTTCCCCCACTGCTCTGGGGCAGGCAGCTCGTCCTCCAGCCACCCCATCCCAGCCTGGCTCCAGGGACAGGAGGGGCAGAAAGCTACACCCTACCTTTATGCAAGCAGCCAGCCAGCCAAGAGAACAGGCAAGAGAAATAACCCCACAGAATTGCCCAGGTAACCCCCATGGCCCTAGAGTGCAGAGAAAGACCTCCCCAGCTCAGCTCCATGAACACCCTCACTGCTACACCTGATTACAGTAACCCCCTATTCCCACCACAGCACCAGGGCTACCAGTTGGGCCAGAGCAGCAGAAAACAGCAGCTTCACCTTCATCAAAAATACCATGCCACTTCTTCCCCTTGACCCCATCAGTTATTTATTAACAGCAGTACAATATTGCTGTTCTGCACCTCCCAACAGGCAGGGTATTTTTCTGCTCAGCCTGAGATACACACCACTTTTTTTTTTTTTTTTTTTTTAAAGCTTTAAAGCACAGGGACTTCTTTTTTTTAACTGTAAGTGTACTGTTCACTGCTTTAATGCTACAAAGTGGAGAATAAAGTGTGAGAGAGCTCTTAAATAAGACACAGCCATTTACGCAGTAAGCACCTAATTATGTTGAAAATACAATTACACACATTTAAGCAGATGCTTATGCCCATGGGCCAGACCCATTACTTTGACAATTCTTTACCTGCTTACCTCTACAGTAAGTGCAAGTTGAATCTATCTAGATACAAGACCTGAATTCACAGCCTGGGTGTGGAAAAAAGGCAGTGGGGAAAAAAAAAAAAAAAATCAATTAGTTGCTCCTATCTCATTTAACACAGCTAAGGACACTGCACAACAGGGAAGACTCCAGCAGGTCCTTGCTCTTTTTTCACAGCCTTTAATCAAATACTGAGAGGCATTTGCTATTTTTAAAGTCAAATGAAAACTTTTGGCTGAAGTCTTTTGTAAATTCACAGCAAAGATAACCCCCCAAGGAATGTGTATTATTTACACATTAGAGAGCTTACTTATTAACATGAACTTCCAGCAAAAGTTGTGTTTCTGTATTTTGAAAACAGGCCACAAAGACCTATTTACATTCCTTGTCTGGTTTTAGTAACGTCAAGGTCAGAGCACACTCTTCCATATCCCTCCTGCGCAGGGGGCTGAGGAATGTCACCCAATAGGTAGGCTCCAGGGACACCCCAAAAATCAATCACTGACCCTTACACTCTGTCAAGCTATGATGGCCATTTAAAAGCTCTTCATCCTCAGTCCAGCTGGAGCCAAAAAGCCCAAAGGAGCAGCAGGTACTAACCACTGTCTGTATCTCTAAGCTTACACCACAGTTTGTTGCAAAAGTAAAGGCATAAGGATACAACAACCTTGGATGGAAAGCAGCACACACAGGTGTTTCTCCCCTTGTTTTGCTGGCCATCAACAGAAACTTCATCCAAACCTGCATCACAATGGAAATTGACCACGCAAATGTTTACCCTCCCCTAAACAGTGGAGGAATGCAGAAAGCTTTTCTAACACTAGAATAGAATTTACCACCTGTTCTCCAAGACTTCTTTGTCATCAGAGATTCGGGGGAAATTTCACTATAATGAGGTAAAAAAATGGGTCCATCAGCTCATTTTTAAACAGGCAGCTTGTCCTGAGCTTGACCTGACCACGGATGAATTAAAATAAATCTGGTGGGGAAACAGTGAATGACAGCGTCTGAAAACTGCAAGAGACACAAGACTGCAAAGAACAGAACTGATCATACTCTGCCTATTCCAGAAGGACAGAGACAGCTAAAAACATTAAAAACCAATACTAAAAAAGGAAAGTGAGAAACACCAAATATTTATGCTCCATTCTTTGCAGGAACTTCTACTCAGTTGATGTTTTAAAAGAAATGCATAGGACTGAAAGTCCCAGTGCAGAGAGAGCAACTCTAACTTTGTGACCTGTTCCAGGTGCCTGCTGTGTGAGACACAGAAGTCGTACCTAAGGAAAATAAGGAAAAGACAGTTTGCCTCCCCACTCTCACTGCAGAGGCCATAGGAGGCAAAGAGACCTTCACAGTCATAAAACAATTCCTCACAATTTGTCTTGTCTCCATAAGAGATGCTGCGTGTTTCAAGCTGTAAAGGCTGCAGGTTACCTTAAATCCTAAGGAAAACTTCAGTTCCGTTGCTCTTCATGCCTCCTCAATACATACACCAAATAGCCACAGCTTTATTTCTCAGAGGTTTGGGGTGTTTATTTTTGCTCCCCATGCTAGGATTTTTTGAGAAAGTTCAGGAAGAGACCTGCTCCTCCTAGGCCGCACTGCACACAAGCAGGACCCCCTTGGGGGAACCACAGGGTAACCTGAGTCTTGAGCTCACCTCGGCATGACAGACTTGCCATTTACTGCTGCCGGAGCCACCCACCTTGCAGCGCAGGAACCCAGGCATTCCTCATCTCCTACTACTGCTTCTTGCTATAGAAGCCACCTTCCCAGGACTACTGTGACACAAGTTCGAGCTACCAAGTAGGTCCCAATATAAAGTGAACTAGTGGTTTAGCAAGCCAAGAGATGCTAAAAAGAACTTTTAAAATTTCTAATGTTAGAAATTATTCCCTTTAATGAACTGATTGTAACCGTCATTAAAAGCCTGCGCTCTTTGTAAACATGAGCAGCGATTCCCGAATTGTGCAAAGGTCTGGCAGCTCCAGGAGGGCGCGGGATCCTCCCGCAGGGAAAGGCCCGCAGAGGCGACGAGCCGCAGAAGATGGCCCGCAGAGGGACTGCCGGCATTCCACCCTGCGAGGGGGTTATTCCAAAACTTACACTGTATTGTTTTAACCCTGCCGGCTGAAGGGAAAGGGGGAGCGCACCCTCCAAGCGACCCCACGGTAGCTCCTCGGCCGAGCCCCGGTTCCTGGCAGCGCATCCTTGCACCGCCGCCGGTCCCGCTCGGCTCGCCCCTCTCGCCCCCACCCACTGTCGGGGGGCACAAACCCTCGCCCGCGGCGGCTGCTCCGGGTCAGCTCTGCGGGGCCGTGCGGGGCCGCGCCCGTCCGGCCCCCGCGCCCCCCGCCCGGGCGGAGAGACCCCCGCGCCCCGCGGCACCTACCCAGGCACTTGATGTGGAAGCCGCTGGGGGGCTTGAGGGAGCGGCGCGCCCAGCCCTGCCGCAGCACCTCCAGGTGCTCCTCCTTGCCCTGCACCAGCAGCACCTGCTCGTCTATCCAGCCCAGGAAGAAGGTCTCGGCCACCGCCGCCGTGGCCCGCCGGTCCCAGAAGTGCTGCATGTTCTCCCGCTTGAAGTCCGCGAAGATCTCGTAGCCGATGCGGTGTCGGCCCAGCTCCGCCGCCGGCCCCGCACCGCCGCCCTCACCGCCGCCCGCCCGCCCCCCGGCCGCGGCGTCCAGGACGATGGCCAGGGAGTGCGGGGCGATCTGCAGGCACCGCTCCGCCCTGCGCGGCATGGCCGCTCACCGCCCGCCGCCGGGCACGGGCAGGGGCAGGGACATGCCTTCCCGCGGCCGCGCTGCCTCCCGCGCCCGCCCGTCCGCGCTCCGCACCGCTCCGCCCCGCCGCGGCGGGGCCCGGGCCGCTCCGCCCCCGGCACTCCCCCGGCACGGCGCGGCCGGGCGCGGCGGGGACCGGCACAGTGCCCCGAGGCGGGGACGGGATCCCGCGTGTGCCGGTCCCGCAGCAGGCAGCGGCCGCCGCCTCCCGGCCAGGCAGCCCGCAAGCCCCGTACTCCCGCGTCCACCTCCCTGTCCTAGCGCGGGAACGGGAGCATCAGCCCCAGAAACGAAACGAGCCCGCCCGCATCCCCGCCCGCGGTGTAGGCTTCCCGGCACCCCGGGGTTCGGGACACCTCGCCCTTCCCCCTGTGAAACAGGGGCATCCCCCAGCCACTTCCACCTTATCCCAGCAAGTCTCACGGTCGTTGCACTTGTGCTTCTTCCAGCCGTTGCACAGCTCTAGGTAAAATACCGAATTAATTATTTACTGTGAGGGTGAGGGCACAGGTTGCCCAGGGAAGTTGTGAATGCCCCCTGCCTGGAAAAGTTCCTGTTCAAGAGCAGGTTGGATGGGGCTCTGAGCAACCTGGTCTAGGGGGAGGTGTCCCTGCCTATGCAGGGGGATGGAATTAGTTGATCTTTAATGTTCTTCCAACCCAAACTGTTCTATGATTCTATGAAAATACCAAGTGAGCAGCACTGACCCTGCTGTGTCCAAGTGTCCATCACCTTCTTCATCACCCATAATGATCCTGTGTCACTTTGTGTCTTAGGGGTGCTGAAGTATTATGGTGATGGAACCAGTGCAAGGTTTATTCCTGACTTCTGTGTCTTTTTCCCAGCAGTTTAATATTTTGCCTCCTCTGCCCTCCAGGTCACTGGCTGCCTGTGAGGCTCAAGGGAGAGGTCAGCAAAAATGAGCGTGGCATGAGCAGAAGTGGAGGGGCAGAGCCTGGCCTGGAGTGCGTGTCAGAGCAGTCAACGGCTGCTCAGCAGCAGGTGCTGGCAGCAAGGTGCCAGTTACACCTGTGAGAAGGTAGATTTAGGAACCTCACTCCCATCCCCCTTAAACTGTAACCCATTTAGTTCTAACCTTATTCAAACCCTGTGGCACTCTCTATCTGGTTTCATCCACTTCCTTCTCTGGGGCACTGTATAGGTCAGGCTCCTCTGATATTCCCACTCCCTACTTCTTGGGTTTCATCCAATGCTGTCTAGGCACTGCAAGGAAAGTAAAATTTACCATCATCCCAAAGAGTTTTACGAGGAGACAAGTTCTATGAAATCAGCTTCACCAAAAGGAAAATGAGAGGTAAAATAAATTACCCAGAATCATTGTAGTCATTCTGAGCCAGGAGCAGAACCTGTAAATACTGGCTGGCAATTCAATAACCCTTTCCCAAGTATCCAGCACAGAAGGATCTCAGGACACCCCTTGCTTCAACCAGCAATAGTTTTGATGGTGCTTCTGTCAATATTTCAAAGGGCCGCTTTCACATTGTCACTCAGCCCTAAGCTTTGCTAGAGGACCCCCCAGCATCCTTATTGTGCTCCAAACTTCTTTCCAAAGTTCACCTGAGGCATTAACTGCCTGTTAAAAGAGCTAGTCTTAGTGTGTTGAAACTACTGTCATGATTTTGTCATACTCATGTCATTCTTACCTTCTGCCTTCCTCCTCTCTGCTTAGTATCAGCCTTTTATCTCACTCACTGTACCTGTATTTCAGTTCTCCTTGGCAGGGCTCACCCTTGGGTTTCCTTTTTGTGGAGCACATCACATTGATATCTCAACTGCTGATTAAAATCACCAGGTGACTTAAGGGCTCGGTTGGGTTTTTCAGTTTTTATCCCTACCTGCAAGAACAAAGGAGTCCTATTAAGCCTTGTGACTGTTTTTAGGTTTCTGCACTGGATATGTACTAAGCACTTAGGTGGAGGGCCACACACTTTGCCTACAGCCTCCAAATCCCACGTTTTAGCCAAATCCGTGATGCTTCTGCTGCCTTTGGGAAAAGCATGTGCTCAGTATGGCATGCCTGGCAGCCTTCAGTCATGGCATTGGCATTGCTCTCTCCATTGGCTGAGCTACTTGCCCTTTCCATACTAATTTCTGAAGCAACTGGTATGGTGAAACACACGACAGCAGTCCTTGTTCTCCCCTTGCAAGGCATTTGCACTAACACTTAACAGGTTGTCAACATCTTCCCTACCCCTGCCTTGTTCTCCTGTAAAGGCTGGTCCTCAGCCCGCTAATCCTCTCCCACCCTGCTTTCATCACCTCTTCCTTGTGCTGGCAGGCTGGCCCTCCCTTCTTCTCTCCCTCCTTCCCTCCTTCTCTCTTTCCCTCCTTCCCTTTTTCCCTCCCTTCATCCCTCCATTGGCACACTACCCCTCTCCCCAGCTTGCACACATGTAATGTCACACACCAGTGTAACAAAAGAAAGTAGGCTATAATTTCTCCAAAACATGTTTGACAGAGCCCAGTGATTGTTGCACAAATCAAAATCCACCATGTGCTGCGTGTAAGGGGCCATCCCCGTAAAAGCAAGTGCCAGGATTGCCTGAGTGGGACCTTGAGTTCCAGGTTCAGAGACTATCCTTGTTTCAAGGGCCTGGGGAAAGGCTCTGCACAACAGTTATGTACTAAGTAAACTGTTCATCATTCATTATTCCCTGTTTTCCCCAATCTCTTTTCTGATTCAAACATTTATTGTTATTCTTCTTGCCTCAGAATTTTGGGAGTTTTATTTTATTCTGGTTTATTTATGTTTTGTTGCTTGCCAGTTTGGGGTACCTCCTTCCTATTCATTCACTCTCACTTCAAGGGACTCCTCCCAAGCAATCCAAATCTATAGCCAGAATAAAGCTGATCCGGCATTTCTCAGTAGAAATACAAGTGAGAAGACAGCCTATAAACTTCTTACAGCCAAGTAATGAAAGCAGGGGAAATGGAACTCCTAAGTGCCTCTGAAGTGTTTGGAAAGGCAGAAGTTTACCCTGTTAGTGGGGCAAAACCCCTGAAGATTGAGACACTTCTCTTTGAAATGCACCAGTGGCGACAGGAGGTCCTCAGCAAACCACCTTATTTATTCTAGGTAGGAGTAGAAAGCCAAACAAACCTGATGGAGCTGTGTTCTCTGGCTCCCTGCACCACCTGATCCGATCTCAGGTGTGGTACCTCTGTCTGCGGCAAACGTCACCTCATTAAAAACTCTCTAGGATAAGTGTGTTCCCCCAGAATTCATCCAGGCCACAGAATGGAAAAGGCAGGCAGAGGTGAAATATGTATATTTAGTGGTGGTTGTGCCTCCTTGACTTGTACATAGTACGTCAAGTTACACAGTTTTGCAGCCTACACAGTATGTCAGCAAGTGATCTGCTTCAGGTGCAGCATTCAGGCAAACATCATATTCAGGATTTCTTCTGTGAAGGTTTTTGAAAGAGTAATTCCTATCCAAAACCTTTTTAAAAAAATCTCTTTAGAGGTTTTATACAAGAAGTAATGATCCCTTCCCTCCTTATTGTCCATCCAGTATTGGCGAGAGTAGTACTGTACACTTCCCTGCCAAGTCACCCCCTTCCTGGGAAGAAGCTGCTCTTACCATTAGGCAGGGGTCTGGGTGCCTGTAGCGCTTGGGAAGGAACTGCCAGTGCAGTGCAGAACCACCCGATACAGGATGTCTGGGCTGCTTTTGAACATACGCATCATGTGGAAGATTGATTGAGGCTGGAGACCCACATTGGTGGCCCGGCAACACAGAGCTCAGTGTGACTGTCATTGGCAAATACAGCACTTTCTGCAGCCCTAACGAGACCAGAGCTTACAGACCTCAATAATAAATTTGGAGGAGAGTTGTCCCCTCCTCCTACCTTGGTAGAGAGCTGTATCAGGCCAGTCAGACTTGCTTGGATGTAGAGTCAGCGTAAACTGGCTCTGGTTTCTAGCTTTGCTGTTGCAGACGTGCAGGAGAATGGCTGGGAGCTGGTGTGTCAGTAACACACAGCCCTGGTGCTCTTCTTGTCATACCCTGAGAAAAACCAGAGGCAATCTGAGAAGAGTGAATATTCTAAAACAATGGAAATAATGAGCAGTGATGGTGACTTGCATTTAAGAAAAGAAAGTTTGTGAAAGGGGGGTGTTAGTAGTTGTTCCTTAAAACTCTTCCCAGAAGTGTGGCAGCTTTTGTAGGCAAACGCAGCTCTACATTTCTGTAGTTTCTATCACATTAAGTTACTGATTTGCCACTAAGAATTCCCAAAAATAGCACCTCATTTAGCTTTACCCTTTTTGTTTCAGTAACCAGTTTTTTTAATATGGGGACAATACTTCTCATGTTTGTAAAGTCCCTTGAGGTCTGCTACTAAAAATCATCCTGGAGATGGCTGTTTGACAATCTCTGCTCTGGTAGAAGAGTTCTGCACCTGATCCTGTCCTGCCATCCTCCATCAAGAAGCACAGCTCAGAAGTCCTTGCTCAGGCAGAGTCCCCAGTGAAGCCAATGGGAGTTTCCCGTGTGAGGAGTGATGAGCTAGGTCCAAACTAAACATCCAAATAATAAGCAGTGCAGAAAATACCTGACTGCATCATTTTTTAAGCTTTTACCTGGCTCAGACTTGCTGGCATCAAGAAGGATCCTGGGGGCAGGATGTGACCTGAGGGAGAGGAGGAGATCCCTGGTTATGGCAGGCATGTCTGTCTTCCTCTTCAGGAAAATCTTAGGCAATGGTATTAACACTTTGCAATGAGGTGACTGCCACTTGGATAGGTGAGCTGGTAGGTAGACAAATATCTATTTTCTGCTTAACAATAGCCTACACGTACTGGGGAAGTTACACTGACCAGGAGAAAAAACACCTCCCAGCAGACATGGAAAACAAGTTCTCACATTACTCACAAAACACCTATAATACAGGGTACAGGTCTCCCACATGCCAGTCAGGTGCCTAGGTTTAGACAGGTACATAACACTGCACTAAAACTCCCAGATTGGAAAGCCCTTTAATTTTATTTATTTATGAATTTGCAAAGAGGGAAATAAGATGTACAGATGTTTTGAAGCCTATAAGCTGGCAAACAGCTCATCATAGTGGGGCAGGTAAATAGGGCCAGTGTAGATTCCCTGCATGGGAAATTCTTGACAGTAAATTAATAAGGAGGAAAGAAAAGGGTATGTTTATATCTTAACTTTCTAAATCTATTTACCTAGAGCAGAGAAATTTTGATGTGCCTTCCAACCTGTAATTCTCTCTTATCTGCTATACTGATGGTTGCTTTTGGCCAGATTACAGCCAGACACTAAGGCTGGAGCTTAGATGATGTATTTGACAGAGAGGATTTTGCTTCAGACTCTGTGGTTCTGCTCTACTGGAGCCACTAAGGACTCAATTCTTGTAGATAAGATGCAATTTTAATTATGGAAATGACACACCAGTTTGCCTACAATACCTGCTTGTCTCATGGCCTTGGAAGAACCATGGAAAACACATTCAGGCAGCTCAGGCACTGAAACCAATAGAACTGGGTTTTGTTTTTATAATCTTGTACCATTCATGGAAATAAATTGTGAATGACATGGCCATTAATTTTCATGAATGCTCTGGAAGAATGAGCAATAAAACCTGTTTCTCTGCCCTTTTTCTATTTCCTGTCACAGCCCATGGCCTGATGCGTAGGGGCTCTGCTGACTCCTGACCCCACCAAGCAAAGGTGTGCAGCTGATCCTGGGTGGTTCTCACATCACTGAGTTAATGACTCCAAAGTCAGTGCAAGGAGATCAGAAGGTCTCCACCAGCCTAGGCATTTTAGCCTGAAATTCCTCCGCTTTGAATAGCTGTGTTTTCTTTCTACTGTCCATTCTCATGTAAAGCAAGACAAGTCCTGTGGAGAAATGCTGCAGGCAGTGCAAAGCTGCGCTCAGGAGAATGAAATTACAGTGAAATACATATACCACTAAGACCAGGCAAATGTAAATGGCATACAGAGGCAAAGCAAGGTAAAAGGAATTCCTTGTTCATGCAACATGCATAGCCAAGACCTCCAAGTGTACTGGCTTGATTTTCCTGTAGGAACTCCATTATGTCAGGGATCAAAAGGAAAACATGGTGGCCCGTGATCCTGTACCTTCTTTCGGGGGGTATGTTCTGAGCCTAAGTGAGAAGACGAGGTAGGCAGAGCTGACCACATCTAAATCAACAATTAGATTAACTCCTCCCCCTTCCAGAGGAAGAAATTAAGCTGCGCCTGCTATTGCAATACCAGCTGGGGGTGGGGGGGAAATAAAAATAATAATTAAAAAATAAAAAGAGGATATTGTGCAACAAGCTGCTCTGCAGGCAGAGTCATCAGCACACAGGGTGCAGGATGCAGAGCTGGGCATGGGCTTTCTGTGAGCAATCTTGGCTCTCCCCTGGCAGTAGAGCTATGGGAGATGAGTAGCTCTCAGTCTCAGCTGAACAGCTCTAATGTGGGCTTGAAAAGGGTAGGAATACCGTGTCTCCAACCAAAACTGGATCTATATAATACTGTGTTGTTGGGAACCATATAGTCCATCCCTGCAGGAAGAGGTGAGAGACCTTCACCAGGCATGGGGATAGCTGGCATGGGGCACTGGAGGACTAGTTGAGGTACGTTGGCTTCTCAGAGAACCCTAGGTGGCACAGATCTGGGGAGGCTTTCCCAGATCACAGGACAGAGAAGCTCCATGGTCATTTGGCATGCCAATTTTTGGATGACAACACCTCCTTTCAGACTGGGGAGAAGGAAAGTGACTGGTATTGCTGGTTTTGGGTAAAAGCTGTTTGAGGATTTGCCTGGCCATTCGGGCTGGCAGGTATCCATGCTGGTACACAGCAGAGGGATACAGCACATCAAGATACAAGGAGGCATCCACCTCTGCCAAGTCATTCTTGCTTCTCCTGTCAGAACACAGAGACTGGCCAGCAGGCTTCCCCTCTGTAACCAGCCAGTGACATCTTTTCACTCTCTGTGTGTTGACCCACTGACCACGACCCACCAGAAAATATGAGTCAGTCTCACAGCCTTCCTCTGGGCTCCCCTAAACCAACAGCATCTCTTTCCAGCCCCCAGAGCTTTGCAGGAAGAGGATTCCTGCAGTCAAGCAAGGAAAAATGTCTGCAGGAAGGGAAACTAACCATTACCACCATCTTTGTGCTTAGGGGAAGGCTGGATGTAGCAAAGGATGTTAGATGTTATGCCTGCCTCAGGTTTTGATGCACTGCTTCCACTTGCTGCTTATCCTCCAGCTGCTGACATCCCACCAGCAATATGGTTATCTTTGTCTTTTCTTGATCAGGATTCAATTTTTTTGATGTTCCTTTGCTTGGTAGAGATGCCTCTGGAAAAGAACAACATAACCCTGAGAGAGAAATTCCCATCATGGGTTTTCTGCCCCCTCTCCACCCCCTCCACCCCCCGCCCCATCTTTTTCCTTTTTACAGAAATTTCTTACCCAGCTTGCTCTATTTAATATTCTTCTTTTTTCACTTACTTCAGGTCTTAGATTTCTTGCCCCCAGTGAGATGGTTCAGTCAAAGCCACGCCTTGTTTGCAAATAGGAAAGTAACAGGCACCTTACAGAGGCTTATAAGGAATTATTACTTTTAAGGTGTAGTGCAAGTCATCCCCTTTGGCTCTTTTAACTGGTGAAGGCCAGTAGAATACCCCAGCAAAACCTTATGTGTGCAGGGAGGTAATAGTCACCTTCTCCAGCAGAACCAGCAGCAACTCTTCCAGCACTGGTTTTGTACCTGCTGGCTGAGTGCCAAGAGCTGGCGCACATTAAGGTGACAATGTCTGCCAGACACCAGCTAGCTTCTCCCCTCCCCTATCATCTTCCTTTCACTCACAGCATGAAGAGAGGAACATAAAGGCTGATGGACTAAATGCTCACTTTCAGGTCCCCCTTGGCAACATGGAGTTAGAGAAAGGGATGATGGGGTGGATGTAAGGGAATTTCTTCCTGGTTTAATAGCCCTTCAGTACAGCTAAGCCTTTTGCATAAATAGCAATTCAGCTCCCATCTCCTGAATGCTGCCCCATTGCGTTAGATTTTTTATGACGCTCATAAAAGCAGGTGCAAACTCTGCTCTTATTGTATGGCAGCTAAGAGAAACCCACCTGGTGCCACAACCAGCCATCCTCAAGCACAGCCAGGTCCAGCCAGGTCTGTGAAGCAGCGTCGCCCAACGGCAGGGTTTGATGTCTGAGTCATGGCAAAGAGCTGCTGCGTCTCAACAGCTCTGGGGACTGATGTCTCACACAGGTATTTTCAGCAGCCATCCTGCTGCTCTCCTGCCTCCTCCTTTTGCCTCAGCTTGTCAGGATTAGACAGTTTAACCAATGACCCCAGTTGTCATCAATCTCAATATTGAAGGCACCAAGATAATACAGGCAATTCTCTGCTCTGTGGAGACAGGCATTTATGAGGTATTTGTGAAACCATTTTAGCTAAAGAAGACAGACAGGTCTATTTTGTGCCTAATATTGCCTGACAGGTGTGGGCACACCCTGGGATAACTCCCTTGTCATCCTGACTAGGAGGTCAAGAGTCTGTGCTTGACAGAGAGAATCGCCTTTGGCTCTCCAACAGAAAAATGAGAACACAGCAGCATCCAGGGGAAAAACAAAAAAAAAAACACAAACCCAACCCAAACAAACAAAAAAACCCAAACAAACAAACAAAACCCAAACAAAAAAACAACCAACCAAACAAACAAAAAAACACCAAAAAAAATCCACCACAAAAAACCCAAAACAACCAACCCCCAAAAAACAACCCTACCCTTTGTAAACCAGGTGTGCCAGATTAACGTTCCACAGAGCTTAATTCCTTTCACATTTTGTAGCTCCTCTTTGAAGATTATCCATGGACCCAACACCAGACTAAACCAGAAAGTTTAGCTTTTGTTCTTCTAATAGCCATTATCGGCTTATTGTCTTAAACATCTCTGGCATGGTGAGCAGTGACCATCTCTCCACTCTGCTCCTCTTTCCTCCTTTCCTCCCCATCCAGCACTGCCCATCCTCCCCTCTCCTCTCCCTTGCTCCTGTTTGTACTTTCCCTCAGGATCTCCATGCACTGCCACCCCATATTTTGCCACCATCCCCAGCAGAGCTCAGCTGCAGAGGAGGAGAGCAGGGGCTCTGCTGTGGCTCCTGGGGAAATCCCAGCCCCACTGGGATGTGGAGGGTGGACTCAGATGGGAGGTTTACCAAGAGCTCAAGAGCTCAATAATGGGGCTGTAAGATGTGCCAGGGAACAGTCTGAGCTCTCTTGGGTTGTTTCTTGGGCTGGTGCAAATCTCATCAGCTAAATCTGAACCCACTTCATTGGCAAATATCAGACCCAAAATAAAACATCATTTCCTGCTAGGGTAGCAAAAATTACTCTGGTAAATAAATTTTCTCCTGATTTTCGTGGAAACTAGGTTGTCTGTTTATAAAAAATAGAGACATCAGTGATTCGTATCTGTGCAGAAGAGAGTTGTGTGAAAATAGCCAAGAATCAGATAATTTATTTGCAAGGAAGAGATGATAATGAATATTTTTTACTATGGGTGTTACAGGAAGAGCTTTGCCAGGGCACATGATAGATTTAAAAAAAAAACTAGTTAGGCTTTTCATTCTCTTTGCTGTAGGAAATGCTTCAAGTTACAGAACCTAACAGTCAGCCTTTGTACTCCAGCTTCCTGGAGCTGAAAGATGACATTCAGAGATGCTGCAGCTTGTGGTCAACCCATACTTGACCTTGTGGTCCATTCTGAGGCCAATCTACCATTGCTTTCAAAGAGGGAGGACGGCTTTGGGTCATTCATACTGACACAGGCTTGAGTGGGGCATGAGTTTATTGGCAGGGAGGAGGAAGGAGAAAACCTCAGGGTTTCCTTACTTCCCTTTCAGCTCATGCTGCCTTGTATGATGCACTCAAGGTGGTGCAGCTGGGAAGACTCCCTTGTAGGCCAGAGCTGGGCATAACCCTGCTCTGACTGGCTGGTGTCTGTGGTAATCCTGCCTCAGCAGGTACCACTGGATTGTGCTGTTTGGAGTGGAACAGGAGAGTTCAGCTGACTGCTGCTAATCTGAACCTCCAAGGCTTCCATTTTCAAACTCTTGATCTTTTTGACACTTGTTGCAACGATCATGGAGCTCATGGGAACCCACAGAGCTCTGGCAGCAAATCCTGTGTCTTGCCCCACACCCTTAGCCGTGGGCACCCTCAGGGGAAACCTGAAAGCACAGAGTACAGCTGGCAGCAGGGCACTCACTGAAAACCAAGGGCGCAAGAACTTGTGGTGATAATGTTGGGAGTCATGAGTGACCTGGTGGGCCTGTTGCTCCACCCATCTTGGTTTAGGTGGCCCTTGGAGCTGAGGAAGTGCAGGGGTTCACCCTGGCCAGGGGCTGGGAAAGCCCCAGTGGATGGTGCTTGCCACAGGGGACCCATGTGAGCAAACGGCTCAGAACACAACGAAAACTCATCATGACAGAGAAGCAGAAAAATCAGAGTTTGCAAGTTATGTAACTCTGGGGGCTTTTCTTTCCAGAAATAGCTGTGCAAGATATATTGCAAAATCAGTCTCTGGTGTGCATGTACCCTCAGGACACTGTACAAGAGAGGGATCCTGGCAGCACACCACTTGCTTCCAACAATGCAAACCCTGGTTCCATAGCTCACTGTGTCTGCCTGTTGTTCACCACACAACCGGGTCCTATCTTTGGAGCTAGCCGGCTCTCCAAGACAAGGGCAGGAAAAATGCCCAGCCGATCTTGAAATACCACGTGCTCACTAAAATGTAATTTCATTATTTTGCAAGTTACCAGCACAACATGTGGGAGTCAGTGTAACGTCAGAGCAACAGCACAAGTTAGAATGGTATTTGGGGCATGTCCTTGGCGCTGCGGGTTTCTGTACTGGTTTGGTTTGGTGGGATTTTGGTAGCGGGGGAGGGGCTCCAGGGGTGGTTCTGGTAAGAAGCTGAAAAGCTCCCCCAGCTCCAAACTAGATGGGCACTGTCTAGCTATTAGAGAGACAACGGATGTGCCTCTGTGATTAACATATGAAAGAATTGACACAGGACCTGGGAGCAGAGAGCAAGCAGAGGAGCCGAGCTGGAGAGGCGAGAGCAGTGCCAGAGTGGAGATCCCGAGGTCGGTGAGGAAGAAGGGGACGGAGATGCCCGAGCAGAAGTCCCCTGCAGCGCCTGGCAAGGTGGCAAGCTGTCCCCCTTTACCCCATGCAGGAGCATAGCGCAGCATCCCCTGAAGGCTCCTGGAGGAGCAAATATGGACCTGCAGCCCGTGGACTTGGCTCTGCAGCCGCGAAGGACCCTGCACCAGGGGAGGTGACTTCCCGAAGCAGCCCGTGACTCTGTGGGAATCCCAGGCTGGAGCAGCTCCTGAGGGACTGTACCTCGTGGGAAGGACTCATGAAGGAGAGGTTCCTGAAGGACTCTCAGCCATGGGAGGGACGCTGTGGGGAAGCAGGGAAGGACTGTAAGGAATCTTTCTCCCTGAGGAGGAAGGAGCGGCAGGGAACAACAGACTTGATTCTGAATCCCATCTCCATGCCCCTGTGCTGCTGGGGGGAGGGAGAGAAATCAGGAACAAAGACATTTGGGCCCGGGAAGAAGGGAGGGGTGGGGGGAACATATGCAAGCCCTGCTCTGTGTGTTGTCCGTGTCCTGTGTGTTTGATTAGTGTGACATTAAATTATTATTATTTTTCCCCAAGTTGCGTCTGTATTGTCCGTGACCTTAATCGGTGAAGAACCCTCCTTGCCCTTTGTTTTGTCCCATGAGCTTCCAGTTGGCCTCTGTCCTCCTCATCCCAGAGTGTGTGTGTGGGAGCGGGGCGAGCGAGCAGGCGTGGGGCTGGTTGTGTTGCGGGGTTGGGCCCGAACGCCAAGAGCTGCGCACGGGCCACCTGCGAACAGTGTGCACATCTGCAAATCAGAGCAAGCAGGGTGCACATGTGCAAATCAGAGCAAACCGGGTGCACATGTGCAAATCAGAGCAAGCAGGGTGCACGTGTGCAAATCAGAGCAAAGGCAGTGATGCTATTGGAAGAAAGCCTGCAAGAAAGAAAATAAAGTATTAAGCAAGCATTTACCGAGTATCACTAACCCAAAGAGAAGTGAGAGCTTCCTAGGAAATTGTTTATTTGAGGCTCAGTGGAGTCCAAGTGGAAAAGCACATTTTTTAAAAAAAATATTTTAATTTTTTTTCCAGAGGATTACCATTACAAAAATCACTACTTATGGAACTGCAGCATGGGCTCCAGCTGCCCCGGGAAGATGTGCCCGGGGAGGGCCCAGCAGCTTGCTTATTTCCAGTCTGTGGCTGCAGGGGGAGGAAACTCCAGGAGATCCAAGTTGTGGTTTGCAGGAGATGGCCATCAGCTTTACGACCTAAGCAGACAGGTTACTTGCAGTAAAGTCATACAGGAGAGTTCAAACAGCCAGTGTTGATCACCTTATATTGAGAAATTAATAAAATATCTAATTAATTTCCCTAGAAATGGGGCAGCAATCACAAGCCAAGTTTACCACAATTATTTGCATTACAATACCAAACACGTAGCTTAACCTTAGCTGTACATCCCTGTTTCCCTACAGAAAATGCTATGCTCTCTCCTCATCAGGGATAGCACGTAACTGAGTGCTTGTAAGTAATGCTGGTTTTCCCTTAGCAATGAAATCCCAGGTGAATCCCATTGCTTTGTTTAGTAGCACATGGTTTCATCCCACTTGGCAACCCTGGCACAAAAAACATTGTGCAAGATTCCTCCAGGAGCAAGCAGGCACAGCTTCTTTCCAGTCAGTGAGGCAGCATCAAGTCACTCTACGGCCTTTTAGGGACTTGTAACTAACCTAAGAAATACTAAAACATTTCTGTTAAATTACCCCATGTACTCAGCACTATCTGGCTGAGGGGAATAACAGAAGTCCTCTCTCACTACCTAAAAACCCCTTTGCTTTATTCATTAATCATTCTTATCAGCATCCTCTCTGTTCCTGGGCTATAAGTGCATTTGAATTATAAATGTCTCAACTCCAAATCCACTCTGAGTGATGAGTATCTTCAAGATAAAAAAATTAACATAGGCAATTGCTGCATTACCTACATGGAAGTCCTCAGTAGAGCAGTGACTTCATTGAAACATAACACTTTTGTCCAACCTCTCTGCAACCTCTTAGGTGATTTAATGTCTTATAAACAGGCTATTTTGTAGCAGATAAAGAAAAATCAACAATTTTCCATGTTATGAAGAGGCTGATACTTGAAAAACTAGACTAAAATACCTTTATTTTGCTTTTTAGCTTCCCAGTGTTGGCCTACAGAAAGACCATCCCACAGAACACCAAACAGCAACCATTCTAATATTGTCAAGTGTATTTCTCATTTCCTTCCCTCTGTGATTATCATATATATTTTAATATTAATTACAGCTGTTTGCTTTGTCACTTGTGAGCTATCTTGAGAGAGCACAAATCTTACAGGCAAGAGGAGCCCATTATTGATCACTTATGTCCAGGTATCAAGATTTCAGGAGAGATGTTAAGGCAGGATTCCCACTGTCAGTAACAAAACAGAGGATGCGTATATGTGTGTATGCAGATATGTATGTATACATATGTATATGCTTATTACAGGCTCATTGCTGGTCACTCTGGGAGGAGCTGGGCACTGACTGCTGTGAAGCAGCTCTGTGATTTTGTCTTGCTCTCTAGGGCTGAAGCAGACACTTTTAATCTCCCTCGGCTGAGGCTGCAAGGAAGCTACCCCTGCTTCTACTGCTTGCAAAATAGGGTGGCAAGATGATTTCTAAGACATCAGAAATCAAATGGTGAAAAGAAATCAGACTGAGTTCAGCCCAAGCTGCAGGCTACTGGAGTATCTTCTGTGCAGGACAGAGAACTGACATACAAGGCAATTTATCCTTGTTTGGGTATTCATTGCTGTTTTACTGGAATGTTTTTATTTCACTAGCACACACACAGGTGTGTGCACATATACATGTATGTATATATAGAGAAGCTACATAATGAGAACCACCTGGATTAAATACATTACATAAAATTACTTGATAATTTGGGAAATTAATAATTTAAATAATGGTTTGCAAAAAAAAGTATAAAGATCCAATAATTGCTAAAGAGTGCAGATAAGACAGAAAAGATAAATATTTGCTTGCAAAATGGTTTTAGAAATAACTGCTATCTCAGTCTGACGGTCAGCTTCAAATATCCCAATGGAATCAGATACTTCTTAGCAACTCCTAAATGCCGGCAAAAAAATGCCAGCTACGTGCTTTCATTTACTTTCCAGGGAGAAATTTCTGACTCTCTGATCTCCCCATCCCCCTGGCAAAATCAGACTATGGTAACTAGCAGCCATAGTTAACATAGTTTCACATCGATACAACACATCCTATAAGCATGGCTGTACAAACTTCATTGCCTTTGCACAATACCGTGTTTCCCACCAAGTTATCTAGAGATCTGGCAAGGAAATTATGGCAAATTTTCTTGAAAATACTAGAACGAAATATTACATTCTGTTCAGGTGAGGGAATTTATACTGTCTTGAATAAATCTTTGGCATTTAAAAAAATCTATTTAAATACATAAATATCTGGATTTAGTTATCCAGTGCTTGCTCTTTGGAAATAAGAAAAATTACGACATTGAGAAATGTAGAGTTTTGCTCTCCTAAAATGTGATTTAGTCCCATTAGTATTTGTAACATACAGTCCTTCTTCACTTTCCCCAAAATTTAGTGTTTCTGTAAGGCTTGCAAAGACAAAGGATAAACAAAATAAATGTAGCTTTTGGGCTTTTTCTTCATTTATCTTACCATGCTCAAGACTACCTCATGTAACACCCTACAACGTGAAGTGGTCTTGCCTCTGGTAAAGTTGCATGGGCAGTGAGACGACAAGGCAAAGAACACGAAGCCTGCTGCAGTAACAGGCAAGGAAGGCTGGTTACTTCTAACCTGAGGGGCTTTAAGATATATGACCAAATGTGCATACACCAAGGTGGGAGGCTTTCCAAGCTCTGTATGACACCCTTTAGGGTTCAGAAGAAGAGGTGGTTCAGAAACTGTATAAAAAGGGAGCAGAGGTCTTCCAGACTAATTGTCTAGCAGTCAGAATTGCATTCCCCCACAAGGGCTCTGAAATAGTGGAGAAAGAGTGGGCAATCATCTTTTAAAGGTGGATGTGAGCATTCACACAAGGTAACACACTGTGAAGAAGCTGCAGCTTATTGGTAGGTAACCATCCTTTCCCCTGTGAGCTGCTGTCCCTATGCCTAGCCCCACTGCAGGGGACACTTGAGCAGTGTCCACCTTCTCTGCAGAGTAAACCAAGACAATTCCCAGAGCTGCACTGAATCTGGAAACTTCTCCAAGTTCTGCACCACATGGAGGTATTTCTACAGCAGGAGAGTGCACATGCACACTCCCACATAGGGCAATGCCAAGCAGTATTCCCTCCTATTCCAGAGGGTGATGGAGTTCTTGGAGCAGGCTTCTATCACAGACATCCATAGACAATGTCACAGCAGGTCCCACTAGAGTCTGCTGTAGAAACAAAGGAAGGGTCTTCCCTATTTTGCCCTGAACAAGCAGAAAGATATGTAATGCCTGGCATCCAAGGTGCAAAGGGCATTTCAGCCATAAAGTTCTGAAGTCCAGGATTAGTCACAAAAATCAGGGCTCATTCTAGATAAAACTTGCAGAACTTTGAGAAAAAATAAATGTATCAGGAAATACAGTAACATAAGGGAGATCAACCAGAAGGTCACAGTGATCTCTGGAAGCAAGTACCTATCTGCAGAGACAAGCAAGCAAGCAGGGAAGCTGCCTGGGTTTGAAGGGAACCTTCAAGTAACCTTCTTGGGAATTGGAGACCTCACTGCTACCAAGCCCCCTCTGCCAGCAAAGGGAAGGGCAGTCATGTTCCACACAGATAGCATCCTTGCCAGTAGAGAGAAATTGTGGGTATCTGAGAAGCAGAGCAGAACAGCTGGGATAAGTTTTGACCAGTTTGCACATCTCAGGACCTATATTATCTATATTATCTGCAGTTATCTCAGTGCTTTTTGGCTTTTTGTAGAGCGCACAGAGGTGCGGCTCAGCATACTAACCCTTACACTGTAGGATTAAACAGGTCCTGGGTGTCACTTAATACTTCCGCTAGGCTTCTTTATCCCTCATTTAAAAAAAAAAAATAAATAAAATCTACTTTAGCAGAAACCTCAAAACAGTTGAAACTATTTTTCCCCTTATCTAGTTTTATCAGATTACAGTACCCAGAACCATCCCTGCAGAGCTCTGAAGAACTAATTCTCTATTTTTACACATTATGTGAACTTACTTTCTGAACCTTCTTTAAGCCCAATGGGTAAGTGGGATACATCCCGATTTTTATTGTCTATGCAACTCATATTCAATGGCACTTCACAGTTATTCAACAACCATGTTTCTGCTGAGGTAAGTAGTGTTATGAACTATTTTACAACCCAGTGTGGTGAAGTCATAGGAGAAACCTACTAGACAAGTAGAAGCTGCCTCAGTACCCCACAGAGAATCTGACAGGGCACACCTGCTGATACCCTGAAAGCTGAGAGATGCCAAGCAACCTGCATAGACATGCTGAATATGCGAAAGCGAACATGCTCTGTCACAAGTCCTGCACAGGTCTCCATCCTCCACTTCAGCTAACCATGTAAAATGCCTATTCCTTGGAACCAAACTGAGATTACTACTCACAGCCCTATCAGTCTCTTGTCAAAAGCACCTCTGGAGAAGGACAGGGAAGGCAGGTTGGGGTAAGGTAGCCATGTTCACTGTTGCTCTCCTTTAGCCTAACTCCTTCTCTGAAAAGACAGGAGGGAGCAGGAGCTTTGTTTATTGGAAAAAGAAGCAGCAGAGGAGGTTTAAGGAATGAGATGCTTTAGAGATGTTTTTTAATTCTTCCTACTCTACACACAGCGACCTCAAACCTGAAGGAGAGTCCAAACAGAAATATTTGTACCTAGAAACTTACAGTCTCCCAAGTAAAGATAAGAGTGAAGATAAACATTTTGTTCATTAGAACATGCAAAAAGGAAGCTTGTAGAACTTTCAAAACCCCTATGTAAATCAACAATCTGAGAAGACATCATGCATCTAAAGATCCATCAGGAATTTAAGTATTTCTTCTAATCATTCACTTTCCCTGAACTACTTGTAACTAGAGCTTAGTGGTCAGAAGCAATGAAGAAAGGATAGAGTACCTTTCTTTGCTCCAGACTTCAGTGTAGGCCAGGAGATGAGGTGATGGGACATGTTCTTCTTTTTTCCTGCATTTAGTAGAATAAAAGGGAAGAAAATGAGTGCTAAGGCTAACTCACCAGCTCAGTAGCAGTTTCAACATGTTGATCCCAAGCATTTTTCCCTAAAAGCTATTTTTAAACTAGTCTAAAAGTAGCTTCTCTTTTCTTTGATGCTTAATTAGTTCCAATTAAAACAGACTACATGTAAGTAGCATACATTCAAGTTTGAATGGTGCTCATCAAACTACAGTAAGCTATAAAAAACTGTACTTACACTGAAATATATATGCCCTTTTTATCTCCCCAAGACTTCCAAAGGGATTTGGGGTATGAATCACAAACATTCCCCTCAGCATTAGAGTTTTATGAGTCAGGAAGATAATCATCATTAATCACTGCTCAAGCATTTTTAACAAGGTGGTTCCTGCTTGCTGCATGTTTTCATTCACATCAGTCATTGACATAGCATAAAAGGTGTGCCCAGCACTTTACAGAAACCAAGACAAAAATCTTCACTTTGTAGTGTTTACAGCTACAGTAAGGTCACACAAAACAATAAAAGGTTCTATCTGGGAATGGAAAAGAGAATAGAAATTACAACTAAGGCAAAGCAGCAGGTATTTTTTTTCTATGGTGATACTAAGTTCACATTTTTGCATTTCTGTATTATTTTTATGCAGTTCCTACTTTTACTACTCACCATTTTAAGTAGAAACCGATTCACACTATTCAATTAAGACTTTAATATAATTGTAAACATGAAAGCATTTTATACCCTCCCCTTTCTTAAAGAAATGCAAATCACTGTTTTGCTGTAAGACTGTTTGGTGGCAGGAGGTGGAAGACACCTCAGTTCTACACCGAACACACCACTTGCATCGACATGTCTCCCAAGACACTGTTCTGGAGGTGCCAGAACTGCTGCAATCTGAGTGGCTACTTACAAGGAAAAAAAATACCTGGAAATGAAATACATTTTCCACTCTTCAATAAAGAGATAAGATACCTATTCCATTGACTGCCACTTAGTTCATGATACCTAAGCAAAGAATAAAGAAAGTTTAATTTGTTCTTCCCAGCATGGTTTGTCAGTGATCTTCTTTTCCTCCTCTATACACTGAGAGAAATTGTAACTCATTCTGCACTCCATGGAAAAGCTGTATATGCCCACGCATATTTTTTCAGGACTGCTAATTAGCCTACAGTTCTTTCAATGATAAGGAATGTTTACTAATGTTTTTTTTCCAACTATTACAGCTGTTATTTTGGACTTCAGTGCCATAAACGAATGTATCAGCCCACAAGACAGACCGGAGTTATGAAACAACAGCTGTGAAAACAATGCAATTAAGGACAGTTTCAGAAGTCCACTGTTACAAGCTGTTTATTAGAACTCCACTTTGACAATAAATAAGGTAATTCCCAAGCAATCAAAAGGTAATTATTTAGAAAGTTAAACAACTGAAGTTTTCATAATGCATTTTTTAATATATACATGATTTACTGTATTTAAACACCAGTTCATCTGGAGCTGTACAACAGTAGGATGTCCATTTTTTAAATTCACACAGCAGACTATCAAGACATTTCTCTAATCTGGAAGCTGTGTATGTAAAAACAATCCATAACCATATCAGCTTCAGGCTGGAGAGTCCAGCTGCTACAAATGAATCTCTCTGTTCATTAGCCTCACTGTGGCTGAATTCTAATTTGGTTGTATGGCTTCCCCAAGAGAAATAGTGAATTTTTGATTTATGTCTTTAAAGAAGTATAAGCTGCTCTATTCCAACAGTACAACGAAACCATTTGCAGCTTGTGCTGCCACAGACCCTGTTCCGCCCTCAACACAAGTGGCGCAGCACAAACTTCCATAAAAGATCTTAATTTTCAATGTTGTAGATCTCAGTAAGTACAAACTTTGCACTTCAACTTATTGTTAACAATGAAAATATCTTTTGGTTTTGGTCAAATGAATTAGCATTTCTTCACTTATGTACTCAAGACACTTAATATGCCTTAGTAATACTTTTAAGAGTTGACATTCAAAGTTCACTTCAAAACAATGTTCCTGTTAAACAAAGCACCAAATTTGCCCTGTGTTTATTCCTTAAAGAAAGTCTACGAAAGACTAAGGGTTTTTTAAACATTAGTTCCTCTAAGAGTTGTAATTTAAAAATAACATTTAATCCTTATGGTTTGATCAAAGCCATGTTCCCAAAGTGAGCTTTATATATCTTCTGTGCAACACCCCATTTTCTGAAAGTGCAGAGGTACGGCTCTCAAAGCTACGCAGCTGCAATCGAGTTGTCATCTGCTTGACGACCCTGAGGCTTTAAGAAAATAAAGACAGAGAATTAAAAAAACAAAGGGGCAAAAGACTAAGGCTGTTACAAAACTCACTTTGCAATACATTGTGTTAAATCACCATAGCTCTGGTACACAAGCACAGCATCAAGCCTATCCTTACTTATAATGGTTTCCAGTAGCAGCACAGACATGAAATTCCAGTTTAGGCCAGTGAGTAAAGGCCTCAGCTTCTTTCCTGCCCTGGTAAATGCCAAGAGTATGTCCGCAATGTTTGGACAGAGCCACTGACTGACAGTGCGCATGAAGTTCTGCCTGTCTCTTTTAGCTAAAAAAACCTGAAAGAATGCCAGGCCTATTTCCTAGAAACAGGATTACAGATGTCTGAAGAAGTCCATCTCAACTCATACACACTAACTCTTCAGGCTCCTTGCTTGCTAAGAGCCTGACTAAAAAGTGACTACAATTTTCTGGAGACAGCAGTGGTGGCATGAGAAAGCACTGTTTTGGGCAACTGCATTTAGATGATTCTTGAAGTCAAAAGAAACCTGTGATCTCTTTTTTTATAACGTGATTTCATTGTCTTCAGTTGTACCACTTACTGAGTGATTCACTGAGAGGATGTGTTTTTAGAAGTTATTTAGGGATGTGTGGGATGCTACAGTGTTTCTGAACCTAGTCATGTTGTTTGTTCAAACACTTTTTTTTTTTTAGGAGTGCTACAAATTATGGTATTGAAGTATTTCATTATGTCTAGCTCAGTCCATTGTACTCAAAATGCAGACAACTTAGCAACTAATTTTACAGACTAAGATATGGAATAACAAGGACAGATACAGCTGGTTCATCAAATTGTAACCAAAAACCTGTCGCACTTAAACAGATTTCCTCAGGATTTTGGTTGATGACACCAATGCATAACCCAAGACTTTTCAAAGCAAATAACTCAGTTACAAGCTGGCCATGTTAGTCTGCTTCGAAACACTCAGCTTTGAACAGAGCTAGGGTGGTAGTCCCCAAAAACTGAATAGCCCCACAGGGAACCTTTAAACACAAGGCACTCCTCTCCATCTCACCTTTACAAAAATGTGCGTTGGTATGAATCGTCTGAGCAGCTGATTAGTGAAGTTTGGGAATCGCAGCAAGTTAACATGAAGAGATGGTAACTGCTGATATCCAGCCATCAGAGGATAGAAGTTATATAACATTTCCTGCTGTGTGCCCGGAAGGATTCTTAATCGGATCTTAAAAAAAGAAAAGAAAAACGCCAAACATAGGGAAGTTCTGTGACCAAAATCACTTCTCTGCTTTCTATTTATGCAGTGTTTACTGTATACTGAAGTTAGAAAGAATGTAACTACTTTCCTATACTAGTTAAACTATTACTTCTATACTGAAGTACCATATTACTCATAAATATGACAAACAGCTCTTGGTCAGGCTTGCAATTACCCCTGTTTTAAATGGAGTCTGCACCCACATGTTCTTTCAGACAGAATTGACCATACTTTAAAAGTCTAAAAACCAGTGAGTTTGACCTCTGCACACCAGCATTGCCTCAAATCAACATATTCTTCACTACCAGGTAAGTCAGCATGGTCAGCAGATGTGACAACTTTGTACCTGTTTAAGGCCAGAGAACATGAAGGCATCACTGGGTTCCACAGACACCTCCACATCCTGGACTAAGTTAGTCTTATTTTGCAGATGATACCTGACAGGTAGGGATTCTCGGACTCGACCAAATGATGGCAGATCTTGGGAAAGAAAGTAATCTCAAATACAAAATACATATTGATGTTCCACAGATACAAATAAGCCTATCACAACAAGCCATGAAAAGTTTTAAGGAAAAAAAGTAATGAAAATAATACAGTAACTAAGCACCTAGAGCATTTCTGGCAAGATTTTTTCAGGGAAAAAAAAAATAAAAATTAAAGAACAGAAAACAACTTCATTACAACTTTTCAAAAACACTTCTTAACATCTAGTTACAAAACCTTCAACTACTAACACTGTCCAGGAACACTAACTAGGAAGTCACTTTGGTTGCTGCTGGGTATTTTCAGCTTACCAAAACCTTACCAGATGCTGTCAGGAAGCTTCTTCAAAATATATCAGGAAAGGATGATGAAAGAATCTCAGTACAAATTAAACCAAACTGAGGAATGCAAAGGCATTCTGCATGTTCAGTGAGCTCTCTACTCCCCCTCTGCTTCTGTGCAGGTGAAGTGCCAGAAGAGAAATAGTTCACCTGCCCGCAAGCAGCTCCAATTCTCCAGGCTGTTTATTTCCTGGGATGCAGCCAGGGTGTGGGTGGATGGAACAATGATTGCCATAGGCATCTAGAGAAACCTACTGGGAAGGCAGCATCAGCAGAGGTAACTCTGGCCTCTGTGCTGTCATGTAGTACGGGTCAACAGCTTTTTAGAGAACACATTCATGTATCTACCCTTCAGCTCTTCCCTTGAATTGAAGAGGGGAGAGAGGGGCAAGGCTTGAGGCAGTCTAAGTGATGATACAGGGCTTTTTCCACCATCTCCATAATATCAAGTTCCAGTTTTCTGTCTTTCACCATAGTAAATGCAAGCTCTGGATGCTGTAACACTTTGGCAGTCCTAAAAAGACTAATTGGGACATACGTATTTTCAAATTAATATTACCTGCATTAACATGGAGGGGAATGCTCTCTACAATCACATGTGGTAGAGTGATGACTGTACTAACAACAGGTACACTTTCCACAGGTGAACTTCTGCAGGAAATAGTCAAATACAGACCATGTTGAAAGTTACACAACATAAATCATCGAGTACACCAAAAGAACATCACTTACATGTGACTAAACCAAATTCACAGTAATTCCAGTGATGGAAAGAAAAAGCCCAAATCTTTCGATTGGATTGTTTGAAGTGAGCAAAAGAAGTGCCACAGCATGAAGATAACATAGCAAAAGTAAGAACACTAAACAGCAGTAAAACTAAAAAGCAAACGAAGGCAGACATATATCAACATTTGTCTTCTGAAAACTAAGTGAATACATAAACCCACAGTCTGGGAGTTAGTTTTCCCATTAAATAGTTTGTTTGTTTCTACTGCTGCAAAACTATTCATTTGACTTGGCTTCTCAAGTAAAATATTTCATGGCTGGAGAAAACGGGGAATGGAAGGTGATGAAAGAGCTTTGCAATCTTACAAAGAAGAAAGCTTCATAGAATGTTAAAACCATAGCAATCTAATATTTAATCTCTTAAGTGACATACGTATTTATTTAAAAGTTTAACAAGCTAAGCAGTAATTAGTAAGGTCCAAAGCTAGTGCTTGCTATAGGAAGATCCAACGCAAAAAAAGCCACAGAATGCCCATCATCCCTGAAAACTAACCCGCTTATTTCTTCTACCCATCCAGGCCAATATATGCTTACCTCTTCCAGGAAATGATATAACATCCAGTTGCCACTCCACTGGCATTAGTAACTGGAGGGCATCGAAGGCAAAAGCACTCGCTGGCACTCTCACCTGTCTGTAAAACAACTATCAGCAAGATTTTGTTTAAAATCAAAGCATAATCATTCCTGCAGAAGCCACCAAGTCTAAAAATCCAATTACAACACAAACACAAGCGTTCAGCCAGAAAGGCCTCTGAAGTGCTTTGCAAACTATGCCTACACAATAAATAATTTTAGAGCATCACAGAATGGTTTGCATTGGAATGGACCTTAAAGATCATCCAGTTCTGAAGTCCCTGTCATGGGCAAGGACACCTCCCATTAGACCAATTCAGGAAAAATTGTGAAGTATCCCAATGTAATAAACGGGTGACACATAAAAATAAATGACAGTTTCCTTTCTGAATGGCATAACGAGATCTTTTGTGTAAACACAGAGCAAGTAATTGCAAGTTTTACAACTTATGCACAAAAAAGGCAAAATAATGCCAATTGAAATTCTACAATTCTCCCACAGCTAATTCCAAGATATCACCATAAGATACTTCTTGTGTTTTAAAATGAAAATGAACACAGAAGTTTCTCCTCTCACACCCAAATGGATGAGAGATGGGGAAGAGAGGGAACACAAGAAAAAATTATGGCTTTGTGTTCATACTTTTTTTTTTCTCCCACTTGAAAAGTACTAAGAAAATAGGTGATTTAGTAATTAAAAATAATAATTAATCTTTATCAAGTCTTACAAGGAAAAGAGATAAATTCAGCAAAAAGGTGGACAGTTGAATAGCTGGTGCCTGCAAGGTTCACAGCTTCTGGCAATTAGCTTTTCAGGATCATCAACCAGAAGCCATGAAGCACAAGGTGCCAGAGCTAAACATGAAACCTTGGTTTGAAGGCTAAAGGGCTTGGAAAATAATTATTTTTGCCAGGTAACCCTTGAATCTACAGAGGAACTAGGGTCTTGAAGGTCCTTGATAATGTGGGTGGATGGCACAATCAGGCAGCAGCCAGACTGTCTCATTTTATTCCAAGTTTTGAAAAAGTACATGTTCTCACACCTATGACACAGCAAACGCAAAGCCAATGTTTTGTTAGAAGATTTTGGACCAGTTCTTTTGCTAACTATGCCATTTGTTTGACTTCAAAGCTAACACACTGAAATAAAGATTGAGATCTGCAAGATGTTACTTATATGTAAAAAAAAAATTCAAGCTATTGTGTTAGTATATATAAAAAGATGCATACTGCCAGCTGTTCTTTATAGCCTACCCTGTTTAGCTTTGCATTTTTCAGTTTCATGACTGAAATAATGGACATGGATCACTTTAGTCTTTGGAGGCTGCCTCTATCACATTGTAAGGTGTTTGCATTCCAGAAAGTACACATAGTCCATAAACACTGGAAATATTGAGTATGATTTCGTACAGATACCTAAGAATTTACTTATCAGAAGTACTTTCGGGTGCTCTCTCTTATGCCCATTTAGAATTTTGCTTACCATCTGTTGTTCAAGATGTGATCAGGTGCAGCAGAATTACATTTTCAAGCATACTGCTGTCTAAGTTATGCTCTGGTAAGAAACTATAATATTAAGAGCTTCCTTCTACTTGGAGTTTGATAAACAAGTGTCCCCCTTTCTTATCCCCAACTTACAAAAAAAGTACTGTCCTGATAGCATAAACTAAGAAAACTTACCATTCTCCACATAAGATTCCAGTTGATCTACTGGGGTCATGGAAGTTGACAGCTGCAGCTGGCTGGTTACAATAGTGAGAGGCCAAGGAGAGGCACTCAGGATATCCGTCATCAGTAAAAATGGTATATCAGCAAATACTCTGTCCAAGTGCTCCAGCTGTCAAGACAGACAAAAGATCTGGGTATTTCTAACTCAGCAGGGTGCAACTATTTGAAAGCGGCACGATTCCAAAATATCAACAGCTTTTCAAATACATACCTTTGTGGAAACAAATTTGACAGCAACATCAAAAGGAAATACTGTTTCTATGGTTACAGTTTCATCCTGTATGGGTAACAAAAGGGGTGGGCAGAAGAGGGGGAAAAAAGTTATATTCCATTTCAGACCTGGCTAATGATGCCAAAGGTTACTAATCTAAAGTCAATTTAAACAACTCCTCCCCAGGGCAGAATGACTCTTTAAAATACTTAAGAATAAATACAGAAAACATTTTTTCTGATTCTACTTATGAATCAGAAAAATGAAACCGCTCACCCTAAATTGGGCCACCATACTGCTGATTTTGCTTTTTTTCTACCTACTAGAAAGGCTGCTAAGAGACTTGGAATTACAGCCTCAAGATTGAGAATAATTTTTGCATGTCATGAATGTATCTCCAGCAGTTGGTGCAGTTTTACATCCTACCCGGTGACACTTGCAGATGATTTCTTTCCCCTCAACAACAGTGTTGATTAAGTAAGAAACGTAAACCAGAAACATTCTTGCACCGACTGTTCCACAACGAATGTATATTGGTTTTTCCAGCTGCAAAATAAAGGAGGCAGTATGAGTCAAGCTACACCTCAATTACATTAATGAGGCCTAGAGCTGTTCTAGACTTTCTAATCATCTTACTTAGCCCAAGAGCGCGATGGTAAAATGAGTATTATTTTAACCATACTCTCATACAATGCATGACCTTAATCATGTAGTGAATTATTTCAATCAGACCAGAACTCCAGTTCTTTGCTACTGATGTTCATCTGTTACTTAACACAAGAAAAGAACCATTACTGTGTAAATATAATAATGTACCCAACTTCTAACTTACTAGTCACAATTTCAGGCTGGTGCAACATCTGCATATTTGATTCTCTACCATGCTGAATCACTCCTGCAGACTATTCTTTTCTACTGTCCATTAGATTGCATTTAATTAACAGTTGAGATTAGCCTCATTTTATTTCTTACCTCCCAGCAGTATCATCAATCCCAGAATATATCTTACTCCCAAATTTAGTCCAAAAGGGGATCTAGCTAAAGAAATACTAAACTACAAGTAAACAATAAGTTTATCAGTTCAGGCATCTGAAAATAAATAGGTCCTTCTACAAGAGTCTTTTATTAGTTGATCTCCATTTTCTCCAGTGTGATAAAGAAAGAACGTTTTAAGCCTTCACCTTTTCCCCTGGTTGCAAGTCTCCTACAGGAATATCAGGAAGTAGTGCAGGAAAGGAGTCATCACATGCATCTGTTCCATGAAGAGTCACCTGAGTTTTCTGAGTCAGGTTGGCATCTTGTCCTAAGATTAAAAAACAGTCTTCATTTCCACACAGGCGTACATCACTGAAACATGAAAGCAATCACTAAAAATAATAAGATCTGAATCTCAAAAATACATAAGGAATTAATATTGTTATTTGGTTGAGGGAAGCCTTTGAAGTACCAGCAGAGGACAGGTTTGACAACACCTTAAGTTTGGAAGTTTTTTTCCCACACCTGTGCTGAAAATATGTATAGAAAAAAAATGTATAGATGCTAAGTAACACTATTCTTCAGTCCGAGGTCGACTAGAATAATGGCATTGCTGCATTTATGTGGGATAACTTTCCAAGCAAAACACATAGTGCTAAAGAGTTGCAACGGTGGAAAATATATCACCTTCCCTATAAATGAAATGTCAAATTTCAATTGTTCTTTTAATGTAATCAGGAAGCCTCATTGACCTTGCATATCATGTGCAAAAAGTCAAGACTTCGGCGGGGGAAATCGAGGCCGATAATTAAACACTGCTTTAGGAGCCAAGCTCAAACATCCAATTAAGTAAGTTTAAAGAACACTCCAGACTTCAATGAACCACACAACTACACAGGGAATGTGGTTTTACTGCAGAGTACACAGCACATATTGTATTGTATATACTAGTGGCTTAAAATATCTTTGCCTTTTAGGATAACTGCTATAAATAGGCACACTGAATATAACATTTGGACTCCACACACTGAAAACTGTCAGCAATAACCACATACAGCTAACTAGGACTTAAACGTAGACTATCTGCATTGTTCCCTTTTCATTTGAAGGAGTACTGTCTCAGTTCTCCACTGCTCCCCAAATTTCAAGTGGTTTAAAAAACAAATCACATTGTACATGGTGGGGAAAAAAAAGCAGGGGTGGATGTAGGAGAACACCCACAAAGTCTATACTTAGGAAACATTTATCTAGCATAGTTTAATGTTTTCATCTCCACAAAAAAAAAAAAAAAAAAAAAAAGATCTGTCTCTTGGGGAAAAGAAAAATTATGAGCCAGTTAAATAAAAAGTTAGGAAAGAATACAAAATCTTCTATATTTTCTTTCAAACTCATAAAGATTTATCTTTTGAAAATACCCACATAAACACCACTGACAAGCAGTGGTTAAGATAACCATAACTGAGTAAGTCTGTTAGCTCTTGTTCTTACTTCTAGGGTCTTATAATTCCCAACCTTCACATTGGTTTGACTCTTAAATACTGCAATAGGGTCATTTACTATATTTCTCTGCACTCTATTAAGAACAAGGAGTCAATTAGGAGACTGTTGGATTAAAAGAAAATATCCCCAAATACCTGGCTTTAAGCCTGCTGTAAGCTTAACATCTTTGGCCACTGTCTCCTCATGTGACTGGACTGTCACAATCAAACAATACATTTCATTAGTCAGGGCAGGAGGTTCATGACGGAGTTGAACAGAAATGTTTGGCACTCTAGAAATAATCCTTTAAGAGAAAAGACACAGTTACTGTATGTTTCTTAAATAACAAGTTTTTAAGCCTAAAGGAGGTTAAAACAGCCTGTTGTTTAAGAGAGTGCTGACAACTGGTGGCCTGTTCAACAAGGAGATGAGAGACTCCCAAAAAGCAACATGATGTGAATAACTATAAAAACAGTTTGGAACCCCAGTAATAAGCATTAATGGTTCAGTTGTTCCACCAGGAAAATAATAAAAAAAAAGCACTCCCACCAACAGCAATCAGATTTATGTCTTTTGAATACATCTAAATTAGTGTTAGCCTATTAATTATAATGTAGTATTAGCCTAGTAATTATTTTCCAGTACAGTTTCTTAGGGATTCTTTGCTTGTGTGATGGCTTTTTTAAAAGAACAATAACACCTCCTAGTTTGCACAAAAATCTGGGAAAAGTCTGTGAAGAGGAGAACTAAAACATACTTGGTATGCTCAGAGATCAGTGCAAGTTTCTTCTGTACTTCTAGATAACTAGAGCCTCAAAAGACCTAAATCTTTAAGAAAGTACTTATCCCCAGTTACACAAAGACACATCAAAAAGCTCATATTAACAAAGTCCCAACAAGTTGTTTTTCTTCTTTTAGGCAGAGTAATCAGGACTCTGCAGGAAACTCACAATGATAGACTTCATCTATTCACAAGTTTTTACTCACATAGTGCTTGCCTGAATAGCCAAACTGTCCCAGTGCACTTCATTGTCTGGAAGCTTAGGTCTTCGCCTGAAGGAACGTGCTGCCTGCAACGCTTCTTGAGATGAAGCAGCATCTCCACCTCCTCCACGCCAGTTCAGAATCACACATCGGCCAGATTCACTTCCCAGGATCAGATCCACAGAGGTGATCTGATAGACACAGATTTAAACACATACTGACAACTCTGTTTTCAGATTGCCTGCTCCAGGAATATAGTTTTCCCAACATACACCTTTTTATTGTGCCTGTATTCTGGCAGCTTAGCAGACTGAAGACACCTCACCACTCCAAGACTTCACTTAATAAAACAGTGGTGGGAAAAGCATCCGTGCTCACGTGTGTGCAGTATAGTAATTTGTAGTTTCCTGCCCTCCCATAGTGCTAAACCAGCCACCCCACCCCACCTTGGTTTTTTAATGTATTGCAGATATTTAAAAAAACAAACAAGCAAATTTGAAGCAATACTTAATTTTTCACAGTAATTTTTTACTTTGTTGTCACAAATAAAATTTTACTCTCATTTTTGGTACTTAGTTTCAGGAATTCAAACATTTGGAACTGCAGTGACATCAGCAACTGGTGCCAGGTTAGGATTCAGCTTTGCAGCTTTGAGTTCTTTGTAAGCATCAGTAAGAAAGGTGTAAAGCAAATTGACAAACCTCTATCTTCTTTCCCACATCTTCAGTTTTTGCAACAAATTTGAAAGTGAACTTTCTCGTTTTGCCAGGGACTAAGCACATTGTTCCCTGTGATGACTGTTCAAGAATATCACTTTTTTGATAGGCTTCTTCCACCACACAGTATTGGTTGTAATCCTACAGTGGAGATGGGAGGGGAAGTTGATAAATCCAGACCTGAGACATCTTAGACAGTAACAGTGGTATACCAAGTGTTAAGGTTCTGTGTTGCTGAATCAAACTATATGGGTTCTTGCTACTTTTCACACTACTGTTGTTAGACTTAACAAGTAATTATAACACAATGAAGACAAGATACCCATTAAATTACTTAATGTAACTTCATGAAAGAACATTAAGAGAAATCGGGTGTTAAAATGATCCTTCTGAAACTTTAGAGAGCTTAATAAAAAAACAAATATGATAAATAAACTAATCAAACTGCATTTGGGAGTTTTATCACACTGTCAATGTACTTGTCAAAAGTGACAGATCATGCAAAGAGAAGAAACACTTTATCAATTTAAGTATTAAAATAATTTTTGGAAAATAACTTGATTTTTATTTTTAGAAACACTAATAGATATGATTCCATTCTTATAATAAGCTTCTATCACTAGGTCAGAGATGGAACATAGTTACCTGATTATTGAAACTGATGCAGAGTTTAGAAAACCTGATAGGATGAGGACAATCAGCTCTCAAGTATACATCAAATTGCACAGGAACATCAACATGAAAACTAGGAGCAAGAAATTTTGCTTTGCACTGCACTAGAATGAAAAAAAAAAAAGAAGAAAATAAACCAACAGGAAGAAATAGGTGTTAAAATACAGACTTGCAACATTATATTACAGAAGCACACTTTTGAAAGAGTTGTGATAAGGATTGTTCTGTGTATCCCCTTAAAACTCTGGTGTATATGTAAGTGGGACAAATTCTGCTGCTAACACTGTCACAGAAAGCCACTTGGCCAAAACCTCTGCAGAGGAGAGGCAGACACCCAGCATGGAAAAAAAAATAAATCCTGTACACTTAGATATACTTTTTTTGGGGGTAATGTTCACTCATGGCCCCTTTCTATAGGGAGTACTCCTTTGCATAGATTCTGCCCTCTCTCCTCAGAATCCTACTTCAAAGCACACCAGAGTGCCAGCATTTCAAAGCACAAGGGTTTACTTTAAATTTAAATATGTGGGTATCCTCAGCTGGAAGTTCAGAGGGTATTTTTTCCCTCCCCTCAGATACAATGCTCAAAGGTTTCTTCTTTAGTAATCCATATCAGACAGAAGAGATGACTAGCTTCTCTCCTAATTTCTTACCTTATTGATTTAGATTAAGAACACAGCAGTGCCGAAACAAGAGTTTCAGTGCTGCTGGCATGAATATACACTTCATATTTTTTCCTAGTTATTTTCAAGAGATAACTACATCAAAATTTATAAAGTGGTATAAATTTGCTTTCTTACTCACCGAATGGTATAAAATCTTGGACTTCTATTGTAAAAACATTACTGCCTGCCAAGGAAACACGGTCAGCCCACAGCTTTTGTGACGCTTTCACAGCAGCAGTGTCACAATCAGGTTCAGGATCAGGGCTTTCATTCTGTATCAAACAGAAGATTACAAATAACAAAATAAGTTTATCAAACCCTGACCGCTCTTAAGATAATTTAAAAGGGCAATAAGAGTTTTGCCACTTACCATTAGAACTTTTATCAGATTTTTTTCTATTCGAGATTTCTGATCTTCTTTAAGAGTGGATGCTAACAAGCAGAACAAAACCCAAAGATTAGCAGACAGAAGCAAATCTTTTTTTTTTTTTTTTAAAGAAAGCCATTATTTTGTAGTCAAGCCATTTGAAGCACTGTAAGCATTGTGCCTGCCAGTGACTTGCCAGACTTCTAAATACACGTACTTCCATTTTGCTGTATGGTCTCAGTGTATTTTTTAAAAATAATACCTCTGCCCAGGAGCTCTGAAGAGTATGTTATATAGTCTTTCAGCTGGGCCATCAGATAGGAACATTTGAGAGCTGTTGTCAATATGGAAGTGAGAAGAGTCCACCATCCTTCACTGCGATATTCACACATGACATAATCCAGGAGCCTGTAACACAGTGAAATTGAGAGAAAATCAAGTTACACACACCAATATCTTTCATAGGCTGCATTTATATGGCACCATCATTAATACAAAATTCATCTTCACTAATGCAAATGCTAGCTCAATGTGAAATCTACTGTTCATACATGGCAAGGACTTTTTGAAAACAACGTGAAATTATTGTAAAGAAACACATTTATTCCATTAATTTTCTGTTTCAGGCTAGAACAATTTTGACAGGCGAACAACAGGAAAATTAATCTGTCTTCACATAAAGACCTAGCAAAACAGCAACTGGACAGAAGAGTCTTAGTTCAGTGTTGCATTAAAAACATACTCTGCTATTGAGTATGGGGTAAGTTCTAAGAACAATAAACCAACACCCCACAAGAAAGTTTCCCTCCAAACTGAAGAATTTTAATGTCCCTTAAGCAGAGATGTTTCTTTCCCCTCCTATCCCATGCTCCCTTCAAGTGTTTCAGAGATGTACAAACACCACATGCATCCATATTTATCAGGCAAAACTGCACATGTTAATATAGTTTTAATGCTGAGCACTGCTGAACTCTGTTGAACTGTTCAAGACAATAGTTTCTGCCTACTTCAGAAAAATCTACATGAACATAAATAAGAAATACTTGTTCATAAAATAGTAGGTTTGATACAAATTTATCTGCTTATCTTAACCTGTCTTCTTCTCTGTGTAGCTTCTGGTCAGCTATTAACTACAGTAAACACATCTCTCCTACCTTAAACATACTGCCTTTACAATGCGTGATCTTTGAAACCTAATTAATGAAACCATTGTGGGACTCCTATGCAACATGACCTGGACTCTGTTTTCCCTTAAAACTACAAAGATAAAAAACTACACATAAGACACATCCTTCAGAAAAGATGGCAGCTGTACCCCAGCACTAAGCTTTTCTACCTCTGTAGTAATTAATAGCAGAAAACTGCACCAATAAAAAAAATTCCTTTTCCTAAGTCGCTGGTATATAGACAAAAATTCAGCTATATATTTTTTTAATATTAATTTCATAACTACAAAAACTTTAATTAAATGTAACTTTATTCTCATTGCAGTAGCAGGCAAGTTTCAGAAATCACTTTTGGGAGAGACACAACACTCAATCAGTGAGCTAGAAGTAAATTGTGCCTATCCAATAAGGCAAATCCCCACACAGCTTTCAGCAGGAATTCTTTCTACTCTAATAACTGACTCAACATATCTGTTTCACTTTCTTTGATATAAGTGGAGCTTATAGACTCTAAAGCTTGTGCTTCAATCAAATCCAGGTACTGGGAACATCTCAGATGAGCTTCCAGTATTATTCCATAGCAATAAGACATTATGTCTTAGTGAGAAGAAAAGCATGTGAAAGAAGCAATCATAGACTACACTTACTTCAAAGCTTTGGCATAATCCGTAGCATAGTAATATTCTTCACCCATTTGAACCACTGATAAAACAAATTGAAAAAGTATCAGATCAATATCAAAAGTCTACAAAATTAATTAAAAAAACCCAAGTCTGATTATCTGTACTCACTCAAATGACTTTTCATTCTTGGACATTTGTATTTCTTGAACTGTGCAACAGCATTACTCAGCAAAGTGATTATTAGCTCCTAACAGATAAAACCAATACAGTTATCATTATACATGCAGATATTAGGATAATCTTAAAAAAAATTTTGTATTTTGTACAGCAAAACTTACTGAGTGAAGGACATTTTTCTCTTTCAACTGCAGGGATAAAATCCCCATCTTCTCCTTTTCAGGATCAGAAAGATCAAAGCCTGCGTAAGACAACGAAAAATCCATGAAACTGGAATTTTTTCCAGACCCAAAGGGAACTATTTATGTGGTGAGCTATATGCAATGCAAGCTCCAACTCAAACATTCTTTTGCCTAGGAAACAGATTTGTCACTTTAAGAATCCCATGATGCTCTGTGTTCTAGAAGGGAACTTCTGGAACTAGTATCTTGCCTTTAAAAGAAGTTCTCTGAAGCTACCCAAAAATAGCAAACTACAGTAAGATGAGCTATTCTTTAGACATACGTTAAGACTAATCTGTAGTCCTTTTCCTATATGATCTCAAGTAAGGACTTAAGCTTATGTTTCTCTAGCAGCAGGGCACACCAACACATGAAGAACCGTACAGGGCTTTAAGAGACTCTAAACACTTGCGAGAACAAAAAAGCCTGAATATATTAACAGATAAAGTTTCTCTCCATCTTAAACTGCTTAACACTTAAAACAGGATCTACTGCCAAATAGTAACACTTGAAGGGATTATACAGTACTGTATTTACAGTAAATGAGCTAAAGCCTTTAAAGAGGGTACTGGTAAAGTGGCAAAGCCCAAAGGATATGCAGAAAATAAAGCAAAGGAAACCAAACAGAGAGGGGGGAAAAGGAAGTAAAAACCACAGTCAACAATGAAGATCTCAGAACTGCATGTGTATTGATACATAGCTCAAAGCTGTACATTCAAAGTCTGAATTTCTGAGAAAACATCCTACTGAATAGGAAAACCACAAATTCCTTTCTCATATTGAAATCTAGTCAATGCATCCTTTCAATCCATTTTGAAATTCAAAAAGCTCTTCCAGGAAAAAAAAATGGCATTTCTGCAGCACACTGATTACAGGCAGCATATGCAGCAATAGAAACAAAGGAGCAGCAGAGCTCTCTGCTGAAGAAGTTTCCTCAGCAGACCTGATTCTGCATAAACCTGAGGTTCTTTTTTCTAGTTGTTACAGAGATCAAACACACTTCCTGAACTTCCAGTTGACACCTGTTCAAGTTCCACTGCCAATTAACAGGAGAGTGAGGTCCCAGCCCTACATCTGGCTCCGTAAAGAAGAGGTTACATACTTATGCACACAAAGTCAGCTGGTAGGATCAAGAAGTTTGTCTGAACTCCACAGGTACAAGACACAGAAACGTACTTAATATTCCCTGCCGCCATGGTCTTTGCCCATAGAAGTCAAGCACTCCAGTTTGTGTTTCCAGGGGATCCGGATTGGGATATATCACAGAGGACTGTAAATTCAGCAAATATAATAATAAAACAGGGTTCATGTTTCATTTTAAAGCATTACAAGTGTTCTGATGCTCCAATAATCATGCACATAAAAGAAGAAATTTGCTTTAAAACATATAACCCTTCCAGCCACCTTTATAAAAATAGTACTTCAGGAAAACAAAACATTTCAGTACTTCTCATTAACACAGTCTGACATCCTACTTAATTTTGTCAAATACTGGTAAAGAATTACTGGATCATCTTTTTAAAAACTGCTTCCTAATAAGATAATCCAAGAACAACAAATAAATAGCATCAACAGGAAAAAAGACATTTTTAGATAACCAAGACAAGTCATCTGGAGAGCAGCTACATGTAATTAGCATCAACTGCAGAGACCAAATTTCCCATTAAACTCTTTCTGCCAGGCAAGTGTCAAAAAAAACCTAAACCAACAACCAACCACCCCCTCCAATCACTCTAGTACTAAATGCTCTTGTTTCTCTGCTTCCTGTAAGTCACCAGATACAGTATATGTATAGAGAAATACACTGAAAAAACAAAGCATTAAGTTTTCAAGTATCCAGAGATGTATAAGTATACTTTTTTTTTAAAGTATTAAAAAAACACATCAGAAATTAGTAATAAAATAAATACTAATATATTTGTTTCAGAGTAAATTTTCCAATGCATAACAAATACTTGTAATGTTAGCAAGCATCAGAAAAATATATATCTTTTCCTTGGATTTAATCTACACACATTACAGATAATTTCACTACCATTTGAGACTAAGTAAATTACCTAATTTACTATCATTATTTGCAAAGCACTTTATCCCCTCCCAACTTACATCATGGTTACAAAGCATACTTGCTAGTTGTTTCCGTTCCTGTGCATAGTAGGCTGCCTGCTGGTAATAGAAACCTGGATTCTGAGTCTGAATTGCTGTCAATCCCAGCTTAATCGCTTCATCAAACAAGTCACCAAAAGCCTGAAACCTATTAAAATAAAAATTCATAAAGAAGATTATGTACCAAACAGCAATTTGAACTGAAAGGTACATTTTGATTAAAAGTTCTGGTTAGTTTTAAGAAGATGATACTTCTCTGAACTGTTGCATCTAAGTTCTATGACTGTACTGGTGTCATACATTACTCATTCTCGGAGGAAAATGATCAATAATCAACGCAAAACAGAATGGCAGCATACAGTTTTTACAGTCTATTTTCTCTTTGTTAGATAAAAGAGTTCAGAATTTGTAACTTGCATAGACAAATAAAACAGTGAACTTCATAAGGTTACAGAGGAACTAAACCAGAAACACTACTAAGCAAAAACATACTGTTTAGACATCCAGGCAGCATGCTCAAAAGCCAGTTCTGCACTTCCTATTTTTTTCTTGCACAAGTCAATATGTTTCCTGAATTGAGCAATTGCATCCAAAGGAGTATTATGCTGAAAACACAGGCGACAGATCTACAAGAAAGCAAAGTAAGAGGAAAAATAATCATATTAGGCTGCTAAGGATTAGCTCTAAAAAAAAAAAAAAACAACAAAACCAAACCAAAACACTACCACCCACAAAAACACTAAACTAATTTAACATATTTCTGAAGAGCTCAAATAACATGGAAAATAGAGGGATCATAATAGAATCATAGAACTATTCAGGTTGGAAAAGACCCTTGGGATCACCAAGTCCAACCATGATCCCTACTCTACAAAGTTCACCCCAAACCATATCCACCAACACCACACTAAACGACCCTTAAACACATCCAGGGATGGTGACTCAACCACCTCCCTGGGCAGCCTATTCCAGTGTCTAACCACTGTTTCTGTGAAAAATTTTTCCTAATGTCCAGTCTAAACCTCCCCTGTTGCAGCTTGAAGCCATTCCCTCTTGTTCTGTGGCTAATTACCTGTGAGAAGAGACCAGCACCAACCTCTCCACAATGACCTTTCAGGTAGTTGTAGAGACTGATGAGGTCTCCCCTCAGCCTCCTCTTCCTCAAACTAAACATTCTCAGCTCCTTCAAGCGTTCTTCATAAGGTTTATTCTCTAGGCCCTTCACCAGCTTTGTTGCCCTCCTCTGTACTCGCTCCAGCATCTTGATCTCTCTCTTGAATTGAGGTGCCCAAAACTGGACACAAGACTCCAGGTGTGGCCTCACCAGTGCTGAGTACAGGGGGACAATCACCTCTCTGCCTCTGCTGGTCACACTATTTCTAATACAAGCCAGGATGCCATTGGCCTTCTTGGCCACCTGGGCACACTGCTAGCTCATATTCAGCCCCTTGTCAATTAGAACCCCCAGGTCCTTTCCTGCCAGACAGCTTTCCAGTCACACTTCCCCAAGCCTGTAGCGTTGCCTGGGGTTGTTGTGGCCCAAGTGCAGGACCTGGCACTTGGCCTTGTTGAAGCCCAGACCATTAACATTAGCCCAACGATCTAATCTATCCAAGTCTCTCTGCAGAGCCTCCCTACCCTCATGCAGATCAACACTCCTTTACAGATTAAAGATGCATCAACCTTTTTTTTTTTATTATTCTTCTTAAGTAAAGGTTGGAGAAGATTAGAAGGATTCTTGTTACCTTGTAGTTTATAAATCCTGCCATGGTCTTGATTTCCAGCATGTTTGTTTCATGAGCCCTCAATTCATGCACAAGATTATAGGCAGTTCTGTAATTTCTAAGCAAGAATACATAAATTAAATCACACACGATAATAAAATTTAAGAACAGGATTGCTGACAGCAGAAAACAGCCTTCCAACCAGTGTTCTTCCAAGTGAAGAACTCACCCCTTACATACATGTTTAAATAATTTTGCATTCAGGAAAATAGTCTATGGCATAGCAGTTATTTTGGACAGAGAGGGTGGGGGAAGAATTTACATGAGTCTTACTTGAGGGCATTCTGCGTATCCTGTTTCAGCTCACTGAAGAATGCTATTTTGAACTGATGTCTAACAAATAAAAGCTGCAAAACACAACCAGTGCACATCATTCACAAACATCTGAACATGCCTGATTCAGGTGATAATTACAGAGGCTTACATAATATAACAGTTGACTTGAAAAACTGACTGTGCAACTGTTTCCTAACAGTCTCTTTGCCACCATGACACGGCAGTGATCTTTCAATGGATTTGATCTGTTCCAAGACTTTCACCCTGGAACAGGGCAGAGGCCTTGTAACACCCCCAAATTCTCTACACCAACAGTGTCAGTTGTTCATTTGGAGCTTATCACTTGGATCCCAGCTTCCAAGAGAGGGAAGCTGGCAACTGCACCAGAACGTTGAGTGTCTGAACAGGTATTTAAAAATTTGAAAAGTAAAAGCCAAATCAAGGGTAAGTTTAAGAGTACTTTCCACAACTTGTTAAGATGCTACATGCAAAGAGGTTAACCCATATAGAACATGCAATTTATTATTGTTTTTAATCAGTTGATTTTTGGGCTGTGGTTCTTCCTACAGGCTCTTCCTCTAAGGAAGATGCATAAAAGTAAGAACAAAACCAATGAAAATCAAAGTTGCAGAAAATAAAACCAGATTTACTTTCTGTACTGAGAGGAGGCATCTCAAGTTGGAAGTGGGGATGTGGGGGGGAACAGGGGAGAGAAAAACATTTAAGCAACAACCAACCATTATTTTAATGTTTCAACATGCACTATAACTTGCACAGTATTTAAAAAAATAGGGTAACATTACCTGATGAGTGGTTTTGTTCAAGAATTCCTTATGAGATTTAACTCTTCGTATTTCTGTATAATAGTAAGTTTGTGCATGCTCATAAAAAGCATTCTCCAACCTGCAACAAAGTTGCTCCTAAGTTTCACTAAGTTTTTCCCACATACAGAGTCAGAAGAACTTTTGAATAAGTTACTTTTAAGCATGCTTATATTAAGGTTGGCAAAAAGAAGCTTGAGGAATTACTAAACTCTTCTTTAAGCTACCACACAAGGCAAGCATTTGCAGACACACTTTTCACATAAAGCCTTACACTGAGGAAACAAAAAGTAGAACAAGTAGGTTCAAGAGATTTTTTAGTTCATTTCTCATATAACAATCTCTAGTATTTAACACGAGAAAGTCTGAGGCTAAGCTGTTAGGATTTTGCAAGGCCACATAAACTGAAGAGATGATTCAGTCAAAACAAGCAAATTTTGCAGACTCCTGGGATAAGTCTGAACAGGTCAGGATATTATTTGCTGGACTGTGGGGCAGGGAGCAGGTAGGAAAAAAACAGCAGTAAATAAAATTATGAGGGTGCAGACTAGGGTTCATCCTTCTGTCCACACATCAACAGCTACCTGGGTTGCAGAGGTAAGAGTCAAACTGGTGTTTGCAAGATAAATAGCCCAGTGGCAAGTCACAGGGGGAGAAGAGAAAGGCAAAGAGGCCCAGAACACTACCAACAGTATGAGGCTGAGGAGGATCCAAACAGCATATGCTGTATGATCATAGATTATAAGGAGTAAAGTCAAGGAGAGGAAAATATTCAGTAGCACTGATACACACAGGAGAAAGGATGGAGTACCAATTCTGTGATTTGGCCAAGAAGGGATCACTGGAGACTTCAACTAAGGGGATCACAACTTGTGTTCTGCTCACCACACATCACAGAGGATGGCAATGAAAACAACAGAACAGACCAATGGACAGCAGTTGTTAACTACAAGTTCAGTCACAAAAGGAAGACAAGGTAAATCTAACGCTTATGCTCATTTTAGCAGTATATTGTGGCTGTGTAAGAAAAGACAAGCCAGTCCAGGAGGTAAAAAAAATATTCTCTTTTACTGCTAAGAAATCTTAATTAAAAATGCCAAAACAAAAAGATTTAATGCCAGGAATTCTGACATGATTATATACTCGAACATGGTTGGCTTTTTTTTTTTTTAATGTGCATGAAAAGCCATTAATCCCTAATGATATGGCCTTTTATTCACAAACTTGGAGACAGCTGCAAATCTCACACCAAAATGCAACTATACGCAGTTTGCAAAGGCTTATGCTAGCTAACATGCAGTAAATATTCTCTGTTTAGCACTGAGCAAAATACAAAAAAGTAGAAGTAATTGTTACTTTATTTTGATAAATTTTAGTAGCTGTTTATGAGCAGCATGGACAAAACAGCACTGGTTTATGTTGAAAACTTTATATGTAAATATGAGGGTGAGAGAAGGAAGAATTAGTCTCTTGGAGACTAAGAGCCCTTCTTCTCCCTACTAATATCTGGAAAAAATAAAACAAATTGAATAAACCATTATTTGCCTTAGCTTGAGGCAGGTCTACACAAGGCTGTCTTCTCCTATTCTGTTTTTGAAAGGCCTTTATAATTTATTTGAAGCTGTATTCCCCATAAATATTAAAACAGAAAGCACAAGAAATGTAAAAAATGACACAGTATTTGCAACCAGATAAATGCCACTTAGCATAAACAGAGACACACGTACAGCCTGGAAGTGGGGATGAAAAAAGCAAAGACCTGTTAAAACAAAGTTACGCATAACAAAACATTTGTAGGAAAAGGTATTTTGAGCCAGCAGAGCCAAAGTCTCTGTAGAGGCAGAAAAGCCCACTTTTTTGCAACTCAATTTGAGGAAGGGAACATCTTGAAACTTCTAATAATGTTTCTCCAAAGCTTGTGATAGCTCCCGAGAGAAAGGGGACTGTAAGGAATTAGTCAAATTGCAGAATAACCTGAAGAATTCCAGTGAACAGATAAAACACTGACTGCTGGTCTAAGATCAGCATGCCACGTGGCAGTCACGCCAAATTACCAACTCCCTCAACATCTCCAACAGCAAACAGAGCAAAACCGTGTTTTACAGTCACTTACCTTATAATGTAACCAACAAGATGATCTGTGTGTGGAAGTACAAAGAGGGATTTTCCAGAAAGGTCACAAGCGTTGCATAAAGCTGCCGCCCTTTCTGATGCAATAACATCTTCTCCTAGTGAAGCCAAGGAAAGCACAGGTAAGCAGTGTGTGGTGCTGTAATGTCAAACTAGCTCTGAAAGTTTGACCAGTACAAGGCCTGGGAAAATCTAATACACGTAACACTGAGACCACATTCTTTCTTACTTCTTAAAAAACACTATGTGCTACATGCAGCAGAGCACACTGCAGAAGTTTTCTACAAGTGGCTTAGCTAGCAACACTTAAAAATTTGTCATACTTCTACATCTCTTGCACATAATTAAATAACCTATGTCTTGAAAACTACAATAGCATCCAGAAAAAACAAGCATATATAGCAGGAAGAGGAGAAGAAACACAACAAAACCAAAACATAATGGCTTGCCAGACACTAGGAAGTCTGCACCTACAACTGAAGCAGCAGCTTTACAAAAACATAAGGTTTTTAAAACATATCACATTTCACAGCTCCACTTTTCTCCAAATCTTCATGTATTACAACTGAGTTAAAGACTTCCATAGGTACCAAATACCCTTCCTCTAAGTTCTCAGTGCTTTTACATCTTCTCTTGATCTCAAGAGAGGTTTAAAATACAACTTACTTAGGAGGAAGCATACTATGTGATATTGTGTAGCAAAAGATGGACTTTAGAGGAAGTTAAACACGCAAGTATCAAATGTTTGGGGTCAACCATCCTGAGCACTCTTTCCATCTGTACATCCTTCTGCAACCACAACCACAATGCAATGTATGTAGAAACACTGAATGGCTAAGGTTGGAAGGCACCGGGTGGCTCATGTCGAGCTTCTCATCTACCACCACCCCCAAGTCCACTCCCTTGGGACTGCTCACAATCCATTCTCCCCCCTGTATTTATGCCTGGGGTTGTGCCAACCCAGGTGCAGGACCCTGCACTTGGCCTTGTTGAACTTCATGAGGTTGGCATTGGCCCATCTCTCCAGCCTGTCAAGGTCCCTCTTGATGGTGTCCTTTCCCTCTAGGGTGTCAACCACACCATGTCAGCAAACTTGCTGAGGATACACTGAATCCCACTGTCCACGTCTCCAACAAAGATGTTAAACAGCACTGGTCCGAATACCCTGAGGAATGTCACCCATCACCTGCCTCCACTTGGACACTGAACCACTGACCACAACTCTCTAGGTGCAGCCATCCAGCCAATTTCTTATCCACTGAAATCTGTCCTTCTGAAGTTAAGGGTAGTAAGCTTGCTGTGAGCCCTCCTCACTGCCCTAAGGATCTTGAGCTCCACAAATTCATGGTTGCTACAACCCAGGCTGCCCTTGAGCTTAGCATCCCTCACCAGCCCTTCCTTGCCGGTGAGAACAAGGTCCAGCATGTAAATTACATTATATTAAGAACTACAGATAATGCAACAAATGATAGTCAGCTCAGTCCATAAGGCCTTCAGAAAAACGAGATGATCACAACCATGTACAGAGTATTCTGGTACCTGGAGGCAACGGTGTTTTTTTCTGAATCAAAACCACAGCGACTTTTGTGTTTCTTCCCTGCAAACTCTGCCTAAAAAAACAAAACAAACAAAAAAAACCAACAGAGCACAGCATCAAGGTTTTATTCGTTTTTTGTGAATAATCAGAACAAAATTATATTTCAGTCTAGATGGAAACACTGAAAGAATGCCATGTAAGAAATAAAACCAAATACAAAAATTTGTTCAGGTGGGACAGAATAATTGTGACCAGTTTAGCAAGCAACTGACATTTACCATTAGCTTGTAGGACATTATGAACCAAGCAGAAAAACTCTACCTGACAATTTCAACTCGAGTTGCACATTCCGACTGTTTCTCTTTCCATTGTGGCTCATCCCAGTCTAGTTCGTAGAACACCACGACCAGTGCTGGAACCAAATTCAGGTGTTTGTTCATCCAACCAGTCTTCAGGATTCCTTTTGGAATATACCATTCATAGGATGTCCTCTGAAAATATTGAGGTTATTAAAGCAAGCTACCAAATCAATTTACCAGACTCTCAGTAAAGCAGAAGGGGAGCTGTCTCTACATGCTTGTCACTTTGTCATCTTTCCTTTATCATTCTTCCCCTCAAGCCTTTGCTTCCTATTGGGAAAGATATACACCTTATTCCCTGGCATGAGGGCACAATGCCTGAGATGTCAGCAACAAAGAACAGCAAATTCCAGGCACACTAGACAAAAAGGTCAAGGTCAAAAGCATGTTTCACCACCCTTCACAAAAAAATTAGGTTTCTTTTAAAAAGAGAAAACAGTTGGAATTCATGTTCCTTGCCAGCATCACAGAACCGTGTCATTTCCCAAGGGTAAAACCCATTCACATTGCTTCTAAACCACTACTGCAAAGCAGAAATTAGAGCACAGATAATCTTCTTGTGCATTTCCCTTAGCTAAGGTTGTGGGGGTTTTTTTGCTTGGGTTTTTTGTGTGTTTTTTTTTTTTCAGAATGCACCAATTTCAAACAACTAATTTCTCGATAGTTAAACTGCGGGCTTCATTAGAGCCCGAATTTTACCAGCATCTCTTGATGCTGAATAAATCAACAACAAGTACGTTAAGGTGCAAGTCACACCGGCTTTCTCTGCTTCTGGCTTACGAGCCGGGGCTCCCTGGCTCGCCGGGCACCCGCAGCGCTCCGCCACACGGCCTCGGGCTTCCCTCGCCCTGACAGTTCTCCTCAGACCTCCAAGCTCCGAAGGGCCGCCCCCAGCAGCGGGGGAGGAGGCGGCACGTTAGCCCGGCCGAGCAACAAGCGCTGCCCGGCTGCCCTGCACGCCGGGCCGGCCCGCCCGGCCCCGCTCCCCTCCTTCCCCTCCAGGAGCCACCAGCCCCCGCATCCCCCCCGGGCCCGTCGCCGGCTTCTGAGCCCCGCGAGGCCCAGCAGGCCGGGGCACAGCCGGGCACGGGCCGCCCGCTACCTTCGTCCTGCACTTGGGGTACTCGTGGTCGCCGGGGAGCACTTTGAAGGAGATGGGGACGCGGTCGGCCCTGCGGTTGGCGCAGAAGGCGTCCCACACGGCGCGGTGCACCGCGTTGTACACCACGTCCAGGCCGGTGAGGGTGACAAACGCCATGGGCCGGCAGCACAGCTCCACCGGGAAGTCCCACTGCGCCGGGGTCATGGCGCGGCCGGGCGGGCGGCCTGCGGGGCGGCAGCGGGGCGGCTCTCGCACCGCAGCCTTCGCGGCCCAGTCCAGCGGCTCCTCCCGGCCCGGCGCGGCTGCCGGAGCTCCCGCCGCCCCGCCAGGCGCTGTCAGGACGCCGGGCCGTCCCCCGGCAGGGCGCGCTGGGGCCGCCGCTGGCGCCGGGAGCGGCTGCGGGCGGGCGCGGGGAGGGGGCCGCGCCTCAGGAAGCGAGCCCGGGCATCGGAAGGGCAGCAGGAGCAGCCAATCAGCGCCTCCGCTTCACCGCCGGGCCAATCAGAGGCCGCCAGCTGAGTGCGTCATGGCAAAGGAGCCAGTTAGCGGTGGGGGTGGAGAGGCGGGGCTAGCGGAGCCGGCCATTGGGAAGCCGGGGTGGCGTGACGAGCAGGAGAGGAAGCCAATAGCGGCGAGCGAGCGGGCGACCCGCGCTGCCTCGGGGGAGGCGTGTCCCGCGGCCGCCCCGCTCGGGCCGCCCCGTTGGAAGCGGCGGGGCCCGGCAGCCCCGGCAGCCCCGGCAGCCCCGGCGGCCGCGGAGAGGCGGGAGGGAGGCCCGGGAGCGGGGCGGGCGCCGGGTGAGGCGGATCTCCGGGCGCCGCCTCCGCCGCAGCGCGCGTCATGGCGGCCAACGAGGACCAGGAGGTGAGTCCCGGGGCGGCCGGCGGGGGAGCCGGCCCAGGAGGTTCCTCCGCACCGCCCCGGGCACCGGGATCGGGGCCTTGCAGGGGAGGCGGCCCCGAGGGTGGGGAGTGGGGGGGCAGCGCCGGCCGCCGGAGGAGGCGGGACGGCGGGACGGGGCTGGGGAGCCCGGGGCCGGGGCGGGGGCCGCGCGCAGCTGCGGGAGCGCGCGGCGGCTGGGGTCGAGCTCCGCGTGCGGGCGGCGGGTGGTAACCCCTTCTGTGCTGTGTGTGCTGCAGATGGAGCTGGAAGCGCTGCGCTCCATCTACGAGGGAGACCTGTGCTTCAGGGAGCTGAGCCCGGTGTCCTTCCAGTACCGGGTGAGGAGGGGAAGCGCTGCGGGTCGCTGCGGAGCGGGCTTCGCTTCCCGGGTTCCGCTGCTGCCCCGTGCCTGCTGTATCTGGGCTTTCCTGAAGCAAATGGGTATTCGAGGGGCAGGAAAGGCTGGATCCTTCGGCTGTCGTTGCAGGGTCTGTGGTACCACGAAGCTTGGTAGCACGATGCACAGTGTGAAGGAGCCCGCTCCCCGTGCGGGTTTATTGCCCCTTAGCTAGGCATCCTCCTGACACATCCAAGTGCTGCCTAGCGAGAGCTGCTGAACTGCCTGCAGGAGCCAGCACGCTCAGTAACACTTAAACTAGCTGATCAGAAGTATTGCTTACAGGGACTTACATGTAAAGCTTTTAACCTTTCCCTAAGATTCTGTGATTCCTTGTTGCTCAGTTACAAGGTTCTAGTCTTTTGCCCAGAGGTAGTGGATATGCCTTGCCTGCCTGCCTGCTAAAGAGAAAATCTACAAAATTATTTGAGCATCTGCAGTGATTCAGTCTGCTCTGGAGAGGTATGCAAGGGTGCTGAGCTTGGTATATGCAGCTAGAATCTCATATGAAATTCATGCCAGTTTTCTCAGATAAAGACCCGATAGTTTTTCTGAGTTTGGGCTAAAGCAGATCTTTAGATGGTGAGGGAACTTTAGCGAGAAAAATGTAGGCACCCATGGGACAGAAGGGAGACTTCTGAAAATACCATATCCCTGTAGTGGGGAGGAGGCATCTAAAATAACCTTTTTGTGGACTTCTTAAGTAACTTCAGAACTACATCAGTAATTGTAACGAGATACATCGATTTCATTAATAGCACTTGAATCCCATCCATCCAAGTGCAGGTTTCCTTCACTGAGAGGACCATTACTAGTAAATTTAGTTTCTTTAAAAGAGCAAATGCAACCAGCCTACAAGTCTACGGTGTATCACTATATTTTTATTAGCCTTGGGCAGTGCTAATTTTTATTATACAAAAAATAGTTGTCGAAAGTTAGAATTCCATTTAACTACTGTAAAAATTAGTGCCAGACAAAGGTGAACATGCATCTTTCCCATGAATAAGAATTTGTAGTATGAGAAGACATAGTAAAAGTGCATGAGAAGGCAGAAAGGAGTCGTATGCCATTTTTCTGAGTCTCATTTGTTTCACATGTCTCATACAAAACACAGCTGTTTTGCACACAAGTAAGATTATGCCAGTTTTTAGGTTGCACTGGCAAGGAGGAGCATGTCCACACAGCTTTTCTGTATGGATTTGCTCAGTCTGCAGGCAGTGATTTCCTAAGAGAAGAACTCTGTAAACCATACCACCAGTTCTGTTCTTGGCAGTGGTGGGAACTGGACTGCAGCACTGTAGATGATGTTGCAGATTCCTTATTCATTCATTTAGTTAGTTAGTTCATCTCTAAAACAGATGTATCTGAATGTACAGTAGCCTTATCTTGATTAAGGCTTTTTTCCTGGCTACACTACTAATTTGATGAAGCCAGATTTTGCCTATTCTAAAAGGGAAATAAGAGAGAATTTCTGTCTGGTTTTTGAATATGGATTTAACCAACTTTGTTGCACAAGTCTTCCAAATCCTTGTGTGAAACTGTTATTTCTGTTTGTATAGTATGCCTTTGGTAGCACCTGTACTACTTTCAAATTTTAAACAATTACTGGATTTTAATTTCATGTAATATCATTGTAAGGATTGTATATGTAATTTGGGTTCACTGAATTAATTTGTCGTGCATGTGTATTTATATGAAACTGTATCTTTTTTAATGTTATGCTTTTTTTATCCAGTCTCATTCTACTGACTTCTTAAATCTTTTACTACTCATTCTTATAGTGAAATAAAATATCTGTAGGGATAAGACGTAAATATTGACATTCTTACCTATTATTTTTGCTATCTTGGGTCACTGGTTTATCATAGTCTTTATTTCAGTGCTGTCTTGTGGTTTGCTTTCATATTGCTCTGAGCTTGGATTTGTGGGGGGGGAAAGGAATGCTTCATCTTTCCTATTCTCATATACAATTGTAAAGTACTTGGCAGATGTTACAAACTAGCTTTTAAAACCAAGCAATTGGGAAAAAACCAAAACTGAACATAAGGAGATCTTTGAATGTTTCTTCCGCTTTTCCTAAGATGAAAACTGCTGGGTAGAGGTTGATACTGATGTCATTAATATTCTTCCTAGATAACTGCTTTATTTTCTAACTGATAACTTGATTACAGGAAGTTGGATAGTCTTAAAGAAGTGAAAGACTTGCATATTGGCATTGTAATCCTTAATTAGTGTCTGGAAGCTGTTGATTTATAAAGTCATTCTTTTCCCTTCAGATAGGTGAAAGTGGAGATCCCAAAGCCTTTCTAATAGAAGTTTCGTGGCCAGAAACATATCCACAAACAGCACCAGTCATATCCATGGATGCTTTCTTCAACAACACAATGTAAGTATTTATGACAGCTTCACTCCCTAGCTTTATATATGGGGGCTTTTTGGCTGACAAGTTTTTCTTCACCTGTCAGAAAATAGTTGGGTTTTATGGTTTCTTCTAGATCTTCAGCTATTAAAAAAAGCATATTGGATAAGTTAATGATAGAAGTTGAAGCAAATCTTGGGACTGCTATGACATACACACTTTTTGAATATGCCAAAGATAATAAAGAGTTGTTCATGGAAAATCAGCCTGTCAACACTGTGGTAAGTAGATAAATTCAAATTTTAATATCTTGCTTTTAAAACTGAAAAAAAATATGAACAACTCTAAATACTTCATAGCTGTGCCTTTAAGTTGCTAGTATATTTGATGGCAAAACAGTGACACACAGAGTATGGTGCCACAGTGCTCTGTGGTCTTAATTGTTATATTTAATTGATACTTTGCTGTTTGTAGGCTGCAATTCTGTCCCACAAATGAACAAAAATTGAGATTTGGAGATTAAAGGCATCGGGGGTGGGGGTGGGGGTGGGTGGGGGCAGCAAAATAATTGCAACCTTCCTGGGATTCAGTGGCTTGCCTAAGTGCACCTCTGGGGTCTGGGATGAGTCAGGGTGGGTCTGTTTGTGGTTGTTGTGACGCTACAGATTAGCTTTCAGGAAGAAGGAATGGATTCCAAGTTTGGAAAGTCTGAATCCCTTCAGGCTAAATCACGCTCCATGATTAAACTTAAAAAGTGTAAGAGATGCCCTTTGCAACTCTGAAAGGGGATAATTCCAATCCCCCAACACATGTTCTTAACAAGGACAGTCATGATTATATGTTGATTAAAAGCTGCAGGCTGCTGACAGCATTGCTGCTTTCTGACAGTCAAGTTATTTCACTATATCAGTTTCTGTAGTCACACACAGAGTTGTCTGTGGAATTAATAGGCAAAATAGTAACAACCATTTTTATCCTTCTCAGACTTCAGTAAGCAATAGTGTTGCAACTGGAACTCCTGATGTGCCAGCAAGTAAGAAAAAAGATAAAAAGGAGCACTTATCCAAAACCCAGAAACGAAAACTAGCTGATAAAACAGGTTTGTTCATGATAATATTGATCTGTTTGAGCAGTATGAGAATCCACATTTTTATAGCAATGACATCTTGCTAGAATCAGAATCAGTAGTCATTTGTATTTAAGATTAAGTACTTCAAGTCTGTGGTCTCTGTTTTGCTTGTTTTAGATGAATTATTGGTGCCTGAGATGTTAGTTCTGGTCAAAGCAACTTTCTATAGAGTAAGGATTTCAAGATGTCATTTGTTTTGTTTTTTGTTAATTTCAATTTGTGACAAAAGTAGAACTTCAAAAAATACTTGTAAGAGGAAAGCATTTGGGACTTCTCAAAATCCACTATCAACACGAGACATGGTTTGTTGATGGGCTTTCATAAATAATTCACATTATTAAAAATATAATTTATAAATGAAACTATTTGGTTTGGAAACCATGATTAAACATTTCATTTAGTTTCTATCCTCAGAATAAACATGCTTCTGCAGATACTATTTGCTTTCAATGAAATGGGTTTTGATTGCAAAGCATTCAGTATTTCAATTAATCCTCCTGGTCACTTTTATGTGTTTCATCAATCTTAATTTTTAATAATGATCTGGGTAATACTATCCTGTTGCAGCAATACGTTGTACCCTGTGATAGCAATTTCTGTGTATAACTTACCTAACCTAATGTATAATTGGCATATTAAATGTTGACTGTATAAAGGAAAAGCTGTGTAAAATTTTCTTCTTTGAGAGAATGCATAATTTCTGCTCAGCCCAGCTCAAGCCAGAGTTGCCTTCTGAAGTAACTGTCAAGTGGTCTGAGGTGGTTTTATTTAAACACCATTATTTTGAAGAACAAGATGTATATAAGACATTGTTATCTATTTTTCTCTTCATAGTTTTGTAGCGGAGAAATGGAGCTTTTTGTGTGTTGATGTTAAAGAAAGATACAGGTCCCCCTTGGCTTGTATATTGAAAATAAAATCTTCTCGTTCTGCAGATAACAAAGGGGAGCTTCCACGAGGATGGAACTGGGTGGACGTAATTAAGGTAACATGACTGCATTGCATGCAGTATTACAAAAATATCGCATATGTACATTAAAAATAATTTGTACTTATATCTGAAGAAAGCTAATCTGATTTTTTTCTTGCTTTTCTTCCTAACTTTGTTTGGATCTGACTGTGATGTCTGATTAATTTCTGTGTGCATCCAGCATGTAAGTATTTTCAAGTTACCTTTTTAATGTTAAAAAAGATTTGTAAGAAATAGTAAGAACTGTTGCTCATTTTGGATTCTAATTTACATATTTCTCAACTGCTTTAAAATATTTAGACCTTTTGAATATTAGTCAGAAATTATTCCTCTTTGAACTTTGTTGGTTTACTATTTCTTTTTTCTTTATTGAGCAATTAAACTTTTATGATGAGAGAGCTTTGCTAGCCAAGTGTACTGCAAATATTTTGTCTTCGTATAGCAGCAAGATGGAAAATAAAGTTAGTGGTTCTGCTGGACTCTGGAGAGCAATGGGTTAGTAGGCAGGAAAAAGGAGCTGTCCCAAGTGGGAGCACCTTGCTGTTTTCTACAAGCCTGAGCATTCTCTGCCACAGCTCCTCCAGGGAAGTGTTCTTTTCTGCTTGTTCCCTCAGCATTAATTTTTTCACCCTCTTCTCTTTACTGGCTCAATGGAAATCAGTATAGCTGCTTGACAGTTTTGAAAGCAAGCTGTTAGTTTGTGGAACTATAAGTAATTCTTAGTGTAAAACTTGATACCGGTTCCAGTTGTTAAATAAGAGCAAGTAAATGATGATTACAGTTTGGAGCAGAGTCCTTCTGAGATAAAAGTCTTGATGTCTTGGATATTTTGAATTCTGGATAGATTTCACAATAGATGCACTACATTTAATAATCATAAACTTAGCTTTGAAAAATACAGAAATAGTAAGGTAATGTCTCTTTTTATATTGTGTAAATTTTTTAATGGGAATTCTCTCAGAGGTGTGTGGAAACACCTTTTCCGCTACTTCTTTTTTTTTTATTTTGGAGAGCTGGTGATGGGATCTTCAGATTAAATAGAAACAGTACACTGATTATTTTCTGGGATTTTGTGGTGGTGTTTTTTTTAAATCAACTTCCATGTTCAGAAAATAAGCTTACATGGTGTTTAAGCTTAAGAAATAATTTCTTATGCTTTTCAGTCTCTTGGTACAGTAGCACAATCAGTCTGTATTTAAATATACACGTGTTCTATGTAAGATGGAGATAATGTTTTTGTTTCCTAATAAATGGAATGACAGTCTAAACTTTGAATACTTTCTTTTTGTGTCTCTTTTATAGTTAAGCAAAACTGGTTCTAAAGATGATGAATAAAGGACTTTGGTACAAGGAAACTCCACCCTTTATTACAGTGCAATTTTGGGTCACCTTCTTTCTCTTAAAAACTTTCATATTTGTTGAAGTAAACATTTTATAAAGCTCAATTTCCTAACTCTCAAACCTAGTCACACAAGTTTATCTAGAGGCTATGTGGTCTTCTTTGGAAAACAAAAAAAACAAACAAACTTGCCTTAAATGAAGGTTAGAATGTGACGAAGGATATAGAGAGCCAGTGTGGTGAAGTGAATAGTGCTATATGCAGTGTTTATTAATTTATATTTTACTCTGTAGTAAAATCCTGTTATAGTGAACCCAATGATACTGTAAGTGTTTCCTGATGCTATTCCAATTGAAAAAAAAAAGCACTATAGCGGTGATTGGTCACTTGACAGCATAATTCATCAAAATAAATTATTCCATGGAAACAAGACCTTTGTAATTTGTTTCTCTAATATGAATGTAGAAGGAGAACATAACATAAAAATTGTTAGAGTGCAGTGCAGATGGGTCCTGTTTTCACTGGTTACTGGCTGAAGTACTTAATATTAGCACAAGCAAAGCCAGATGTTCTAGTCTGCTCAAAAATGAGTGGTTACAGCAGGAGTAAGTCTTTATTCTCTGCGGTATCCATCTGTTAGTCTTTCTCTAGTGTGAATCTTTACAGAAGGTTGGATGTCTGAGGGGAGGGAAGAGTGCTTTCTTGCACGTCTGAATGAGTGTTGGGATTTCGTAGCTCTTTCATTGGAGAAATGGCATTGCTTTCAGGGGTTTGCTGACTGAGTGGTGAGACAATGAGAAGAAGTCAGCATTCTGCCAAATGTGTTGGGAGAACTTTGTTTCCTCGTCTGCTCTCTTGTATCAGAACGAGAACTCATCTTTACTGTATAAATGATTACTGAATACAAGATGCCTTAATGTCCTTTATTATTTTTGTTGTTTTGAGATTAACTTTAATAAATGCCTATTTATCTGCTGTGGTATGTGTTTATAATTTTATTTTTTTTTAAGTTGTGTATTGCCTACTGTACTTCTAGGGCCAAGTTTGAATTTGCAAAGGGTTTTCTATTACAAGGAAAGCATTCTTAAAAATTGGTGGAAGAATTATACCTTCCGTCTTTCTGTATGGGTTCACAGGTTCTTCCTGGTAACTGTGTTTGTTACTAATATGAGGGTCAGCCATCCCACTGAGAGTCACAGGAGAATATCCATCATGTATTTGCTGGACACACAGTGAGTCCAGTGTCTCTTGGAAAGCGTGCACTCCACTGCACTCCATTGTTGCACAGAACAGCCTTTGGTGAGAGAGGTGTTAGAGGTGCAGGCTGGATGCTCTAGTCAGTGGTGCTAAGAGCCCTTGTATCCAGTTGTTATGTGACTGTCATACTAGGACTTCAGTTGATGGAGTGGAAGTGTTTATGCTACTGTCTTTGTCAAGAGTGCTTACATGCAACATACAATAACATAGTTTTCTTAAATTATTTCTGTCTTAACAAAGGAGGCTATATTAAATATATTTCAAAATTACCGCGTGTCTTAATCTATCTACATATACATTTTGAAAGTTACATGAAATATTGTGACTGCAGGTGAAGGAAAAAAACTGCTTTTTCTGTGGTTTTCACTCTTCTGCAGAGACTGTGAAGAGATCTGAAAGAAATAGAATCTGTACTGCTGTCATCCAACAAGAAGCTGTAGTTTTTACTGAAACGCTTGAGTTAAAATTGGTAAATGTATGTGCTTCCTAAAGAAGTATTAATTTCAGGAAGTTGTGATTTCTTTTTGAACCCAACTCTTACACACAAGGTAGGACTTTTTCCAAATGATGCAATCTTGCATCACAAACAAGAGAGGGAGAGTTTGCTCTGGTAGTACAAAGCTATCCTGAAACAAGGAAGGGCATGTAGTTCTAGTCTCTGCCAGCATTAGGATGGGCAGGGCCTTTTCTATTCAGTTTCTCCAATGGGAGTTGACATGTCTTTGCTTGTACCATTGGTGCATAAATCAAGTTGCCATGAAAATCTACCTGAATAGTTTAGTTAGGGAGGGTGAGGGAAGGACAAATAAGAATGATGTCTCTTGCTTTTATAGCATTACTGCATGTAACAGCAAACTCGTTAACCTTGTGAAATGCTTGGTTTTTCAGTTCCTCATCTACCTATAAATCACAAACTCTTGTGAAGATACATGAGCAGTCTCCTCTGGTTCTGTTAGTTAAATGTGTTTGGAAGTCTACTGTCAAGGGAAGTATTTTGCATTGGGTATTTTTTATCAGTTCTAAGCTTCTGTGTAAATGTTGAAAGGTAATTTGTGTTGTTAAACTGTGTTCTCACGTGATGTGATGGTTGGAACAGGATCATTTCAAGAACCTGCATACTTGATGTTATGCAGAGGCCTGAGCACTGACAATTGAGGGGAGCGAAAATGTAATTATTGTGAAGAAAGGCACAGTAGTAAAGAGAGATCGTGACTACTGAGGGAATTCTAAACGCTGTTGAAAAATACACCACCACCTTTTTATAACTAAAACCCTACTGGCAGTGGAAAAACTGTGGTTTATGCTTTATTTCAGTAGGTCAAGAGTGTCTTGATTAGAGGGCTATACCATCTATTTAATGTCATGGGTTTTCCAGTAGAGCTTTGGTTGGCCTGAGAATACAACTGTCAGTACTAGTAACAGTAAAGTAAAAGTAGCAAGTGTCCAAAATGCAGGATGATTAAAAAGGCATTTGCTCGTTTTCAAAATTTTCCACGCTACATGGATGCTAATTGCCTTATTGAAGCAGTAGCTGAAAGAGCTTTTTAAAAAAATACTTCTTATCTCTAATGTCGTTGCAGTAACCACTTGGAAATCTCATCTGATCAAGCATAGCTTCCTTTCTTCCCTTTTTCAAATTGCCTCTGGGAGTCTTTCCTTGGGACAAATTTGGTGCAGAAAATTGAGCTGGCAATACTGATGCTTAAATGAAGGTTGGTTGGGTTTTTTAACTGAAATCTAACTTAAGATATCTTTTCAGTCTTTTAGTAGATATTTTCTCAGCAGGCGATAATTTTGTGGTTTCTTTGCTTGCTGTTAAGGAGATGGGGAGTCTCTCCTTTTTTTTCCTTCTGTCAGTCCTTATGGTGCCCTGAAGCACATCACTGGGCAGTGCTCTTTCCAGCCTCTTACAGGATCTGTTGGCATAGGATGTGTGCAGTTTTTTTGCCCCTTTTTTTTAATCTGAAACACGGTGACCTCTTCTTTGCAATATGTCTACCTCTTTCTGTTGTTGATACAGGTATCTGAACAATACAATAATATATTAAAAAAAAAGTATGGCAGGGACATAGGAACTGTCACACTGGTATTTTATATTTCACAGAAGTCTTTGGTTGTATCTGGATATTAAATACAAGTTCATCCAGTGCTGTTCATACCAAGATTAGAGACGCTCCATTGCACTGTAACGTGTTGCATCCCAGGGAATGCTGCAGACTGCCTGTAGGTGGCCTGGGTGGAGGTGACACCTGTGATGAACCCGTGGTGTGTCCCTCGCATATCCTGCTTGCCCCTTGGTCAGCCTGGCACAGCTGGCACTGGGATCAAGGCTGCTGATGCTTGTGCTGCAACTGCTGGTACATGGGGTGGGTAGATAAAGCATGCCTAAGTGCTGAGCCGTTTGATTTTGTTGGGTAAAAGAACAGTAGGAAAAAGGCCAGCATTTCTTCATATGGGACCTTTGGTAGAAGTGCAAACATAGGGAGACTATAATCCTTTCATCCAAGGCAATGCAAGTGGTTTTGGGTTGTATTGAGAACTGTGTTGTGATAATCATTGAACTGGTCTGAACCAGAACTCACTCCCCTTTGGAAATTGTTGCCTTCAAACTATGTTTTGTGGCTTACAGTATTTATATATAGATATAGATATATTATAGCTTATAGCAAGGCCTAAGGGCTTGTAGTTAATAGCAGAATGAAGGGGGGAGGAAATGTTCATTCAACCAAGAAAATCCCAGAAGTGCAAGAATTCTCTGTGGATTGGAGGAGGAACTGGAGAGGGAGAAACATCCTCATACATGAAACTAGAAGAGCAGAGGGAAAAATTGTCATTGCTGCAGGACAGTACAACAAAACAAAAGGTAAGCTTATGGTTGCAGAGCTACACATTCTGGCATGAGGTTGGGTTATGGCAAAAGACAAAGATGATTGTAGATTTTCTTTCTTTGACTCACCTGTCTTTCACCAATATGGATTTGGCTTCATGTCAGAATGGGGCTGCTCCATGGTTGTGAGAATGTCTGTTTGTGACTGTTATGCTTGCTGTTACTCTTTCTGAGCCCATGGAAGCAAACTCTGAAAGTCTGGTGTACTCTCAGAAATAAGTTAAGCTAAAACATTGAGTAGGCACTGCAAAATTGTGTTAGAATATTTGATGTGGGTGAAGGAAAGAATTAACTGTTTCTCTTTTCCTTCATTCAGAGCAAAGTGAGGAGTGACTCCCAATGGCTGAATTTCACAAGACATATGACAGTCTATCAGACACCAATGTCCTATGTCAGACTGGAAGTTTGTCTGTTTTAAAGTTTTACATAACTATCCCTTGCTGCTGTCTGAGAATTCATGCCTGTGGTTGCTACAGCAGTATGTGTTCTAAGTATTTATGTTTGCAACATGGGAAAAATTTGAAAACTTTTACTGTGATCGCCTACTGCAAGTTACTTGTGTTATGAGATGGGATAAGGTCACAGCAATGAAAGAGACAGCCAAACTATAACTGCACAGTCTTAATGGAGGGGAATGGGTGTCTCTGAGGGCATAATTTCTTCTGCAATGGCTTTAATACTGGCAATGAGCAGCATAAAGGGAAAAGTCACTCTAGGATGAGTTTGGAAAATATCATTCAAGAAAAGATAATATTTTGCTTCTCAAACAATTATCTGCTATAATATCACTGAGAGCTGATAAACATCATACTTTAAATCAAGTGTGTCTCTGTCAGTAATGCATTTTATGATTTCCTGCAGGAAAAGCAGATGTGAAGAAAGCATTACTATCTAAAGAGTTGCTGTCTGCACTGTAGGGAAACCATTTGATCTCTGCTTACAGGAAAAATTATGGTTCAATTGACCTTGAGGAGAGAGATTTTATAATAGTAATGGGAAAATGTAGCAGCCGATTGATAAAAGGTACATAGGCTGTGTTGATGGTTAACAAATTTGCATAGCATTATCAGTTTTATATTTTTCTCTGAGGATCAGCACTAGAATATTAGTTTTAGTTAACTGGCACACAGCATTATTATGGTTTTTTTTTTCCCTTATGCCATATGTCTTTAGATGATAAAAGTACAGGATGTAGTATAGGTGTTTATTTCCTAGATTAAAATAGTGCTAAAGTTACAAATCCACTTGAAGGAAATCAGTTTTACTCAGAAGTAAGGATGTGCCAAAATTAAAGCTGCCTATGTGATGTTTATTTGAAAAAGGATGCATAGGAAGATTTTCTTTCTAATACTACATGGTTTTTTTGGTTTTGTGTAGGTTTGTTGTTTTTTTTTTTTCCCCTGGTAGTGTCTAAGCAGATGTTTAGTGCTTTGCTTCCTAGTGTCCCTGCTAGTAGGAAAGCAGTACAAAACCCTGAGTTTTAGTATGCACCTAAATCTGAAAAGAGAATAAAGTTTTCACTTTGTAGAAGTGAATACAATAACAGAACTGTCCCTGGAACAAAGCGGGCATTGGAAAGGGGATGATCAGGTATAGAGGCAAATTAATTTGCTTTAATAAAACCGACTGGATCTAAGCAGCTGTAGCGCCCGTTTCAGAATCTGTCTCCATGCTGTGGGTCTGTGACATATAAATGCTTATGGATAATTTTAGGTTGACTATATAGCTACAGTGCATGTGATTTAAGCATTGTTTTCAATAAATTTGTGTTACAGAAGTCAGTGCAGATACTAATGTATTGCTAATGAGCTCTGATTCCATCCCTTTTTATTTCATGGAAGGAGAGGAGATACACTGCTTATTTCTCTGGGACAAAAGAAATCCACTTGTATGCTGTCAAGCAAGGCTACCTTGGACTTGGTTGTCAGGCATTACTGTCAGTCTGAAAGAGTTAAAAAGGTGAAGTTCTACAAGATAATTGAAGTAGCTTATATGAATGTGGATCCACTATTTTTGTATTCCTTTCTTTGTTACCTTGCTTATTGTGATGTTTAAAATGCTAATATATCTGCTAGTGTGTGGGTGTGAAGTAACTGTTGAGTCAAGTGAGTTCAAGAACAGTTACCTTGTCATTCCTCATTTTCATGGCACAGTGCTTACCTACAGATAATATTCCTCCCCTGGTTTTCTTCCCAGGATTGGCAAAAAAATGGTACTCAACATCACTGCATGTTTCCTTTGTAGCTTTTTTATAGCAAGTATTGAAGAAGCAAAAGAAGGAAGGAGGTTGTAGCAAGGTGGGGGTCAGTCCTTTCTCCCTAGTACCAAGCAACAGCATGAGGCAATGGTCTCAAGTTGTGCCAGGGGAGGTTTAGATTGTATATTAGCAGAAACCTCACTGAAAGGATTATCAAGCACTGGAACAGGCTGCCCAGGGAGGTGGTTGAATCACCATTCCTGGAGATGTTTTAAAGACGTGTAGATGTGGTGCTTAGGAATAAATATGGTTTAGCACTGCGTTGGTGTGGAATTACAGTAATGGTTGGACTTGATCTTAAAGGTCTTTTCCAACCAGAATAGTTTGTGTTTCTGTTAACAACATGAGCTCTGGAGCATTAAGAACACGGCTGGTTACTCTTCTAAAAATATAGTTAATAAGCACGTTTTTTTCTCCACATGTTAAAACCTATCTAGGTTATTTTAAAAAATGATAAAATATTTTTAAGGTGTTAATGATAAACAATTGAGGGGATGAAAAAAAGTCACAGAAGCAGAGCACAAGTCACAGTCACAAGAGCAGATTTGGAAATTTTTATTTGAAGCTGTGAGATTCTTGTATACCGAGCAAATGCAATTTTCATTATATGAAGAAATTGAGACAACTCTAAAATCTGGCTTAATCTTTTCTGCCAGATTCTGAGTGGTTTAATATTTTGAGCAAGCTCAGAGTTTTCATCTGCTGTAAGGAAGGGTAGTGCACAAAATTTGGATTTAGATGTACATTTTTCACATGCAAATTTGGCTCTTTGGTCTTTAAATCTTCAATTAAAGTATGTGTCTTGTGAGCAGAATGGTTAAAATGTGATTTGCCATGCTTGTGCATATATGCACAGTCTGGGTAAGGTGCATCATTACATCTTATCACTTAAGTTACAAATGTACAAAGTAAATACTCTATAAAAACATCTATCTTATTTGAGAAATATTTACCTTCTGACTCATTCAAAGCATTTGTTGCCATCAAATGCAGCAAAATAATCAAAACTGCAATGATTTTTTTATTGCAACAACCTGATCTCGTTATGCTTATTTGTGCTAGAATCGGAGGCAGAAAGAAATGCATTAATGGAAGAATCATAGAATCCTATCCTCAATTATGCAATTACTATAAAGAAAGAGGTTGTAACTCCAGCTGATGGGCCTGAGGTGTGGGCTTCCAGGTGGTGCCAGAAGTGATCACCACAATGTCTTACTACACCTGGAAATTTTGAAGAAGTGCCAAGAGACATTTGTTGTAAGATTTTCTGGATCTTTTTATTCAATGTTGGAATTCAATTGAATTTATATTTTTAGGGTACAATAACTGTATTACTGGTTTTATTATATGAAGAAGGTCATATTGTGAACTTTGAATGCAGAAGAGGAAGGGATAGTGAAGCAAATTAATGATATGCACAACAAGAAACTTGTTAGGTTGGCTTTTGTGCTTTATGTGCATCAGGGTTGTATTTGTCTTCTTTCTGTATGTATTCCTTTTTTTCATTGCTTTCAAGTTTTTGTTGGGCTAAAGCCTGATGATCCTGTCATCCCAGGAATATTATGAAAGAAAAGCTTAGAATTAATTATAGGTATAATTGGAAGAATGGGACTAACTGAAATAACGCAGAACCAGCAAATGTTAACTACTACATCTCACGGGGAATCAAAAGAGACAGTTCTGACTGAAAAAGGAGTGCAGACAGATGATAATCAGGCAGGTGTTACTCAACACTTTTTGGCAACTGGCAAATCATCAAAAGAAAATATAACTGGAATTCACTCTGACAGAGAATCAGACTCAGACTTTTCAGATGAGCAGGTTTTTTATTTAGATGAGCAGCAGTTCTTTTCTCATTATAGTAGAAATGCAGCATTAGAAGGGGTCATTTGAAGGAAAAAGTCCTCGAATCGTTATTAATGATATTGATAATACTGTCATCAAATAGGCATATGAGATTTTATCCTCATTTAGATATAGTGTAACTGAGGCCCAGTTGACATATATATTTAGTAAAACAGACTCAAACCTCTATCTGTCCATCTGCCAAACTGTGCAGCAATTCTGTAGGATGGAGCTGCACCTACCTGAAGTAATGGTGTTCTTTAATGATGCTTAATTATTAATTAAAGCAGCTCCTTAGTTTTCCAGTATGTTCTCACAGCTTGTCTTTTACTCATTTTCATAGCACATTTTACAGGGATATTTTCAGCAGTGATCCTGCACACAGACAGCAAGCTAAAAGCAAATGGCTGAGCCCTTTCCAGAAACTACAGAAGATGTTTCAAGAGTATGCTACACCTTTTCTCAGGAAGGAAGCATTCCCTGAGCTTGAGACAGGTGAGACTAGAAACCCAAACTGAAGAGAAGGGCACTCAGCTGAAACAACGAGCAGTACATTATTTCCCAAAAGAAGGTGAAAGGTTCTTTTCAGTAATAAAATCAGTTAAAGGAGTTAGAGACATCACGGGGTTTGGCATTCCTCAGAATCTTGTGCTAGGACAAGCATACTTGAGTGTGTTACTGTTGTAATTAATATGTAAAATAGACAGAACTTCAAAAACATTATTTCTTAATCATCCTAAATGCCTTTTCCTGTTCAATGTACTGTTTAGTCCACTTAAACATATGCGACTCCTACAATCTGCAGGCAGCTCTTTAGGCCCTACTAGAGAAGCAAAAAGCCTGGAGTTTGGCCAAACAAAATAAAACACATGCTGTGAAATTCTGTTTCACTACAGAGAATGAAATTACTACTGCAGAATAAGCTTAATAATGCAAAAATAATTTAACAAGAAAACCATGCATTTCACGAGGTTTTTTTTGTAAATATTTTCTGGTTTTCATGTGAAGAACAAAGGAAAGTCTCTGAAATTTGAAGTGGTTGTGCATCAGAGCTAAGAAAGTCATTTAGTACTTCTTTCTGCCACCCTTTGCACAGTATTGTGCTCATAGTGCTCAGATGAGCAGTTAAATTATTTAGAGAGATTGTAAAGCTAATAGCCTTCAATCTAGTAAAGAAAGTTCCTCCTTCCGGGGTATCTTTGGGGTTATTTACATATTTGTAGATCACCCCTGTTAGTTAGTGGTTAGGATGAGTTAGATCAATTTAGCTCTTAATCAGTCCTCGTGGCAATTTCTTCATTAAACTAAGTGGTTTGCTGATATTCTTGGCCTGCCCTCCACTTTGTTGATAACTTTCTCCAGTGTTTCATAAGTAAGCTCAAGTTCTTATGCCATAGCTGCACTTGGTCACAGATTGTTACTGCCCTGTTCCATTAAAAAAAACAAATCTGAGTTTAGCACGTAGAATGACATGTCTTCTTGTATCAATAATTGTGATGTAGACATTTCCAAACTCTTTCTTTCAATTCCACTCTTTCACAGCATTATTGTCTTCTAACTTTTCTCCATCACTTAACGTGTTTTCCATTATGTTACCCTGACCCAGACCAAATTGATAAAACAAATTATTGATTGGAATTTAATTCGAGTTTGTTAGAAGTTTTCACAGGTTTATAGAGGATCTGTGTTCCTGCAAGCACACCAAGATCTTTATTGCCAACCTCATGCATGCTGTTCTCTTCCAGCATAATATTTTTAAAATTATTTTTATGGTAACTTTTAAAAACTGGAGTTAAGAGTTAGAACATTTTTTTTCTCTTTCAAGTCTGGCAGCAAGAGGTTGATCAAGGATTCAAGATTCAAAGCTCTCCAGAAGATCACTGTTCCTGCTTTAAGAGGAAGACCTGTGCCTTAGAATAAAACCTGTCAAGCAACCAGGCTTCAAAATATTTAGATATTCACCTTGTGAAAACAGAAGTTAATGAAAGTAATGAAAGTAATGAAAATAAGGAAGTATGAAGCATATCAGGACATCATAGAAAGCATCCATGCACAGATATGCCTACCATCACTTTTCTTGAGTCATCTCAGAGGATTTATTTTCATCGTGTTATAGAGCTTTAAAGAGGGAAAATTTGAAGATCACACTGTTTTTGTCATGTATTGAATGTAACTCTGTTTTTAAAGGTGCATCGTAAATCTGCAGTAATTTTATACCCCCAAGTCCATTGCTTTCACTCATTCTTTAAACACCTTCTCCAAGTTCCCTTCTTTCAGCTTGGTTTTCCCACTTAGGTGTTTCTTCTGCTGTTCTTTATCTTTCTCCTTTAATTGGCTGCAATCTTCTAAGGCTTCATGAAGACCAGTCTTCCATTTGCTTTGCCTGTTACCTCAATTCTGAGTCTTCAGGAAAAGCTATACAGAGGATAGTCCACATCACTTTAAATCTGTAGAGAGGTACGCTGAGTTAAAAGAGATGTATAAGGCTGACATGTAATTCTTAATTTGCCCTGGGTACCAAACTTCACCAGCAACCCCATCAGAAATTGTGGGATTGGCATGAAATCAAGGCAATGTGAATCAGGATTCAAAATCTTAGCAGTAGGTATCAATTTATTTTTAAAACCTGTATCTGCTCATTTATTGCTATTAATTCCTTGAGTTACTAACAAGCTCAGCTGTCACTCACAAATCTGAAGAAGCCAAAGAAAGTATTAAGTATGGCCTAGAATAACTCTCTTAACTGTAAATGAGATTTAAATGAACTTATTCAGCATCGGGGTGCTTTTCTATTATATAGGATGCTTTTCTATTATATGAACTCACAGAGAGAACAGTGTATTGATCTGTTGAGAAAAGGTGTAACACAAGATGTATATCTATTTTCGCTTCACTTTATCTTAATTCTTCCCTTCAAACCCCATCTTAGATCACCTTTCTTGTCTCTCTGGGCTTTACAAGATTTTAAAACAAAAAGTACATTACTGAGCACAGACTTGCTCTGTGTTTTCCTCCTGCTTGACACCATTTATCTCCTCTTTTGCATCTCAGTGAAACAGGTTTGGTCAAATGCTCGTCTTATCCTTCAGCATACTCAAAGCATGCATGAAGAGATGTTTTCTTTTCTTGTTGCAAACCTAAAACTGTCAGGTAGAAATAGTAATGCACAAGCTGTTGTCTGGGATTGTTAGAAATTGAGTTAGTACGATTTGTGCAGAAAGACTTATGCATCATTGTGCTGAGTAGAATGCAGACATTACTTTGTTGCAGCAAGTTATCACTGGTTGCCTTCAAGTATGTTTTGATTCAACAAGTTTCCATGCTTTATAGTTTTATTCTCTTTGTTTAGCTTCATCACACCAGTATCTCTAAGAAAAACATAAGCTAGGGCAAAGATGGAATTGAACCCATCAACAACTGATCCCATTCCTTCTACCTTGAATGCCAACATAATGACTTTCAGAAAACTGTCATCGTCCAATGCCACTGGTCCACTCTTAACAAGGACCATATGAGGATAGTATTTACAACATATTTTATTAATAGAAGAACTGAAGAATAATTAGAAAATCAGCTTGGTAGATTTGGGGGAAAAGTAAAACCCTAAACTAAATTTTGCCTTTCCTATTAGTTTTTATATTACTTGGTCTCCATATGACACTTAATATGATTAGGTTTTTTGTTTGCACCTGTACAAATCTTTTGGCTTGTGCACTAAATGTCATATTGGAGAACATTTGACCTCTGTCTTTGAATGTTCTTAGAGTTAACTAGGGCAGTTGAAGATAATGGCATGTTTTGATTGTACTTACGGAGGGCCTGTCTCTGCATTTTTATGAAGAATTTGTAGATAGGGCATCTGGTTTAAGAATATAGTTTGCATATTAGGTCATTTTCATGTGTACTTCCAATGTCATTATGAAGTGATTATGTTCGGGTTTGCTGTTCAAGGATCAGGAAGAGTTATTTATTTACTTGTAAGACTGCTGGTAGTTTTGTAAATAAAGAAAAAGGAAAATGTGTATAGGAAAGTCTTTCTCTCATTCTGTCTACCTAGAATGATCAGTTCCAAGTTTTTGCCTGGAAATGCTACATGCTAGGAGGAAAAGGGAAGTGTTTACAATGGGAATGAAGAAATTCTGATGCATGTGCAGCAGGGTCAGGCTTTGTGAGCTCAGCAGGAAGCTGCTGTTCATTCTGTTTGTCAGCACAAAGCTAAGTAGAGAACATGCTGTGGTGGAGAAAACTTGGAATGTCTTACTTGTCTGTAAAAACTGATGTTTTGTGTTTTTTTTTTCCTTTTGAGAGTACCTGTTTGCGCTTTTTTTTCCTTGCTTTCTCCCCCCCCCCCCAAATAGGTTCAAAAGGATATGTGTGATTCATCTAAAAAATCCCCCCAGCCACTTTATTAAGGGAGTCCTCCCTACAGTGTTAAGAAAGGACAACATTTTCAGTGCTGCAGGAGCAAAAAAAGATCTTCCAAAGCTGTAGCCACTCTTATGTAGGAGAATTATTTCTTGATATAAAATCTGACATATATATATGATCTAGAGCTTGGAATATGAAGACTAAGGATTTTCTGTGCTGCCTCAGTGTACTGCCACCATTCACAATCTCTTATCCCAGCTTATCTCAGTGGTTCAAGGAAAGAAAACACTTTCCACCTCTCAAGTATCTCTTGCCTCATGTATATCTAATATATGTGTTTGATATCAACAAGTAGGCTTCTGAAAGAAAAAAAACTAATTTAAAACAGGGATGCAAGAGTTATAATTTGATTTATTGGTGCCACTGGTGAGAGCAGAAAAGTGTGATTAGTTAAGCCTCAGCTATCAGATTGCTGGTGTTCGCAAAATGTCCATGCATTTTTCTGAGGTAATAAAAATTTTAGTACTGTTTTGTAGTTCAGAGATTACTGGTGCTTATTTTATTATTAGAATTATCACAAATTGTCATTATCATCAAATGTAACAAATAAGGAATCCTTGGGGTGTGAGATTTATGAAATAATATTTTTTGAATCCTGCAAACAAGATGTTTTGAGAAAGGACATCAAAGGTCTTCAAAGTATCAGTTGAGAACAGAAATCCAAGTGAATGTTCTCATCAGAAAGAATACTGTTTAACTAGCTCCTTATTTTATTTTAATCAGCATTAGGTGCTGAAAATAGATTTCTGTCTGGACCCTTTCCCACTCCCATCCCTTTTCTTTTCTGAATTTGAAGGAAGTTCAGTTCTGGCAGAAACATTGCATCTTCCTCTTTTCATGACAAATGTGTCAAGTTGCAGCTTAAAGCTCTGACCTTAGTTATAATCATTACTCAGCTGGTGTATTTCTGTATATTTTAAGAAAAATACAGCAACCTGCATGTCTTTTTCTTTCGTGGTGGTGACCTTTACCAGCAGTTCCTGTTCTCGGGAGTGTGAATTACCCAGCAGAGGGAGCTGAAGCCAAGAAGTGACAAATGTTTATAGAATCATAGAATCATTTTGGTTTGGAAAAGACCTGCAAGATTGAGTCCAACTGTTAACTGAGCACTGCCAAGTCCACCACTAAACCATGTCCCTAAGCACCACATCTTTTAAATACCCCCAGAAATGGTGGCTCCATCACTGCCCTGGGCAGCCTATTCCAGTGTGTGACAACCCTTCCAGTGAATAATTTTTTCCTAATATCCTAAAAGGAAACCTGTAAAAATTCCTGACTACAAACAGTCTGGAGGATATTTCTCTTATACTTTAAACTGATATATTGTTTATCAAGAAGTAAGTTGGCTAAAGAAGGACAGAAGGTGTGGTTCTGTCATATTATGTGTTTTGATTTTGTTCAGCACAGAAGTATGTGTCAAGTGTCCAAATTGTTTATTTTGACTGAGACCTTTGGAACGACATGTTTAAGTGTTTCCAAACTTACATATCTTAATTTTTCCATAAAAATCACAGTAGTTTGACATATTCCAATTTCAACCAAGTTCATTATATATTAGAGAATGTTCTGATTTTTTTTACTCATTCAAGTTTTTATCCAGCTCAGCTGCAGTGATTTCTTTAACACATATTGATAGAAGCTTATTAAAATTCAAGCAATTTTTTTAATTATATCAAGCTATGTTTTCATTATTACATGTAAAAACCCCAGGCCTCTAAAATTATTTAAATTTAAATCTTAGTGCTATAGTGAACAGATTAGGAACCTGAAAAAATATAAAAAAAAAACCAATTAAAAAATATATCTTGAGTCTGTTGATATAGCTAATTTATTTATCAATAAACATCAATAAACACATACATCTCCTTGCCTTGGGTGTGCCAATACTGACATTGTTGATGAACAGGGAACTCCTTGGGGTTTTTCTTAAGGTAACCAACTGGTTCAGGTGAGAGGGGATTTATTGTTCTTGTTCTTAGTTTTCTTTCTGTTCATTAAATCCTAACATCAATTTATATTTAATCAACTTTTAATAAAAATCTTCCTTTGACTTGGAGGATGGGAGGTGTACTGGTCCCTCTGGACAAATGAGCTTCTTTCCACATGTTCCCTTCTGCACTTGGAAAAAGTAATTCATGGAGAAATAAGTAGATGTTGAGACATGGAGATTAACAGCTGAAATGTGGTAAGGAACAGTTTATTTTACTGTTTCTGAGTTTTAGCTGACCATAATGACTATAAACAGTCTTTAGGAACAGGTTAAGTTGACGTTTTTGTACTACAAAAGGCAGGAAAACTCACACAGTTTATTATACCCAGGCAATCATACAAAGCTCATCCTATCACCTCAAAGCTGGTTGGTACTTGCTCAAGCAATTTATGATTTTCAGTGCTGTGGCATCCTTTGACTTCTGCAAAATCATCAGTCTATTGGTCACAAGAACTATGACTGATGGGAGACACTGAATCTTCCCTAGGTAATAGTCAGATTTGCTTTCTACACCACTGATTGTCAGTAAACAGCCTATTGGACCTCCTATGGGAATTTTTTTCAAATGCAAAATATTGTAGTGCAAAAATGGTAACAGTCACATTAATAACCTCAGTTGCAGCTCAGGTTTCTGTTCCTTGACAACATTTTGCCATGTCCTTCAAAGGAAGGTACAAGACAGTTTACATCAAACTGCTGTCTAATGGACTTCACTTTACACCTTCCTCAGTAGAAGCTGCAGTATATAATGGAGCATGAGGTTTTAATAGATATATTTTTTTTCTAAATGTTTGGATCCTGTCTGACTTACTAAAAGCTCATTGTCCATATTTCAGCATTTGAGAGAGGAGGTATTATTTCTGTATTTATTTTCCTGTCAATTTAGTTAAATATTTGCATAGCTTGTCAGGATTTTTAATAGTAATTTTCCAACATTCCAATGTTGGAACTCATCTGTTAAGTAGTACTAAATAAAAAGAGAAATGTAAAAACTTCATCAGTATTAGGAGGGGACTCATAAAACTGGAAGCCAAAAAACCTTTAAATTATGCAGTTTGCAATTGTACCTCCTCAGCAGTGGCTGTTGGATAAATTACAGTGCTGTATGACAAATGTGTGCTTTAGGATTTTCTTAATCAAAGAAAACAGAAAAGGAGAAAATTTTATAGCTCTTTTGGAAGAGGAGATGCATTACTTTCAGATACAGTTAACTAGCTATAAGTTTACCCTTCTCTCTTTTTTTTTTACGTTTTCTTGGATTACTTCTTATGCTCTTCCTAATTATTTCTGACAGCTGTTTTCTTCAGTGTCTGCACTTCATTCTTGCTGGCATTTCAGTCTTTGTTTCAGTTCTCTCTCATTTGGATTTATTTTTCTCTCCTGTTTTGTGTGGGGGTGATACTTTTATAGTCTCTGTTTTCACATTTGACTTACCTTTCCCTCAGAATTTTATTGTCTCATATTTTATTCTGAGGTCAGGGAAGGGAAAGGAACATATGCCAGCTGCAGACTTGGGAAATATACTCCACTCTGTGTTTGAACCTATACTTTTTTATTCTTTCAGGGTTTTGATCTGATGGACTCATGCTGGTTGCTGCAAGAAATACACATTTCTTCAGCAAATACTCCTATGCACAGGGATTTCTCCATACTCACATAAAGAAATTCAATGAAAGATTATATTGTGCTTATAGGGTAGAAGAAGTATTTTTCGCCAGTGAGAATTTAGGATTTAAAAAATTCCTCTTCATAACTCACCTGAATATCAGCCTTCCATAATTATATTTTTATGAAAGTTGGGTCTGTTAATAATTGATTTATATTTACTTAATTGCTCTATAATGATGAGAACAAGATTTGTGCTAGTGCAGTGCAGGAATGTTCTCTCAGTTGGTGTCCTATGCCAAAAATCAGCTATTATTCATCTTTGCTCTGTGTAAATATTGTAGTAATGTAAAAATAAATACCGGTCTTCTAAAGGTGACTAGTCCACTTCTATAGCATATCATGGTAGGAAAGGGTAACCGTAAGTAATTATGCACTATATTAGGCAGGGTTTGAGTGATAAGGTTTAGAAGTCCAGTGTCTGCCACTCATGTAAATTTGATTTTCAAATGGCACCAACAATATTCTATATCAAAGACAGAAATAGATTGCAAAGGCAAATGCAGCTGCAAGGAGTTAAGACAAAGTGTTAGAAAGAAAATTAATGGAAGAGGAAGGAAGCAATGGGCCATACATAGATTATAAAGAGAATAATCCCAAGTGTATGTTGATGTCCTTATTCAGTCTCGTATTTTATCACTGGTATGTCTGAAGGGTTTAAAAGCTAGATTTGCAGATGGTAATGACATTGGGAGCACAGCAAATCATAACATGCTGCATCTAGATTCAGTGCAGGCAGAGACAGGGCAAAATATTTCAAAAGAAGCCAAATCAAACCACATTAAGAATCCCAACTACTGTGCTTTACAATCTTTTATAGCATTAAAATGTGCTAGAATATTTGGCAATCTGATGGGTTTTTTTATCCCTGAACTGTCACTGCCAGAGCAACAAGATTGCACTTCCAATCCTTCTCCATCCCCAGTCAGGTCAGAGTTGGTATAAAAACTCAAAATCAGACTGTATTAGAGTATCTGGGGTTTATTCTGTACCTTCTTAATCTAGTTGATTCTGACAGTATAGACCTGATGTTGTTATATACCTCTTGCACTGGGTTGTGCATACATGTCTGGAAAAAAATCAGTCTTCCTTGTACATTCATTTAATCTTCAGGTTTTATTTAATAGTGTGACAGAATAAGGCTACAGGTATGTCTTCTCTATTTTAATTGACTCCCCTTCTGTACAGAAGTAGAAAAGAAACCATGGTGTTCAGTGCTAGCAAAAATGTGGTTGTTAGGCTGATATGCTAAGACTCCATGGCTGTGGTTCAGGGAGAAGCTGTAATTAGTGACTACTTCCTTGTGCTCTTTAGGTAGTGAATAGTTAGATACTATATTTTTGCTTCTCTAGAAAAGGAAGTTGTGCCCAATTCTTAAAAATATTTTAGGCCCATCAGGTCTTCAAGAGCCTGTTTTCTAAAATCTACTGGAGTTTGCTGGCAGCTTTCCAGCAACTTTAGCTGTTTAATTCCTCCTAAAATTCTGAGCTTTTACCTCTAACTTTTTTTCTCAGCTGTGTTCCATCTGAAGGCAGGAGGCCTCAGCTCTCTTGCCTCCATGAAACCTTCCAGATTCTGGTATTCATCCTATCATGCTTGGCAGCTGCTGCAAGAGCAAATTACTCCATTACTTTCAGAAGGGGCAGCAGGACTGCCCTTGTTTTATGCTGATGTGAGTTTGACTCTAAAATATTATTGAGAGGCACTTTTTCTTTTCAGAGGGTGTTACAGATTTAATAACAATTGCTGTTTTAAAAGTGCCTGTAGTGGTGTAGGAGAAATCTCCCTCTTGGTATGAACTGCTCTGCTGTCCTTACAGGGCAGCAGGCTATTATGCAAGTAGAACTTTGCAGCGTTAACACCTTTGCCTGCTCTTACACATCTTCAGGGTTGCTGCAATGACTTCATTTGCACCTGCTTCATTAATCATCTGGGCTATCATTTTGTGGCATTCAGCTGTATGCCAGACACCAACACCACTGAGATAATACTTTGGAATCCAAAGACCAAAGGTAAGTGGCCAAGTTACCTTCAGTTCATTGTGGAGGTGAGTGGTTCATTTCTGTTGCTATTTGTTAAAGAAAGGAGAATCGTTCCTTTGGATTGATTAATTTCTGAGAGGTTAATGCAAATAGAAGTCTCAAACAATCAATATTGTCATGCCTTATTCTGTTTCAATATCTCATACATTATTTAATTTTCTACTGTTTCACATTTAACATCTGTAACAAGACTGTAATGACAAACCATGTGGTTAACAAAATTAATACCAAGTGACCTGAGTGCTCTGAAATCAATCATGTGACAAAGGAGGCTGGTTAAGTGGTGAGCAAATGTATTCATTCTTGTAAGAATACAAGAGATCTCAACCAAATTTCTTGTGAACTTTGTGGAACTTTTAAGAGAGTTTCAACGAAGTACTCTGTAATCCTAAAAAGCTCCACATTCTCAGTGCTGAGTTCAAGCTTCTGTAGTTATCTCAATACTTCACTGAATACTATTATCAAAGATCTATAATTGAATATAGACTTTATATCTTCTTGTAAATAATACCAGATACAAAAGTATATTTGATGGCATTAAAGTAAAAAAATGGCTTGTTCTAAAAAATGCCCAAGTCCTTAAATCCTGTGCAGCTTAGCTCAGGAAACGATACCTGGAAATACTCCTTCTGAGCACAGTCGTTGCAGTAAGACAGTTGCAATGAGAAAATTTTGCTAGTTTCTACATTCTCTGTAAGCCAGGTCACATCAGGCTTTATTCATAGTGAGCAGCAGCCTGCATTTCACCGAGCAAGTGAAGTGATCACCAGTGCAGGCGTCTGTGTACCTAGTCTTTGTGTACTTAGCAAAAAGGTGGACAGCAAAATTCAGGTAAACTGTTCAAGCAACCTCACAAGTTAGTCTCAGTAGAACAACCACAGACAATAAGTTAATTGCAAAATATTCTACTCCTGTGTTACAAATCCCTTTTCCCTCCCTCACCCCCCCCTCCCCAGCCCCTAGTTTAGCCTTAAATATGTAGGGTTTGCCCTGAAGTCCTTAGTTTGCCTTTTGTGGTAGAGAGAACTACCTTCAAATGTGGAAACTTGGCTGCAGAGATCAATGACCACTTTTTTACTTACTACAAAGAAAGAGGAAAAAAAACAATGGAATGTGAGACATTGTGGCTATGCAGAATTATCCCAGGCAAGTTCAAAATACACAGGTATTATAAACAGTCCCTTTCTTTCAGATTAGGGCAGGTAGTAGGTAAGACAATATGACGTGCACAAATGTTACATTTGAAAGCATGACTGAAACCTTTCAAAGGGAGTTCTGCCAAAAAGAACAGACTAATTTCTGTGATTTGTGCCTGGATTGCCTTGCCTGTTTCTGAAACAGTTTATACATTGCAAAGGGCTGGATTCAAAACTAACATAAATGAACATAATGCTGAGCACTGCTGGAATCATCCAGTTAAAAACAAGTTGAACATACAGATTTAGCCAAAGTCCTCATCCTCGCAATGCCTTGATGTGGACACTGTTTTAGAATGTTTCTCAGCCAAATTATAGCAAAAAAAAAAAAAAAAAGAAGGCTATTCATTTTTTTTTTAACAATGAAAACTCAGAACTCCAGAAGCTAACTCCTGATTCCCATGGGTCTCAGTAAGGCCAGGGTTTCAGCCCTAGTTGCAACTGGATGCATATATATCGGTTCTGGGGAACTGGAGATCGCTATCATGGGAGTGTTTAGAGGATTCATAAACCAAGCCACTTCAAACTTTAAAGCATAATAGGGACAACTGTAGTCATAGATTGGCGAGCATTTTGGGTTTTTTTGTCTTGGAGGTATGTTGTATGCAGGGATCTCAGTGCTGAATTGATTATAGTGTATAATCAAAATGCCGTGTTGTTAGGGTGGAAAAATGATTTGTGGAAACCATTGAAATTGTGCTGGTGAGGGTACAAAACTCTATCTTTACAGACAAGGGATTGGCCTCTCTTACAGATTCTCTGACACTCATTTTTCATGTAGTAAATGAAAATTTATTCAGAAAGTAAGTTTGGAGGGCTGTGCATGCTTACAGATTGTTCTTACATTTCTATAAAACCTAATTAAACACTACATTTACTTAGATAACTAATTACACAAAGCAGGCAGGGTGGGTTTTTAAATATTTTTACTAGACTCTGTTAACTTACGACCTTTTGAAAAAGAAGTATATGAAGAAACAGTCAGGTCATTACATTGTTCCTGGCCAAAGTGAAGAGTACAGGATTCTCGAGGGAGGGGAACTGCTTGGCCTCCCTGAGAATAGGTAAAAGTTTCTCTCTGGTACTAACTGCATCATCCACAGTTTTATGTATAGAACAAATAATATTTTCTTGCTCTGTACAACTAACTGCTAAATAATTTTTAAATACAGTGGTTGTTCAGTCAACCATCTTAAGTTTTTTTTTCTTTTCTTGATTCATAATAGTCATTAGCATAAAGGGCATTCTTTCAAATTCCATCAGATACTCATGGAAGTGTCTAAATGAAGTTAAATTGTAAAAATAAGCAATTCTTTACAGTAGAAGCTAACTCTAGTTAAGGTCAGCTGTACTTCTTAGTTTCAAAGCTACTGTGGGACCCAAAGCATGAGCTAAGGCTCCCTTTTCCAGGAATGGAGGAAGACAAAAGAAGTCACTTTTTGGAGATAAAACCCTCTATGGTAATAAAGACTTCACTGGAGCAGAAAGATGCAGCTTGTCCTTCCCTGTGTCTGTTGGACTGTGTTGGTTTTCCCTAGTGTTTGTGAGGTCTGTGAGAAATGTTTGGATAAGATCTTTTGGTGCTGTTCCCAGAACATGGTTCATGTGATATCAAAGAATCCCGATGTTTTGCCAGGGACCTTTTTGCCATTGGGTATTTAGAGACCAGGTTTGTAAAGGATTGGCTGAGCCAGAATACAAAGAAAACTCCTGAGCAACCTATTCTGGCAGGCCATCTTCTGTCAAAGGCCACCAGGGACCTGTACCAGGAGACTTCACCCAAGAGGAGAATGGACAAGGGAGCAACAGGTGACAACTTTAACTTCTTTAGCACTGCAGAGCTGGAGCTGAAACATTGGTTGTCCAGTCCATGGATTTGCACTGAAATATGAATTATTTGAATAAATAAGTGAGGACATTGTAACCTTCCTTAAAACGAGAATGTCCTTGTCTTGAAGCAGGAAGATCAAAAAGATGAAGATCAAGACTGATGTACAATTATTACATTCCTTCAACTGCAAGAATTAGAGACCCTAGCAGCATGAGAAGTGGGAATAAGGAATTGTGACTATGCTTACTTAAATGCTATTTAAGTACCATTGCTGTCTCTCTAGACATCAGTCTAAACCAGTGGTTTCCAATCGCTTTTCTGTCTGTAACCCGTAAGTTTTGTCCAGGGTTTTGGCAAGGCAGTCCTGGGTGAATGGAAGGTAAGCATATGGACAGTTTTCCTCACTACTTTCCACTCACCTCTTAAAGTCTGGAGTTCCAGACAGCCTATTTTGACTTCTGAGAAGACACAAGGAATTGATCTTGAATCTACCACTGCTGTTGACAGTTATTTAAGGTGCAGTCTGTCACCACCTGCTTATAATATACAAAAGATGAGAAGGAAGCAGGTTTTCCAGAGGCCCTAAAATTGTAGTAATCATCTAATAAGTAAATGGTGCATCCTTCCTTCTGAGCAATGTAATCAAATCACATCCTTCCTTCAATGATTGTAATCAAAAGGTTGTATAAGGTAACAAATGTCAATATTTAATATTTTTTCAGAACTTTGGACACCATGGGAAAGATGCAAGGAAATTAAGACAGGAAAGGAGACTGACGAGAAAGGTAAAACAAGAAATGGAAAGAAAAGGAACTTACTGGTGAAAAACATAAAGCCATTGATCAGTACTTGCTCAGTGGAGATGAAAAGGTGAGAAACAATATCGTCATGTATCATGTTCATACATTTTCTCTCAAACCTCAAAATATTGTTCTCTGATGTTATATAACAACTGCTAGAATGCTGAGAAGCTATTTTGTCCTACTTTGTATTATTTTTTATTATTATGTCACTTATTTCTGTCTTGTTTTCACTCTATAATTTTCATTATTATTAGGAAGCTCTTGAACAGGTAAATGCTCTGGGGCCCTAATCATAATTAAGTCCACCTTTTGATTGCTTAATTTACACTTTTCTATTAGGAAATTCTAGTTTTTCTTCCTAAAGATAAAATTTTAATTCTAAATTGCAATGAGAATTTTACTTTAATTGTGTTACAACCAGAATTACTTTTTTCATGAGTTTGTAAAGTTTATTAATAATTTTTGCTATTTACTGTCATCTGTGTATATAAAGCCCAGCTGCAAACAAAGCCCACTTGTGGGCTGTGTTTTGGCATTGCTATGAAGAGTTTCCTATCTGACTTACTGCAGATAGTCTTAGCTCTGTGTTCATTTTATGTGATTTACCTTGATTTTCTCAATCATCACTGCATGGGGTCAACAGACAGATCATCTGGAGAAGTTATTACAAGTGCCTATGTGTGCATGCAATAATTTATTTGTCCACATGAAAGAACTTATGCCTAGAAGTCCATTTGGTTTTAAGGTTCATTGACCAACACCAATGTCAATTAACTACTTACATAAATAAATACACTAAGACTGATGAAAAGGTACATATTTTTAATTAGATATAAATTAAATTTAAAAGAAAAGTGCTGACATAAATCTGCAGAGAAGTTCTTGAGCTCGAGGCTGACTTACCAGATGATCTCCTGCTCCCTAGGTCACAGTGTGTTCACACCATGTGCACCATCTCTCTGTGTCCAGTTTTCAAGCCCTGTGCCAACTCCGGCTTCTTGAAACCAGTACATCCAACCTCTTCCTATACACGAGTGCCTTGACCTAGATTGACCTCTATGTGGTGCTCCCCAGCTACACTGAAGAAGAGAAAATCAACTATATCATACTGTGAAACTTAGAAACCAGAATGGTAGGTACTGTTTTTGTAAGCTTAAATGCACTTTTCCTGTTGAAAAGTGCCTGTTAGATGTGATATTTATAAAAATAACCAAGAGCTTGGGTGCTGAATATTTGCATGAAACTCCTCAGAAACTATCAGCACAGTAAGGATTACTTACTGAACATGTTCTCTAGTTTCTAAAAATTAATGTACTCATCTTGCCAGTCCCTTCCACCAAAAATTAACACTTAGCAAAGACAATACTGTGAAACATTATTCCAGTGTTTCTTGAATAGGAAGAAGCCAAAGCATAATAATCCAGGTTTGATGTTTAGAGTGCCTGAATATCTATTAAGTTTTCTATGAGTGTAGAGAATATTATTTTGTTATTAATTAATTACATACACAATAAGTAGGAAGCAGAGCTAGAAAGCCATTTAGTAGGTCATTTATTTCAGTGGTACTGACATGTATTTTTATTGGACTGTTCTACTGAAATGGGATAGGCTCTTCACATATACAAGCATCCCTACTTTCACTCCAGCAAATAGGTACTTCTGTGCAACAGCTATATTCTTGTGTCTGGGTAGTTGTATTCTGCAGCCGTTGCCTGAATTGCCAGATATCATTAGAAGCTTCCTCTCCCTGATCCTAGTCTCAATGCCCTCGGGAAATTACACCATTTCTTGCATCCTATGCCTTTATATGTTCCTTAATTGTGGATCTGGATTTTGCTGGGTCAGCCTTCCCCGTGGACTTCGTGCTGCTGTGGTAGCATAACATTCAACATAGTTCAGCTCATGTTCACCAGGAAAATGCAAGGAACAAGCAACACATGTCTGCCCAGATGGCCACTGGCCATGCTCAAAATGTGCCCTTAGGGTAGGGTGGATCTGATGGTTCTGTTCCCCTCCTGTCCTGCTGGCTGAAAGCAAATACTACATTCTCCAAATGATTTTCAGAGAGAACTTTCAGGGGATTAGGTAGGAAGAAGGGGAAATATAATATTAAATTCTTCTGGAGCTTTGTCTGGAACCCCAAGGATATGCCTTCCCCACAGCTCAAGAGCTGCTGATCCAATCTATTTCCCCTGCCCAAGGGCAGGATCAGTTATAATTAAACTGATACTGACATGATTGTCTAGCCTGTCTTGTAGCATCTTTGTCACTGGACACCTTACTATTCCAGTGCTTCACTGTCATTATGGTTGGACAGTTCTTTTTTGTTTGATTTTTCTCCCTATTGTCTTATTTAAACCTTTAGTGCTGCATCTGAAGGACATACATTATTGTCCTTTTCACTAAGACAGATTGCCCCTGTCCTCTCAGAAGCAAACTTTCACATTACTGAACACTACTGACTTCATTCCTTTTGTTTTTAGGCTTTGTTCTATTTGTCATTAGAAGTCATTGCCTTCTACACTATCTTGTTGCTTATGTGAACTCCCTATGCTTTTAAGTGTGGTTTCCAAAACTGAATAGCATATAATTACTAAACATGTCTTAAAACAGCATTCCTATTTATTCATCTCACAAAACGTGGAGGTTTTGCAATGCAAAATTATTAACACATTTATCTTACTCGTCCAAGTCCAATTCCTAGGGGTTTTTTTTCATTGTCATTGATTATTGTACTATATTAAATAATATTTTAAATGCTATTCCTTAAGACTAATATAAAATCAATAGTAAAAGTGTTTATCTGACAGGTACTTAAAATGACTACTTTTCTAAATTTTAGGTTTAAAAATAATTGAAAAATATGCCAGATGTGTACTGCTTGGCAATTACAGGTGATGCCAGTAGAATTAGTTTTGGAGTCACGATGGAAAATGGGTAAACTCCTGAATATGTTCCTCTTTTGTTATTACATGAATGGTAAACTCACCAATCATCAAGTTCCTTTACCGTGTCACTTGCTCAGAAAGCAAAAAAAGAAGCAGCTGGCTAATGCTGATAAAATAACTTCATGAAATGCAAATAATAAGTTAATGGATTTTGTGTTTCTGGGTAAGTCAAGGATTTTGCATGTTTGTCAAAATTACTTCATCTTTTCAAACAAAATGACACTTAACATAATTTTCTTCCACTTGCATCCCTTCACTAAGTATGATAAAGCTACAGTTGGTCATCTTGCCAGGTTTTTGCTTCCATAAGAAATGAGACAAATGGCAACTAATGGTTCAGAAGGACAAATATGTTAGTTTCTGCTTACACGTTCTGATAGTCTAAACTGGAAATGAGCATAAACATTGGGCAGTTATTGCTAAAGAGTTGCATGACTGTTTAAATTAGGCTTTGTTGTATGTCTCTTTATATGAGACTCAGGTTTGAAGTATGACTATTTGTGAATGGTTCCCCATTTTTCCAGCTGAAGTAGAGGATGAGCGTTCTGTTCTGAAGTAAAAATCTAATTTCCGTGACACAAGAACCATAGGGATAGTCTGGGCTGACAAAGGTACAATTTAGAAGCCCAAGCATTCAACAAAATCAGGGGATCTAGAGTAAATCTACTGATAAAGGCAGTCAGCCATCCCAAACTACTCAGTGAGATTCCAGCAGAAGATGACAAGATTCCAGTGCCTATATTCCTATGAAAGTCTAGAAGAAAGTTAGTGTTTTTAAGGCTTGCACAATAGCAATGAGAGACAACTGAGAAGCTACATGTGCCATTTATTTAGAGCTACTGAAAGTCCAGTCAGCCTCCATAGTTGTGCTGTTTCATGAACTTTCCAAGGATAACAGCATACATTATGATCTCTAACGGGTTTTCAAGGTTTAAACAGAAATCTGCTTGAAATGATACACTGAAATAAAACTATGCCAAAGGTAACATACAGTCTATTTTGACAGAGCTGTTTGTATCAGCACCCTCTTCAACTGAAGCTCCCTTAAATATTCTATCTTCCTACCTAGGTCAAAAGCATGGTAGAAATAGCAGTACCACTGTTAACTGCTTCAGCTACTTCCATGGAGTGTTAAGAACCCTGACCCAGCACCAGGTTATCTATGCTTTGGATTCTTGAGTTGGATGACTTTAACTAGGATACCTTAGATGCTTTCAGTTGATTCACTTAAGCCAAGTTAAGAAACTTGGGCATTTTGCTGAGGGCACAAGCAGTATCTTAAAGGGATGAGCTTGGTGCCATCTCATTAGTCAGTATTTGCATGACTGGCTTTAGTTCAGGAACTTGTGCCCACTGTCTCTCCTCATTTTTGCTGTGCAAAGCAAAAATAAAGTTTCAACATCATTATGTGTTCATGGCTTTTTCTTTTTTAATACATCCAGCTTTTAAACAGAGACAGAACCTGCTTTGTGCAGATTCCTTATTTTGCCAAAGCCATGATTTAAAATTGCACCTTGATCTTCTCGGTTATTCAGGCTGTTGAATAGGAGACAAAGCACCTGCTGAACAGCACCTTTGCAAAACACCTTTGAAGAAATGGGCAAAGAGGAAAGGCACAAACTGTTAGAAAATATTTCCAGTTTATATCAATGGGAAAATAAAAGATGTTTGAAAGCACAGTCAGCCTAAAGAAACTGGCTTCAGCTCTAAAGAATTGAATAAAAGCATGTAATTTCTATGTTCATCAGGTAATTCCATTTAGAAGCTTCACTTGATTTAGTGAAAAGGAAAACTAGGACTATAATCTGGGCACATTTTGTGTATCTTTTTATGCAGATCTACTTTGGCCATAAGGTTCAAGAAGGAGCCTTATCAAACAAACTGCTGTTTTAGCAAGCATACTAACATGATCTTAATGTAACAACAAATTTTTCCTACTGAGTTTTTTGAATAAACTTCTTTCTTCTTCGCTGTTGTACCTCATGCCAGCTAGTACAGATGACAAGTCATTAAATACAAGAGAAAAAGGTGTTAGCAAAAAAATTAATTTATTAAATGACTTATGTCTGACCTGCTTCCCCAAAGCCATTTCTGTCTCTGTAGCAACAGCCACAGTTGTGTAACAAAACATTTAAGATTTGTCTAAGGAAAAAAATAAACACTTAACATGCCACTTTTCAAGGAAGCATCATATTTTACCCTCAAGTAGGTTTCAAGAGTGCATAGCATGTTTACAGGAAGACAAGCCTTGTGGCCTGTAAAGTTTCATCAGCCAATGCATTAAGTACACTCCCCATGGCCAGCAGGGGCAATCGCTCCACAGGCATAGGAATAAACACATACTCTGTTAACTTACCTGATATGAGTGCTTTGGGAAGGGGGAGGTATGTCTTCTGAAGTCGAGTTCAGAATAGCTCTGGTATGCTAATCACAAATTTTATTGCAATGTTCTTCACAAAACCATCCAGAAGTACCTTTGCAGTTTACTACAAATATTTTAATAGTGTAAGAGAAGAAAGACTCAAAATTATTTTTACCTTCTATTGCTAAATAAAATGTAATAGTAAGATAGATGAATTTGCCACTCCAGTGTATACTATTGTTACATTACAGATTACTGCATTGAAAATCATAGCCAACAAAGCAGGTATTTTTATTTAGAAAATGCTCAATGGTCTGTTTCTGTGTAATATCAATTATTCTTCAACATTGCTAAGTTTTATTAGCTTAATATGAAGAGATCTTCAATGATACAGAAATTCTGATGATCTACTGATACTCAGAAATCCAAGTAATTTAGCATTTTTTAAACTTCTTAAAAACTCTCCCAAAAGCCATTTAGTAGTGAGGTTGTCTTGCATCCCATGTCCTAGCTCTACTGGTTAACTTGCATAACTCATTGTGTTCAACTGACAATGCAATTGTTTGTTAGCATCTCAGTATCACACCTTTGGGGAAAAAACATATTTAGTTTTTTTTTCTTATTAAATTTACTTAGCAAATTATGTATTTGAGTATGTCTTTATCTGTTCACAGGATAAAAGTTTGGGATCCATTTGAACCCAGCATACCAGGATTCCAGGTTATGAAGGCATCCATCATACTGCAATCAGCAAACTCCAGCTGCTGCAGGAAAGGGCAATTGCCCTACATGTAGGTCTGTAAAACTGGTTATTATACTGGTAATGCTTCTACAATTCAATTTCTCATCCTTCTCCAGTAATACATTTGTAAGGCAAAATTTCTACGTAGGCAATTATGTAGTGGCCTGCAACTCTAGTGTAGAGTTTTGGTATTATCTTAGTTTTATTTTTATTTGAGAAAAGATGGGTTCTTTCACCTTTTAAATGGGATAGTGAGGACTTAAACTTTGCTATCTGATGAGGTCAAAAGGAGCCTTGGAATAATTGTGTCTGCCTAGTGGAAGCTGACAGACTGGGGAGCATGCAGCTACCCCTTTCTGTCCATGCACTGGAGAGCAGGATTGATGCTGCCAGTTACAAGTGCTTTGCTATCCCAGACAGCAGGCTACTTTAATGTCTTCAATCAAGTGTTCCTTGGACAAAAATTGAAGGCATTCTTCAAGGCCTGAAAAGCACTAAGTTCAGAGAGGACAGGGTCAAAAACAGTCAAAGAATAAGGAAGCAAAAATAAGGAAATAACAGTGCCAGACAATCTTAATGAAAATAGCAGAAAATTGGAGGGGGTTGTTGTTGTTTACCATGGATTCTCTTTACTCTAGGCTTTTAATGTCCATTTGTTTCCACCACTCAAAAGTAATAACCTGTTGTTGTTAGCCTCAAACAGCAAGAAAATAGTATCTCCACACAACCCCGAAAGGGGACACGTAGTTTCCGTGGCACAGGTATGAATACTGGGGCACCTGTGGGAAAATGAATTAATTGCAGAAGCTCTATCCATCTCCCTCCCCTCTCCATAAAAAACAAACACTCCTCCACTGCCAGCAAATGCTGCTCCTGTGGTAACCTCACACAATACCTGTCTGGGCTGCTGTGTCCCAGATGAACCTTGTTGTGTTTCTCACTGGAAGGCTGCAGTTACAAGTACAATGCAGTCTTTTCCCAAGAGGTATGAAACAAATTTAACACACCTAAAACTTGTCAGATTTTAGAATTCATACTGCATATAATTATATAGCATCCAGTTTGCCTCCCACAAAAATCCCTGCCTCACCGAGACCATGCAGGGGCAGAATGAAGTTTGGGGTGGTATCTCTAAGCCTACCATTTCCTAGCCTAACTGGTGACCTAAATAAAACTTTCAGTATTAGGTTTTTCCAAGATGTAATTTATACTGTGGCTGTCAGGAGTTAAGATAGCAGTTGCCATGGAGCTTTAATCTTTTTTTAGGCTTTAGTCAAAGGAAGCTGGAAATCTGTATGCTGGGTAGAACCCTGCTCAACAGAATTTTATTTAAATTGGGATGAGATTTTATCCTAATTTCTCTGCTGAAAGTTGTTCTCAAAGGTTCTAGAATTCTTTTTATTTTATTCTGCTTCTCAGCAGATGAAAGTTTCTTTTAAGGCTTCTTAAATCACACTACATTCAACCACAAAGGTACCGAAGTTACTTCCCACTCCATTCTCCAACTACAAACTGTAACTTTCCACTAGTCTTAATGTGCACAGCTAATCAATACAGTGAAATTCCTTCACCAGTTTTACCATTTTCAGTGGAGGAACTCTGTAAGCATGCAGAAGCAAAACTCTGGGGAGGATTTTATTCTCTATGTGCCCACCAAATGCTAATCTCTACACTAGAAAACAGGCCTTCCAAACAGGAGAAGTAATTACAGTTTGAAGCTGTGTGTATGCTACTTATAACTTCCTTGATGTATATTTAAGGAAAATAAGAAGCATGAAATGCAAGAAGTGCATTTTTGAGAAGTACAAAATTGGCCATGCTGCAGTCAGTAATGTTCTGCTAGAACAGTTGCAGCAGAACAGACATGCAGTCCAGTCTAATACTTACAGTTAAAACATTGCTGACTGACTTACTCAAAAGCTGGACTTACCCTACCAGGTAAACCAAAAGAACACTGAAATAGGTGGGAAAAATGCAGAATTTGTCAAAATAAGCTTTCAGAACTCTTACCCTCCTCCAGCCAAAAAGAAAGGATTCAGATGCAATTTGAGTTTGATTATAAGAAGAGACTTGGATTCAAAGGCAAATGACAGCTTCATTTAATGAAAAAATTGCCAGAATTTTCACTAAATAGAACTGTTTACATAGGATATGCAAGTCTGTGGGACTTGAGGAGTTGCACAGTAACATCTGGTTTTACCCACTGACAGCAAAGTGTCTTGTTTAATGAGCACTGGCCAGGAAAACAGTTATTTTGGGTTTGAGTGACAGCCCTGCTCACCATCTTCAGAGCATCAGATGCAAAATCAACTGTCCATTCCACTGAAAAAAGACTTACTTGGAGAAGTATGGGCTGGCAGCCAGGAAGAACCTGAAGAAAACCAGACTGACTATTAAAGGAACAAGGAGCATCCTGGATCTCTTAAAAGCTTAGAAATGTAAATTGTTCACTGTGCCCAAGAAAAGAGACAGTATGAAATCAGATGAACTGTAGTACTTTCCTTCAAGCTGAAGTTAGAGGCTTTTAAATTAAGACAAAGTCTTCAAAATTAGGGAATGCCATCTTCAGCTCCAGAAAGAACATCCAAAATGAAAAATCCCTAGATAAATTCAGGGAGTAATGGGACATTTCACTTACCAACCTCTGTTACCAGTTTCAAGACTTCTCAGTATCACATTTTTCTGCATGAATAGATTAGTTAACACTTGACAGAAAAACACAGTTAAAACTAGTATAAATAAAGAGGAATTATTATTGTGCTTTTTAGCAATCAACAGGTATAAACATGCAACAGCATGCAGAAGACTATGCCTAAAGAATCTGTACCTATCATGGCTGGTCAGGATTCAGGCAGCTTAAAGCAGTACACAGCAACTGGAGGAAACCTGTGTTAATCTTGTGTACTATTCCTGACCTGCTAGAATGCCAAAGTAAAAAAAAAAAAAAAAAAAAGGGCAAAAAAAAGCAGTAACTGTTGGAGATAGCAAGATGGCCTTATAATAGAGTCAGCAAATACTAAATTGCTCATTTTGCATTCAAACCAGTAAGCTTTCTAGTAGTTATTTTTTTGTTTGTTTTGCTTTAAAGTTTGGTTTGATTAAATGATTTTGTCTCAAGACTAATCAAACTGGTCCATGGGACAATGATAAGAAATATTCTTGCTCTGATACTATTCTTTTTAAGTAGTTATGGGGACCTTTTGCTTTCTTCAAAACAGAAAAGCAAAAAGCAAGAACTTAGAAGTGCACCAGATTTTCAGAAGCTCCAAGAACACAAAACAGAACCTATGCTGAATTAGGATATAGCATTAATTTTCACAAAGAGGAAGCAGTTTCTTGTGTAGCTACACACTTCTATCAACTTTCAAAATGTTTGTTGTCCTGAATTTATATTTTTTGCTTTGCAAGAAGCTAGACATACTTCATGACAGTCAATACATATCTTGAAGATAGACTGGTTTAACTGTTTAATTTTGACTTCACTGTGAGGCTCACCCCTTTAAGAAAAAAAATTCAACATTAAGAAGCAACATAAGAATACTCTACTTACCTTTTTGATTTCATACTCGTGTCTTATGTGTGTCTTCTGCAATTACCATTGATCTTCTACAAGCACAGATACAAAACCACAGAATCTGAGTTTGGTTGAAAAGGGTGGTGGGATGCTAAATGCTTGATAACATCACATCTTTTCTTATGTACATTTTAGCAATTAAGAGTATTTAAGAGAGGTAATTTTTAGATGCACCTATGTATATTTGAGGCACACTGCTAATCTGCTTATGAACCAAATTTCTTATGCATTTGAGCAATTTCATGTATTAGCTGAGCAAGAGCTGTTTCCCCAGCAATATCTTCACTGGAAACCTTGAGAATTCATACTCCCTACTAGAAGGGCCATTAGCATAAAAAAAGCATCCCTGCCTTAGAGATGTTTATCTGGACCACTTTCAGAATCTAATCGGTAACACTGCAACATACACTTCCTGCTTCAGCAGTTATTCTAGGTGAGCCATTATATAAGGCTCCCAGCTTTCTCCTCTGCCTTGGGGGAAAAAGTATTCTTGATTTAGCCAGTAGAAATTCAATGCTTTTCAAGGTAAGTTAGTAACATTAATAGCTACACTTTCACTTGTACTTTTGTTCTGCAACTTCACTGTTTATTTAAGGGATATTTTTTAATACTAGGGAGCATTGCCATTTTGGGTAGACATTAGATGATACAGTCCCCAGCTCAAGCCTTCCAACCAGTCTTCTCAAGAAGAAAATTTAGGAATCATTAAGCTGTAACAAATAAATAAAGGAGTAAGATGTGCAGAGGAGTTACAACACTTCTCTGCAACAGCTGGCCTCATCATTCTGCATCAGTAGCCATGACCCAGCCCCCTGAAGAAGCCTATCTGTGCAACCTTAGATTAGCCACTAGGCCTAGAAAGCAAGACAGGAGGGCCTTGGGATAAGGTCTACCTTCTTTCCTCCCCCCCGGTGGTCAGAGCCCTTACAGTACTTTCCTGCAAGAGCTGTTTGCTGACTGTGGCAGAGGTCTGCCCAGTGGAGCTAGTCCACTTAATAAACCTGCAGTTTTAGAGGAAAGATTCAAAACACTAGTTTTTACGCTCCCTGCCATATGTTAACTAGTATTACTCACAAATGCTAAATCCTGTTAAGCAATCACATCCTAACTGTGGAAACCGGCTTGGTATTTTACATAGCTTATAATATTTAGAGTCCTGCACATTGATTCATACCATCTGGCCCGACAGCACGGAGACTCCCTTTATGCCAAGCACAGCGCATCCAGCCCTCCAGCCCCGGCTGTCACGGCCCTCTAGTGGAGATGCAGGAGGGAGTTTTGATGGCATCCATCCATCGTGGCTTGCTTTTGCTCATCTGCCTTCTCAGCCACTCTGAACTCAATGCAACTGGCATTTCAATCAGGCTTCACCAGAGATGGTGTCACTTCTCCCTCCATGATGTCAAGGGAGACCTTAGCAGCAAAGAGCAGAGACCTACGATGATTTCAGAGCTCTTGCACCCTATCTAGAGATAACCCCCACACCCAGCCCTGCAGAGTTGCTCTTGCCAAGCCTGCCAGGGCACAGGCAGTCTCAAGGAAGAATAGCATTGAGCAAGAACTCTAGGTGCAAGGTTTGGTACACACCACTTGCTTCTCTATTAACATCTCCCATTGCAAAGGAGCAGGAACAGCTGTTTTCATCTTTTTTCCATCTCCTTTGAGGTGTGGGGGTTAAGAAGTTCAGTTTTAACTACCACCCAAGGAGTGTTTAGACACTACCTGCATACTTCAGGACAACACTTACAGAGCCTGTCACAAACCTGCTGGGATTTGTCTACTGGCTCTGTGCCAGTCATGCTTATGTTTTGGTTTTTATTACCTATCAAAACTTTGACTGAAAGCTTTTGCCTTCAGGCTTTTTAGATAGTTGCTCAAGTCCAAGAACTGGGATGCTGTGCCTAAATCCAGGTGTGGCCACACACATACACAAATGCCACTAAAGGAAAAGCAAATTTTACATCCCAGAGAATAGCAGTCATGTTTCAGCTCTCTATAAATTGACTATGATGAATGATTTGCAGTTTCTGCTCCCTGACATGTCAACATCCCCTCCTCTATAGGGATCCTTCTACCACTTCAAGGCTTCTATAGGCAGTGGTAAAAATCAAAGATGCTCAACAGAACCCAAGCAAAACCTACTGAAAATATCCAAAACTGCATATACACCATATATGATATCCAAAAATTGACTCCCAAGTATAAAGTCACAAAGACATGAGTTTAATAATGACCAAAAAAAAGCTTAAGTTAGTGGTATTTTCTTCCTTGAAGTAACATACTGAAAGTCACTGAAGAGGTCTGCTTTTAGCTGGGAAGACTTTTACAGTTACAGCTGAACTCAAAAATCCTAATTCCAAATGTGTGATGTTAACACAAAAACTGAAAACTTAAGACCTGGGAAAAAGAACAAATTCAGTTGTTAAGACTCAAGCAGTTATGTGAGGCCTTTCAATGACTTTCCCATAACATGAAAAGTTCTTCAATATCTTTCCCACCACCATTTCAAGATTCACAAGGTTCTTTAAAATACTAACAGGTTAAATTGAAACCAAGCGCCATATGCTTGTAATGTCTTCTGTGAAGGTCTGAAGCCACCCTGTTTCAATTATTTGGTTATTCAGTGCAGAAAGTTAAAGATCACAGAAGGTATAACAGCTTTTAATACTCCATTAATATTATAGATTAAAAATTATTGCATAGTCTTATGCATTTCCTAAAACAGTGTTCTCTGGAAATTTAACATTTTAATATAAAAGGAGCAACTCTTTAAAACATGAATTGCTTTCACTACCTCGATCTTCTATCCTTTTTTGATTTGTCAGTACATTTGTCCATTGTTTTCTCATTGTCTCCTCTGCACTTGGGGCAATACCACTTCCCCTTTGGTTTGTAGGTGAGTCCAACACATGAAAAGTGGAACCACTCAATAGGACACTGTTCATTATCACATCCTATCATTTCGCCATAAGACACTTGGTTGCATAAGCAATAAGTTGGTTCATTTGGATCGATTGCAAATTCTACAGGTGAAACCTCTCTCTCTTGTTTGGCTTTGGAGCGTTTTTTCTTCTTGGAAGATTTGGATCTTTTTTCTTTAGGTGGCTGATCATCGCAGTCATCGATACCATTTGCTACATGGCACAAATCACGGCTTTCGCTGGTGCGCTGGCGACGAGGTCTACGTGAAGATCTCTCTGGCTGGCAGGACTCCATCTTTGCCTTTTCTAGAGGCTTTTCGCTCTCAGACAGATCTTGAAAACACTGAGAGTGTGTTTCCATTTGCCGGGCTCTGTTCTCTACCAGTTCTAGCATCTGAGTGACTATCTGAATCTTCTCATCTCCAAGTTCTTGGCTGTTGATTAATGCACGTTGAAGATGCTGCTGCAAGCGTTTCTTCTGAACAGGATCATTTTCTGACTTATATTTTTCATAGACATCATCTATTTCTTTTAACGCTTCTATAAAACAAAGATAATAGGAATAATTACACGAGATGGAACATACTCAAAATATGGAGACATGTATTTCTAACTGTTGAGAAACAGTACAAATTTTAATTACAGTACACTCCAGTGGGCTAAATTAGATATTTTATTCAAGTTGCATGTGGTCATCAAATCAGTGTTTAAGATCACAATCTGTTGGAAGAAAAAATGTCTCGAATTCCAAGAAAAAAGCAGGATTATTTTAGACACTGGAAGAAGAAAGGATGACCCAAGAAAAGGGACCACAGCAGCTGGAGTGTGGATAGTCCAGATCTTGCCTCCATCTGAAAACGCAGGAATTTCTGTAATTTGTTTAGAGTCCTTATCACAGTAGTTCCAGAACTCTAGCCTAGAACCCAAAGCAACAGCTTATTGTATCACATGAATAAACTTAGAATTCATATAATCATTATATATCATGACATATAACACTCCAGAACAAGCATATCCAAGTCCTCTGCCTTCCCCTTCTTATTAATCTAAAGGTTTGGTATTATACTTTCCAAGCAGACAGAGTTATAAAAGGAGTATGACAACTGAAGTTACACAATAGCAAATTTATAATCAACATGTAAATCAACTTAAACCACTCAAAATGTTTTTCCTATTACCAAGACAAATTACAGCAAGATGCTTTTTAAATAGAGGCTGAATTTTTTCAGAGTAGGTGACCTACTGTTCAGTGCATCACAGGATATTTTTAAGCAACTAGTAATGAGTGGGTCACAGTTTGACTTCTCAACTTTTCTTCCTGCAAGTAACACAAAATAACTGGATGAGTTGCTGTGAATCTTTAATACAGTTTAGTACTTAGAAGCAAGTTTAATGAACCCAAATATGAGACTAACATATGCCTTATAAGCCTGTCTTACTCTTTATTGTTCTATATTGCTAGATTTTAAAATAGTATTTTCCAGACAAAAAGCTACACTAGATCTATACATAAAAGACAAGGAAATTGCTAATGTGGAAGGAAACAGATTAGTACAACTGTCAGTGAAACCTGATGCACAGTGTACTGGTTTCTTCAGAAACAACATAAGGATTTTATTTGAACAGGCAAGAGAATTTATGGATGATTCTAAACTGTTTACTTCTAAAGAGGGAAGATCTGCAGTACAATTTATCTTCTTAAAGACCTGTGTTTCACAAACTGGCTTTCATTTTTAAAGACTTTGTCTGCATTGTACAGTTGTGAAATGATTCAAGCTTGCACTAAAAATGGAAGCCATAGATATTATCTCAACATCGTTCACGGTGATTTTTTTTTTTTCCTACTGACATCTTAAAACAGTAGCTTAAGCGTGAACGGCTGCTTTTTACTATAAATTCTGAAACCTGTATGACAAGAGAAGCCAAAAGCATGTTTTTCTGTTCCAGACTTTCACTAGGGGAAGATAAAAATCACTACTCTGCCTGCCCCATAACTCACATAACCTATTTTTTCTCAATACTAGCATTCCAGCTACCATTAAAAACACAAGCTGTTTCCCTGCATCTTCAGCTACGCTGGTCTTGCCTTTTGCCCTGACAGGCAGTGGGAAATCTTACACTTTGCTCCTGAAGAGAGTGGAGTAAGGTACTTTGTAGGCTGTAGAAGTAGGAAAGCATAAACAGAGCACAATATTTTGCAGCCACATTGTCTCCACACCAGCCTTTTTTTTTAATAAGGTGGGGGACAGAAATATTATAGGTCTAGTCACACAGATATCCCATCTGGGGAATGCCCTGCTCTGAAGAAACCACAAGCAGTAACTGTTTGCTTTTTTCACACTGTGACAGAGACCAACATTTACCTTACATTGATTATTCCCTGGATGCAGTCCAAGAAGATATGCTGCACACTTTAAATGGATGCTGTCCATTAAAAAGAGGAAAGAACCTTTGAGTTCAAGTTTACAAAACTCCTACAAGTTTACTCAACGCCTTGTTGGTCCCTATGATTAAAGAAGGCATCACCCAACTAAGTAGCTCTGAAACCCCTTTAAAAAAAAAAAAAGGAAAAAAAAAGAAAAAAAGCCAACCACAAAACAACACAAACCAGGCCCAAGTGTTCATTACAGATAATCTGATTAAGTTTGGTAGAGCTAATAGAAGCTAAAAGGATTTCAGTTTTCTAAGGCCAACAGTGGCTCTATCCCTCCTGCATTAACTACCACTACCTTTTATATTAGCTGAAATTATACAGCACTGCTTTTACATCTTCGGACTTGGGCCCAAAGTATTTTTATCCAGTTTTTAGAGTTTTGGGGTGGTTCTTTATTGTTTTTTTTAAAACAATTGAAGGCTTTAGTAAAACTAGCAACGAACTTGTTTTGTGTCAGTATCGTATTGGTGACTGGAAGCATACATACAGCAGATACAGCCTAAATAAAAGACTGAATCTATTCAAGATCAATGTGGAGTGTTGTCACCACAGATCAGGTAAGAAGTGTGGTAGGCAGCCCAGCCTTGACTAAGAAATCAAAATGCTGCAGACCAGCCTATGCCCTTTAAAAGCACAGAAAACTTACAAAAGCCTGCTGTTATCTATCTTCCTGGGTAATTAAGTAACCGCAAGAATCCGCTTACAATAGCCGTCCCCTGAGGTGGCCCGTGTCACGTCTCGAAGGCCTGAGCGGTGGTCCCCTCCTACCCACGGCGCAGGAAATCTTTCCTGCCGGGATACGGCTCCGGCTCCCGCTCCACGGGCCCGAATCCCCCGCTCCCGCCCGGGCCCACGCTGCTCGGCCCTGCTGCACGTTCCGGAGCCGCTTCCCATCGCACCCTCAGGCGGCAGGGCAGCCCTTACAAGTCACAAGGCAGCGCAGCTGCCGAGCCCAGGAGTGCGAGACGGCGCGGATTTAATTGGTACTTAACCCGCATTTGGGAAGAACCCGTGCCTTCGGCTGGAGCTCAGGGCAACTTCGCGCTCTGGGGACCCTCCACGACCCGCGGGAGGCTGCCAGCGCTACACGCCGCCCCCGGACGCTGACCCTCGGCGGGCCGGGGAGCAGCGACTCCCGGCGGGACGGGGTCACGGCTCCGCCGGGACGCAGCCAGCCCCGCGCCGGGCGGCGGCGGGCTCTGTAAAACCGCGTCCCGCACCCCGGCCTCCAGCAGCACTGCCCCCGCTTCGGCCGGAAGGGCTGGCCGGGGGCGGGGGGGCGAGCGGCCCCGCACGGCGGAGCGGGACCCGCCGGGCCTAGCGCCGGGCAGCGAGCCACCGCCGCCTCCCATCGCCCCGGGGCGGGGCCGCGGCGGCGGGGCCGCCTCCCCCGGGAAGGACCGGCCGCCCCGCAGACGCCGGGCTCGGCGCCGCAGCAGCGCCGCGGGCTCAGCCCCACGCAGCCCCCGGCAGGGGGCTCCCCCCGGCGCCCACCCCTCCGCCAGGCCCGCCCCGGCTCCGGCCCCTCCCCGCCGGGCGCATGTGCGGCGGGCGGCCGGCCCCTTCCCCCCCGCCCGCTGCCCTGCGCCGGAGGCCGCGTCCCGCCGCGGCGCCTACCTTGGCACTGCGTGTCCATCTCCCGCAGCAGCGAGGCGTTGCGCTGGATGTCCAGCGGCAGCGACTCCACGCACTCCAGGTAGTCCTGCACGTAGAGGGAGAGCAGCCGGGCCCGCTCCCCGCCCGGCGCCGCCGGCCCCGCCACCAGCTGCGGCCCCGCCAGCATCATCCCCCCGCGCCAGCAGCACATCCGCTGCCGCGCCGCCCGCACCGGGCGCGGGGTCCCAACCGCGGCCCCGCTCCCCGCCCTCCTGCCACCGCCCCTCTGCCCGCCCGCGGCCGAGCTAGGCCGGCCGGGCCGAGGCGCCGCGGGGGCTGGTGCGGAGAGGAAGGGGTGAGCGCCTGGCTGGGCCGGGCCGGCCTTCCCCGGGGTCCCGCACCGCTTCCCGCCGCCGATCCGCCGCCCAAGCAAAACCCACTCGGAGCCCCCGCCCCTGCCCGCCGGGCCGCGCGCATGCGCCAGGCCCTGCCCTTATAAGGCGCGGCCGGCGGCGCCGAGCGGGGTTCGCATTCTCCCGCCTTCCCGTCCCGCGCGCCGCTACTGGCCCGGCGCTCGGCGCGGGGCGGCGGCCGCTGCGGGGGCGGGGCCGCCCTTCAAGGCGCCGCTGCCCCCGCGCCCGGCCGGAGCGCGGCCCCTGCCGCGGGGGTCTGCGCCCGGCTGAAGTGCCGCACGGCGGGGCTGGAGCTCCCTCAGCGCCGCTTCCCCCCCGCGTTCGTCCCTCGGGCACCCGCCATCCCCGCCCCAGCTCAGCGAGCAGCCCCGGGCCAGCCTGCGGCGCCGGTGCGTGTCCCCTACTGCGGCGGGACCCTGCTGCACCTGCCTGAGGTGAAGGCGACGGGAGCTGAGGTGACCGCCGGTTGTGAGTAGCGCTGCTTTACCTCCAGTTTTCGGCCGGCGTCTGCCGCTGCAGGGTTGTTGGCGGGGGGAGCGGGCACTGCGACCTCGTCCTGAGGACCGCGGGTGCCTCAGGGAAGAAGAGATCCACGCGTGTCCCTCGGGCGTGCCGCCTCCTGCTCTCCTGGGGGGTGTTCATTAGCGCTGATTGACGCCCTTCTTCGCTCAGTCCCGCCGTGGTTATCTGCACTGCTCAAAACAGTCTGTCCCCGGAGAAGTTGAGGGGTTTATCTCGAGGACATGTTGTGGCTGACGTGGGTTGCTCTTGCTCCCCATGAAACTGTGTTTTCAGTCATAATCCTGAACCTTCCCACATTTTCCGGAGGTAGTACAAAAGCTGTTTGAGCAAGCAGAATAGTGCAGGAGTTTTGTATCTGGTGCTGAAACTGTACTGTTTGCACTGTCCATTCATTTTCGTGTAATATTTTGGCATAGAAAGTAACCTGTCAGCACAGATAGCCCTAAATCTCCAGAAGCACAGCTTCTCAAAGGCTTTCTGTTTAATGGGAGTGCAAGTAAGTTTTATACAGAATTGTAGAATTTTGAGTTGGAAGGGACCTTAAAGATCATCGAGTTCCAACCCCCCCTGCATGGGCAGGGACACCTTCCACTAGACCAGGCTGCTCAGAGCCCCATCCAGCCTGGCCTTGAACACCTCCAGGGATGGAGCCCCCACAACATCTCTGGGCAGCCTGTTCCAGTGTCTCACCACCCTTACACTGAAGAATTTCTGCCTGATCTCTAACCTAACCACTACCCCTTGTCCTCTCACTGCAAGCCCCTGTAAAAAGACCCTCCCCATCTTTCTTGCAGGCCCCATTCAGGTACTGGAAGGCCACTGTTAGGTTCTCCCAGAGCCTTCTCTTCAGGCTGAACAACCCCAACTTCCTCAGCTTATCCTCATATGAGAGGTGCTCCAGCCCTTGGATCATTTTTGTAGCCCTTCTCTGGACATATTCCAACAGGTCCACATCTTTCTTGTGCTGGGGGCACCAGAGCTGGACACAGTATCTAGGTGAGGTCTCACCAGGGCACAGTAGAAGGGCAGAATCACCTTTCTCGATCTGGTGGCCACACTTCTTTTGATCCGGCCCAGGATGGAGTTGGCCTTCTTAGCTGCAAATGCACGTTGGTGGCTCATGTCCAGCTTTTGATCCACAAGTGCCCCCAGGTCCATTTCCACAGGGCTGCTCTCAAGTGTGGCCTCCCCCACCTTGTATTCTTATCTTGGGTTACCTCGGCCCAGGTGCAGGACCCTGTACTTGGCCTTGTTGAACCTCATGAGTTTCACCTGGCCCCACTTCTTTAGCTTATCCAGGTCCCTCTGGATGGCATCCCATCCCTCTGGCATATTGACCTCTCCACCTAGCTTGGTGTCATCAGGAAAGTTGCTGAGGGTGCTCTCAATGCCACTGTCAATAATGTTAATGAAGATGTTATACAACACTGGGCTCAGAACTGACCCCTGAGGGACACCACTTGTCACTGTTTTCCATCTGGACTTGGAGCCGTTGACCACTACCCTCTGGATGTGACCAGCCAGTTCCTTATCTGCTGAACAGTCCACCCATCAAACCCACGTTTTAATGCAGTAAAATGTATATGCATAATAAATTGTGGGTGGGTTGTGTGTTTCTCTCCCAAATGCTGTTGTGAGTTGCCACAATGTATTTCTGAGGAGTAGTTTTCATCCTAAGGTGAGGTTTGTCACCAGAGCCTGGTGACAGATTGTAGGTGGGGAAAGCAAGAGTGTGCTCCACAGTCAAGCTTTTCTCACTGCAGCACTTGTTAGGGTGAGGCATCTAAATAATTTGTATCCTCCAACTCTAGGAAGCAGCAGTTTAGTCTGTTCTTGCCCATAATAGCAGCTACTTTTTTTTTTCTTTTTTTTGCTTTAAAGAGCAGCAAAATTATTTGTGATAAACTTACTTAAGGAAGCTAAGTGACATTTTATCCTCAGAAATCGTTTCAGATAATTTTAAATAAGGTGTCAAAGAAGTTTATCCTTGCTTGCCAACAAGTCTCCCAATTTTGACAAGACTATCCTGTCTCCCCCAAGGTTGTTGCAGAATTTATATCAAATGTTGGCCATCAGAAATCTAGAAGGAAACAAAAGTAAAAATACACTTTTTATCTATATACTTCTACTGGGAGAATAAAACAGAATTACTAAAAGGTTAATTTTTCTGATCTTCCCTATGTGAATAATAATGGATAAGCATCAGGAAAAAAAAATCCACATTGTGGTGTCTTGAAACATCCTGAGAATACCTGTACATTTTGCAGTATGTTGCATTTATATTTTAGGAACCTGAAAACACATGAGGAAAAAAACAGGACATCTGGCAAACTTAGAAAAAACATCATCAGAGTTGATTTAATTCAAGGGTAAAAAAAATCCAAATCCCAGAAAACCATTCATCTAGGTAAGTGGCTAGCACTAAAAGAGTACCCATACTAATCCTGCAGATAACATCTCAGGATGCCATGATCCAACATCGTGGTTAAGCAGCAGCATGCATTGCTCAGAGAGGTTGTATGGTCTCCATCCTTGGGTATTTTCGGAGCCGAACTGCATGAGACCTGGCACAATCTGATCTGCCTGTGAAGCTTGCTCTGCTTTGATGGCATCCAGAGGATCTCTTCCAGTCTGCCTTTTTTTCTATGATTCTGTGAATACATGATCTGTGCCAAATGCCTCCATGTGTAGTCCTGCAACAAAATTATTGTGTTGAACCTTGCTGACTTTGACCAGCCTGCAGATCAGCATCTCACATGATGGCAGTCTGCAAGTACTATTTTCTTAAGACCTCAGTTCATGAAAGTATTTAAACACATTCTTAACTTTCAACTCTTGCAGCTGCTAAGCTGATATCCTACATGACAGTGATTATCATACATCCACATCTAAGATGTTAAGTAATTGTATCTGTAGACAGGTGGCCTTGCCCACGTCAACAATGTGTTGGCAAGTTCATAAAAATGATGGGAAACAAAGTTGTAGGCAGTACTTCCAGTACTTTCAAAACATTCTTTATTACATGGATGTCACTGGCCAAAAAAACAGGAAGTCTGCAGCTCAGTGTGTTCATGTCCTTAAGAGAACACCATCTTAAAATCCCTAATGACAGTAAAACCAGCTGCTTCTGTTTTGCATATTGTGACAGCTCAGATTATCAAAGCTAAGCCTCAGATAATTTTAAGCTACTTGTCTCATTTTTGCACAAATAGATTTAGAAAGTGAAAATAACCTAGTTACCTTTACTTCCATTGTGTGATGTTCATTGCTGTCACTTATGAGCAACTGAAGCCTCATCAGTTGAATTCTTTCATATAGTATCAATAAACAACACTTACTATACAGGAAAAAAAGCACTACCTGTATACCAGTGCAAAAGGAACTGGATTCATATAAGTGATACAATATTCTTTAGATGTTGGCTGTTTTGAGGGATTGTGTTTCTGCTTATAGGAAGTTTAAATGGCTGTATCGTTCTGCCATCCCATGAGCAAATAAAGCTGAGAAATAGAGATTTCCCCTACAGAGCAGAAAAATAAAGCAATTTTTTTCATTAAAATTTAACATTATTTAAAATTAAATGTTAATGCAATTAAATGTTAAGTTAAAAATAACATTTTGGCATCACTTTTTTTTTAACAAGAAACTACATATGCCCCATGAAGAAACAGCCAGAAAAGTATATTTTGAATACTTTTTAGCATTTGTTACAGGTGGTTTCTGTGCTAAAAGCTTGCTGTTTGTCACTATGGGGGAAGCAGTATCTAAAGTACAGCAGAGATCAGTTAATGTTTCCTGAATTTAAGTGTTGTCTGTTGCTTTCAAAGACAAACAAAAAAAAGAAAGAATTAAATGTTGAGTAGTCTTAAGAATGCAGCAGTGACATTAAACCAAATTTCCCTAGGAAAAAGAAGCTTTAGCTTGCTGCATGTTTGAAGCCTCAGGGAGGAGGAAAGCAAGAATAGCAGCATGAATTCTCTGGTTTGATCACACCTAAAATGGCAGGAGCAAGCATTGGAGAATTTTGATATATTGGAGTCAGATTTGAAGGTTGATAGCCTCTGCCACCCAACTTTGTCTCTTATTTTGATGGCTGTTTGTGAACTGATACTGATCTGGAGGTAAGAGGAGGCATGGTAGAGCAAAACCCTGCTGTTTGTAGAGATTTACAGGCGGAACAACCGTACATCTCCACAACTGGAGAACTGTCACACTGAGGTTGACATTCACAGTGGTATCAGGGATGTGTTATTAGGATGTAGCGCATAAAACTCATCTCAGTGGTTGTCTTTGAGAAGTAAAGAATACACTAAATTCCTATATTCAATTTATTTAGATTTATTAATACATCCCTAACTGCTCCCACTTTTCATGGAGAATAGATCCCAACAGTTTTGTTTCTTTATTGTTTCTTAGTATCATTCTTAAAAGTCCCAATCATAATATTTCCCTTATTTTTTTTAAAGATTATTTAATTACATTGTAGATTTTACTATGATAAAATATTTCCAAACATTTAATCTAAATCTGATTTTCCCCATTTGGAGTTTTGCCTCTCATACTTCTTAATCCTGATTTTACATCCTCAAATCATAGCTGATTCCTGTCCTGTTTCAACTAATAATACATAAGTTAGTTTTTTTTTTTTTCAGCTTTCCATTGATAGCCCAGGAAGAGTCTCAACCTGTGGAAAGAATAATGAAGAGCAGCATTATTGATGAGAACAAGTCCATAAGAGGCTGTAATTTTGAAAGACCTACTTAGCATTTAGTGGAAATACTCAAAGGATGATAACAGGGTGCTTCTGTTAAGCAAATGAAACAGAACTGATTTTTTTATGACACAATTCTTGGCAGGTATGCTTCTGTGGTTTCCATGGGATGAAGACGACGAATAATTCTCCAAGATACCAAGAAAAAAAATGCAAAGAAAAGAAAGAATGAGTACAAGCCAGAGGGGCTTTTAAGAAAGTCAGCAGAAGAGACCTATAGGCCACAGAAAGGTTGTATAGAAAGGCCTTAGTTGACTTTCATATAGACAGTATTCCAGGAAGAGGCTATCTTTGCCAGAGCTAGAGATATATACTGTATTTGTACGGGTAAGCTATTCTTGAAAGCTTTTCTAACATCAGATCACCAAAAAAAGGTCATAACTTTTGATTTTTCTTTAATATTAGGCTTAACTTATCTGGTGGAACAGAAATCATATGGAAACAACCATTGTTATTTTCTCTTTCACTTACACAAAGTGTAGGACACCTGAAAATAAGACATGGGCTAACATCAGATAGTTTCAATAAAGTGATAAACTAAACTCGTATGTTACCTGCAAAAAAACTAGCATGCTGGGGTTTTTTTCCCAGCTAGCCTCATCCTCAACTGTATCAAAGAGCATTGTAGCACTGAGTAACAAACAGCCTGCATTGATCAGATGTATGTTCTTCCTAATCTAAAGTCAAACATCTGTTTAAAAACTGGAGAAATTCCAAGTTTTCTGCCAACATGCTCTAAAAGAAAATCTCTTCCTGAGCCCAAATTAGTGATTAGTTGACTTGTATTAACATGGGGAAGAAGCAGCTGCAACATCCAGCTCATCTTTTTTCTTCAAACTGATGGGTTCTGTTTATCTCGCCACGAGCAGAGTGAAAAATGGAGTAAGATGTGCAAATTATGTTTTACTTTGTGCTTTCTTTTGTTATAACTTTTTACCTATTTTTTCAGTTCTTCCCATTTAGATTCCATACTGTAATCCCTTGGCTGTACACAGAAGTGTTCTGAGATGTTCATATGCCCAAGACAGGAGATACTAAGGAAGTCACTTTTATATAACCTCACTGCTTCCATCAGAGCATACTGATGTATTGTCACGTAGTTTTGAACAGAGCCACACTGCTTCTTTTTGAGAGTATCAGCTCTGTTCAGAATGTCATCTGGAAGTCAGCAGGAGCTGGACAACACCATCTTCTCACAGCTGCTATGGAGTGTGGTGGCTGGCATGGAAACTGAGCTCCTTAGAGGAGAGGGACACTGCTAATCATCTGAGGGGCAGCATCTGGATGCTTTGATGGGTAAAGCCACACAGATCATTCCCTGTCATTTACATAGATTTCACCACTTTTGGCTGAAGTAATACATCCCTGTATTCCTCTCCAGGCAACAGCTTTCAGACAGTGAGGTTTTTTCCCTCACCTGCTGTTTTAAAGCGTAAGTGATCAGTGGATTTGCTTTCTGGCTCCTGAGCCAATCACCATGCCAAAGAACTCAGGAGGTGTGCAGATGATGTTTGGGTGCCAGGTGAGGCACGGTAACAACTCAATCTTATGCAAATATGTGGCAACCATATTAACTGCCTTAACTTGAGCCCTAAAGCTTGATCTTCTTCCATTCAAGTACATGGAATAATCCAGGTGACTTTAATGAAAAAGAACTGAGCCCCTTTTGCCCTCCCTAAACAAAGAGGGTTTTGTGTGCTCTTACCTGAGCTACACACCAACATGCATCCTGCGTGTCTGTCATTCTGCTACTCAGCACAGGTCATCGGAAAAACACATTCTTGCTTCTTCCTCCTTTGATGAACAAGCATACACAATTGCACCTTTGTAATCAAGATTGTGAAATGAGGGCAGGCAGTGCACCTGCAGGAAGTTTCAGTATCTGATGGTTTAAAGACATTTTTAATCCTCTCGGTGTGTCGATGTTAATTTTCCTTTCCATCTCAGGAATAAAGGTGGGAGTGTTCTGGTTTTGGCTGGGGTAGAGCTAATTTTCTTCTTCGCAGCTTGAATATCATTATTCACTGTGGGATTTGATATGAGAAGAATGTTGATAGAACACTGATGGTTTTAGTTGTTGCTAAGAAATCAAGGACTTTTCAACTTTCCATGCTTTGCTAGTGTGTAGGTTAGAGCTTAGCAAGAGCAACTGATCCAAACTGGCCAATGCAATATTCTGTATCATGCAACATCATGCTTAGCATATAGATGAGGGCTGGCCAGGAAGCTCTCTCTCTCTTCCAAACTGCAGTTTTCTTCATTTCTCTCCTCTGTGATGACTACTCAGCAATGGGCTGGGCATTGGTCAGTGAGTGTCGAGCAGTTGCACTATGCATCACGTCTTCTTGTTATTGCTGTTATTATTAAATTAGATTATCAAATTGTTTTTTACCTCGCCTACAAGAGTGAGTGAGTGGCTGCATGGTATTTAGCTGCCTGCCAGGTTGAAAGCATGACAGGAGGTCATCCAGCCCAATCTGTAAAATGGGAGAGAATCTTAGTATGAACAGGTCCTGCCCCAAAAATGTCTCACTTGACTGTAAGGGGAGCCCAGGTCTGTTGTCACAGATGTCAGTAAATGAATCCCACTCTGTATGTGGAAATGGGGTAATTACATGCCTATATGCCGTTTATGAATTTCAGAGTTCCCCTGAAAACTTGAAGAGAGTTTTGGCATATGTCATTACAACTTCATACCAAACAGGAGGAAGCCTCCTTTCATTTCCCTTCTATTGTGGATTTTCTTTCTCTTTGGAATCTGCTTATCCAAACCTAGTACAAATAATAATAATCTACTGCAACTGAAAGGTCACTGCAGATAGCACCAAAGAGTAATTTCTTATTTTCAAAATAAATCTGTAGCACCAAGTCACCTGGATTATGTGTTTCTTAGGGGTATTGCTGTTTCAATTTCCAAATTTTTCACTGCGACCACTTCAAGTTATCAAAATTAAGTATTAGTCTATACTACTAATGTATGACTGAAATACACTTTTTTTCCAAGAACTAACAGAGTTTATATTTGATTTATTAAATGTAATTGTGAGAAAAATTATTGGTTAAACAAGATTAATAGAACCCTAGCCTCTCAGTCACCCTCTTCCCCAAATTAATAAACAGAAAATTGACATTTGAAAGGAGTTTACTGAAGAAGGATTTGGGGTGGAAGGCTATTGTCAAAATACAGGCAGCATCTGACTGAATAGAGTTTCCTTCCTACACTGCAGTTAAGATATAAAACACCAGAGGACCTAGAAAATCAGGCACACATTGGTCAGACTGGCTTTCTTACTTGGCCAAATGAGATTAATCTCTTAACAGTGGCATTTTAAAAAGGTAGTTTCACAGCCCACTTGGGCCTAACAATTAATGTTACTTGACCACCAATGGCAATGTAGGCATTTTTAATTGCAGGAATGTTACTGGAAGAAGAAAGTACCTAACTGGTAACCACTGGAACCCAGTCTTCCATTGCTTTAGCAACAGGTGATTGTGCTCAGAAATGATCATGTGCCATTTTCAAATTAGCCTACAATGTATTAGAAACTCTTAGCAGGTATCAGTATTAAACCCATTTTTCTGAATGCTCAGGTGTCTGAAACCTCAGGTGTCATTTACACTTGGCCACCCGTATGTCTGAATAGTAACGTGCAAGTGCTGGTACCACTCCACTCAGGCCAGCTCTACACTGGCAAGTATCCCAGCTCAGCAGCGTGCAGTAACTCTCCTCCTGTAATCACAGGGGTTCAGTGAAATTGCACAGTTTTAAATCAATGCAAAAATGAGGAGCAGATTTAACCACAGCCTAAAAATTGAAACTCTCTGACAGCAGATTTAAAATAAGGGGGAAGGACGTGCAAGGGTAACAAGCATAAATGACAGTATTTTCATAAAAACACATAACCTAGCTAATGGCAATACCTTTGCTGTGGTAGTGGCAACTAACAGAAAAATCTAGAAGGCACACAAATGCAAGTCAATTGTTGTAAAGTGGACAAAGAGTGTGACATATTATACACTATGCAGAACACTGCAAAAATGCATGTTGTTGTAGCTGAAAAGAAAAGCTTTAAAAATATTCTGCAAAGTGGATATTTCTGTTATTTTCTCTGCAGTTTGCAACTTAAAAAGCCAGGGGCTAGATCTGCCTAGTGAAAGAGAGACAGCATCAAAACTCTTTCAAATGTGTGCTTTTTTCCCCTCAGTCTGTGGATCACGATGACCATGTCATTGTCATCTATTTTGATTTTTGACATATTCTTACCTGTTAGCAAATTTTAAGACGAACATTAACTTATAAATTACAAGTGAGATAATTTTGTCCACATGGTAGACAAGACCAGACCAAATTGTTAAGGCACTGTAGTGCAGCCTTTAGGGCCAAGAAAGACAAACAAACACACATCAGTCACTGTATGAGCTTCAGCTTGTCTACATGAGCTTGTCTGCAGTCTTCAGCTGGTACTGTAATGCAGGTGCTGCCTGCATTACAAAGGGATGACAGCTCACAAACTGTTACCTTCATAGAGCCTTAGATACATCCTTTTTAGCAGATGAAACTAGGACATTGGGATTTCGTTTCAGTTTTTCATCAAAAAAACAGAGAACTTCATAGAGTTTGTGCCCTAGTTTAGTTGTTTCTTTGTGATGGGTTCTTTGCTAGCATTTTAATTTGAAATCTCTGTTTTCCTACCTAGCTCAAGTGGCTGAGACAGCAGCTAAAATGACAGCACAAGCCAGCGCTTGGGGTTGGTCAGCCCTTTGTGCACGCTTTTCAAAGTTCTTGCTAGTTCTGCAGGGAGCTATTCCCCACTCTGCACACAGGTCTCCTCTGCCTAGCGCAGGGGTCTGACGCAGCTGAAATGATGTTACGGTGAGGATATCGCTGGAAGAAGGGAGGGCAGGTGCTGGAGACCAGCAGGGTATGCAAACTGTACGGTGTCTACAGGCCATGGGCCTGTCCTTGACCAAACGGCAAGACGCTGCTAGTTCAGCAGAGCCGGGCTCACCACGGGAGCTTCGTAAGCACTGCAGGAGCCCGAACCAGAAGGAAGGGCTGGCTTTTGGCCGCACGGGTGCTGTTTGGGTGAGGGGAGCACTTATCACATTTTTTGGGCCCGAGATGCCTGGACGTGATGTTGTTCTGGGGATCTCTGCCAGCGCTCCGAGGTCGTGTTCCACACCCAGGCACGACTAAGCAGGCTCAACGAGTCCAGCGCGGCCATGTCACTTGCTCGACAGACGAGAGGCAAGAACCGCGCTGCCCGCAGGCACCCGCAGGCACCCGCAGGCACCCGCAGGCACCCGCAGGCACCCGCAGGCACCCGCAGGCAGCAGCCCGCCCAGGGTCAGCAGGCACACGCTCAAGAGCCTGCCTGGCGCGGGCAGGTGACACCAGTGGCACTCAGCGGTGCCGGCCTTCCCTGAGGAGGTCCCGGTGAGCGGGGAGAAGAGGGGCTGTGCCGGCACAGCCCCGGGCCCGCGGCGCGGAGACGCGTGGCGTTCGTACCCTGCGATCCCGGCTCGTGTGCGGTCACCGGGACACGCACCAGGCTCGCCGGCGCTGGAGGTGTAACCCGCGCGGGGCGGAGGAAGGCGGCAGGACACTTCCATCAGGCCTCTGGTTCTTCTTGAGGTGAGGGGGGAGAGGGGGGAGAGGAGGGCGGGTGGCGGGCCCTGCCGCGGCGGGTCACCCGGCGCTTTGCAAGCCCCGCACTCGGCTCCGCCGCGGGCGCCGCCCGCCCCGGCCCGGCCCGGCCCCCGCTGCAAAAGGGGATGGCCTGAGAGTGAGCCCCGTTCTGTTGGCGCGCCTGCGCACTACCTGCGTGTCTGTGGCCGTGACGAGCGCCCGCCCCGCCGCGCCCGCTCGGCCCGGGGGCGTCTCGGCGGCAGCTGCGCGGGGCCGGGGCGGGCGGGGGCGCGGGCAGCGCCCGGCACTCTCTGCCGGCGGTCCGGGGACTTTCCCCTAGGCGGGCGCGCGGCCCATGAGGAACAGCGTCCTCCGTGCGTGGCCTAGCGAGCAGGTCTTCAGAGCATCCCGCCTGGTACTTCCCGCACGCACCGCCTTATATGGCCCGCGAGCCGGGTGACCTCAAGCGCAGGGCGAGCCCCGCCTCCCGCCCCGCTTCTTGCGGTGCTGGTCTCTGCAGACGGCGCACAGGCAGGGAGGCCGCTTCGGCCGTCCCTGCGGGACGCCGCGCTCCGGGGGACCCCAAAACCTGCTCCATCGAGGGGGACTCCTCCGCAGCACCGCCCCGCCGGGCCCGTAGGCAAATGAGGCGCGGCGACTCCGCCCCCGAGGCGGGCAGAGCGCGGAGCAGGGCGGGGCGGGGCGCTGCAGCGCCGCCCTGTGGCAGCGCCCCGCAGCCCCTCGCCGCCCGCGGGCCGGGGGCGTTGCGGAGCGCGGCGCGGGTGGGTCCCTCTGTGCCTCGCCGCGGGCCGGCAGCAACCCGCAACGCGGCAGCCCGCCGTGAGGAACCAGATGCTCCTACCTCGGCTGTCCCAGCAGCCCTCAGGGGAAACGGGTCAATTTAAATGACGGCAATTGTCGGCACTCCCGCAGAAAATCCAGGGCCAACTTTTCTTTCAGTTTGTTGTTTTCATTTGTCCTCCCGCGAGAACTCTGCACTCCGACAGCATTAGTGCATTTGCTCGAGCCGGTCCTCCTCAGCAAGGTCTGACAAAGTCCAGAATCCCAACTGCTGCAGACCAGGAGAATACCTGGAAGGGACACCCAGGGGAGTCCCAGAGGTTTTACACTCTACAGGTCTACACCAACACTTCATGCCATGATCGGTTTCTGGCAATTCTTCCCTCCTTCTAAGGTTAATGAAATGTGTATTCACTTGTATGTTGGAATCTGCTTGTTGAGCTGCTTTCCATTCAGAATGCAAAATAAAAAAAACACACTTCAACTTTCAGTTTCTATTAAGAGTAGCTACAGACTCATCCTTTAATGAATCACAACCAAACATCAAAAAGGAGTAACATTCAAAAATTTTTTAAAAGCTTAAGTCAGGACTTAAAAAAAAAGGCATCTAGCACTTCAGCCTTTTAAAAGTTCCCCTAACAGCCCCCTGAGGTCAGAAAATACTCTGAGCTTCACTTTAGAGGGAACACAGACTCTCACGCTGCAACACACACTGCAATCTCAGCCGGGGATCTGGAGATGCCCAAACTAAGAGCTGGAAGAGCTGTACTGCAGGGGGCATAGGATGCAAGTTCCTGCCCTGTAGAAACAGTCATTCTGCTGAACAGGGCAAGGATTTGGAAACAGGTATCGTGCTTCCTGGCATGCATAACACAGCTCCCAAATACAGCATGGAACTCACTCTGTGCGAGAAGCATGCACCAGTTCTTATGTTGTGTGAGATGCAATTTAATATTGTGTTCCAAATGTTGGGTGGTGCTCCAGAAACAATGAGGGAAAATTCCTGAGAAACCTAACTAGAGAGAAGGGTGACCGAGGGCACAGAAGCACAGAGGTCAGATGGAGGAAATTCTCAACCGGCCATCAGGAAGTGCAAATGCCTTGCAGGCTTCAGGTGCCATGGACTGGACAGCCACAGCTGTTCAAAATCATGTATGGTACAGGGTAACAACGCTACTGTGGTTTAGTTCCAAAATCACAAAAGAACTCTAAATCTTCAAGTGGACACGGATACTACCAAGATTCCAGGAATTCCTATTAACTGCTCTAGTACTCAATCAATTGATCTGTCAGTCAGGTGTAAGGTCTCCATTAAATAACGCTAACTACTGTAATTGGACAAGATTAATTCAAAATAGCATTGAAGACATGTTTTCACAATTACGTCATTATCCAATTATATCAAAACATGCAGTCTGTGCAGTACTTCAGTAACACTGAAACAAGAGTAATCTCTCCCTTTCTTTGCTTCAAACCATCCAGTACACAGTATGTAGCAGAGGGCAGGCGCAGTTAATGTGAGCACTTTACATACACTTGCAGTCTCTGCCAGAAAGCAGCCATCTACATTTTGCTTATTTTGGCAGGTGTTACCTAAGTAGAAATGGATATTCTATAGGTCCACTCTATCAGTTTAACAGTATTTCAGCTACACAGCCAAAGAAAACAACTCATCCTTGTGGTATTACACCTTCATGTCACCCAAAGTGAAGCTTTTCTTAAGGTGTTGCAAAATTATTGAAATGCCTGCAATACCTAATAGCCAAACCCAAAGTATTATAAAAGCAACTCCCAGAGGTTTTATTGTTTTAGTAGCAGTCAAAATATTCTTAGTATAGAAATCCAAGTTTATTTGAAAAAAGTGTAAATGATATTTCACAATATAAATTAAATCTGCTTAAAGAGTTTTGGTGGCTGAAGCAGCTGTGACTTGACTGGTAACTGATAATTTGCCAGCATAGGGCTAAATGGGATCTAACCTGCTAGTGTAATGCTAAATGGAATAAGGGTGTAATTTATATTGCAAGTGTTACAAAAACGTCCCATAAAAATAGTCAACCAACTATTTTCCCTCCTAGTATGAGTAACAGTGAACATTATGAGCAACATGCCTGAAATGGATGATTCGACTTTGACTGAAATTTTTAAACAACTTTCAATCATTCAAGTATTATGGTCCCTATATACACACTTCTATGTGGCTAAAAAAGACATGGTAGACAATTGAGCACACTGCCATCAAATTGTAAGAACTACAAAATGGTCAGGTTTTAAACAGCAAATTGTACCTTAATCATTTAATTAAAAATAGAAGAATTAGGTAGACTATTTCGCAAATAAAACAGCACACTAGTGTGCTATATATTAAGGCATACCTTTAAATGCGCACTCGTCATCTCAAACAAGTTTTATACAATTGCTACCAAGTGAAAAGGACTATCGTCGTCTTGCAAAACTGAGGAAGAAATACAAAATATCTGGAAGCCTGCATTTTTAAAGTACAAAATTAACCTGCAGTCTTGTGTTGAAATACTATACATGGTACAACAGCGATTCTCCCCTACAAGATCTCACGAGGATTTCTTAAAGCTGGAGGTAAATTCAAAGGTTTTGATTCTTCATCCAGAAGTACCAAATCTTCAATTTCACTACCTTTATATTTTCTTTTACATATCTTCACAATAACTTTCTTCTTGAGGAACAATTTCAACGCTTCTCTTGAAGCAACCGCTTTGGCATTTTCCATACTTCTACCACAGCCAGTACCCAAGTAGACAGACTTGCACCTCAGTTCACAAACTATGTTTTCTAGAGAGCTCTTATTTTGAGGCAAGTCTGCAAGTTCCTTCAGGGGAACAAAAGCAACATCTAAAGTAGCTTTTACAGACTGAATAGATGAGTTTAGAAGTTCAACGTGATTTACGTTTGGACTGAAGCCTCCAACAGCAACCAGTTTCCAGGCTACTGCTTTATATAGTCTGTTGAAAAAAGGTTGTCTTTCTTTTGCATCTTCGCTTGTTAAGGGTTTGCACAAAGCCTTAGCGGGGCTTTCACCTGCCTGTGAGCCGCTCTTTGAGGCCAGCAGGGAAGCACCTGCCTGAACTCCACCCCGGGAAGCCAGTGACGAGGGACCTTGCTGAGCACCGCTCCGAGCAGCCAGCAGCGAAGCAGCCACCTGAGCACTGCTCTTGGAAGTCAGCAGGGAGGATCCCTGCGGAGCGCTGCTCCGAGCAGCCAACAATGAGGCAGCCACCTCAGCGCTGCTCCTGGAGGCCAGGAGTGAGGAGCCTGCCTTAGCAGTGCCCTTGGAGGCCAGCAGCAGCGAGGTGCCTGCCTGAGAGCCGCTCTTGGGGGCCAGCAGCAGCGAGGTGCCCACCTGAGTGCTGCTCTTGGACACTGATGCTGGGGCACTAGCCTGGTTTTTGGAAGACAGCAAGGTAGCACTTGTTTGTGGGCTGTTCTTGGCAGCTGGTGGCACTGCTGCTGCCTGTGGGGTGCTCTTGGTGGTCGGTGGCACTGCTGCTGCCACCTCTGGCTGCAGGGTGCTCTTGGCAGCCGGTGGCACTGCTGCTGCTGCCACCACCTCTGGCTGCAGGGCACTCTTAGCAGCTGGTGGCACCACCTCTACCGGCAGGGCACTCTTAGCAGCTGGTGGCACCACGCCTGCCACCACCTCTACTTGTGAGGCACTCTTGGCAGCTGGTGGCACTGCCTCTGCCTGCGGGGTGCTCTTGGCAGCTGGTGCTGCTGCTGCTGCCTGCGGGGTGCTCTTGGCAGCCAGTGGCACTGCACCTACTGTAGTTTTCTTTTCAGGTGACGGCACATTTTCACACTTGCTTTCCTTAGATGGGTTTGAGCAAGGCTTCTCTCCTGACTCTTTTTCAGATGAAGATGCATTTTGCTCAGTAGCATTTTCAGCATTAGCAGGTTTTCCTTCTGTTTCTGTGTCTGATGCTGTGACCATTTCCTGATTTGAACTACAAGTGGACTGGGAGCTTTCTGGATCTTTGCTAGTACCTTTTTCCTGCTTTTTGGGCAATGTGCTCTCCGTTTCCTTTGGGACTTCTGCCTTGGTTGTTCTCACATCCTTTCCAGTATCCTTAGAATCTTTGCTTTTCTCAACAGCTCGCTTCTTGGAGGGTTCTTCTACCCCTTCTGCAAAACAAGTGAAGTATGTTATCCTCTACACTACGAAATACCCATCTAGAGATAATTTCTCTATTTTCTAAATATTTCTGGCAGTAATCTCTGTGAACTTTGAAGGAATACACCCTGAACTGCATTTGCAGGTACTAACCTACTATTTCAGAACATTTTAGTATTTTTGGGCAAAAAATAAAAATACTCAGCTGTAAGATTTTGGGGTTTTGTTTGGGACTCTTAGGCAAGTATGTATTTGTATTCTTGAAGTCCAAATAAAAGTGACCAAAGTACAATAAATACGCTATCTAACCTAAAAAAAAGAAAGTATATTTTTGTCTACTAGTACCACAAAAATGTCTTTAAAACACCAGTTTTAAGAATTTCTTTAAGAAACTAAACTTCTCAACGAAGAAACAACATCTGACTAGCACTACAAAGTAAGACGAATACATTTACGCTGGAGTACAAGAGTATACCCTTGCATCAAAAAACAATCAGCTAAAAGTGCACCAGTTGTAGAAATTCAAAGCAAGAAGTCTGCTACCAAAGGAATACTTATGCATTATGTCCCTTTTACAGGTGGAATATGAGGAAAACATAGCAGAGAAAAGGGCAAAGGTTTAAGACCACACTTTCAAAGCAAATTATTTTGACTACTTTCTAAGCCCAAAGTAAACAAAAAACATGGAAAAACAAGCATTTTCTAGACTCCTATGTATTGTCACAGCTATGATCTGCTAACCATTGCTACTTGATATGCCTCGTTTCTTCACCTTGGCAACCAGTTCGTCTCTCGTGGTGCGGACAGGCGCGCTGGTCACTTGGATGCCTTCGGCCATTTCCAGCGCTTTCTCCATGACCTGCGGAGGGTACCTGCAGGGGCGACAAGGGGGCACAGGAGGGGGGAGGTGCCGTTAGCGCGCCCCGTGCCGCCCCGTCCCGTCCCGCCGCGCCCGCCCGCACTCACCGGCAGCCCAGGAAGACGTGGTTGGCCCACACCATGGAGAGGGACACCAGGCGCTGGAGCTGGGCGCTGCCCGCCGCCGGCGGCTCCCCCGCGTTGCGCAGCAGGAACTCCCGGCGGTGCCGCCAGTGGTGCTCGGGCTCGCAGGCCCCGCGCAGCCCCTCCGCCCAAGCCACCTCTTCCGCCGTCCGCCCCAGGGGCTCGGCTGCCGCCTTGGCTGCCGCCATCGCCGTCGTCGCGGCGGTGGTTGTGGCGGTGGTTGTTGTTGTTGTTGTGGTTGTCGCCGCCGCCCCCGGCCCCCCCGCCCCGCTCGCTCGCGGCAAACAACGGCCCCGCGCCGCTCTTTCCGGCCGCGCGCGATGACCTCACACCCGGCGCGCGCGGCACCCCGCCGCCGCCGCCCCAGGCGGCTTTGCGGCGCGCGAGGGGGAGGGGCGCGCGAGGGGGAGGGGCGCGGGGCCAGCGGCGCGCGCGGTGTCCCCGCCCTAACGGCCGGCGGGGCGGGGCGCGAGGCGGGCACGGCGGTCGCCGCCGCGGTCCTGGCGTTCGGCTTCGGTCCCCGCTCCACAAAAAGGATGCGGAGAGGCTGGAGAGGGGGGGAGAGCAGGGCCGCAGGGACGGTCAGGGCGCCGGAGGGCCTGCTGGATGAGGAGAGGCTGGGGAAACTGGGCTTGTTCAGCCTTGAGAGAAGAGAAGCCTTCGGGGAGGCCTTATTAAAATGTTCTAGTACTTAAAGGGTGGCTAACAAGAAGATGGAGACTCCCTGTTTACAAGGAGTCACATGGAAAAGACAAGGGGTGATGGGCAGAAGTTGCTGCTGGGGAGATTCCAGTTGGACAGAAGAGGTAAATTTTTCACCACGAGGACGGTCAGACACTGGAATGGTCTCCCAAGGGAAGCAGTAGATGCCCCCACGTTGGACAGTTCTAAGTCTCAGCTCGTCAGGGTGCTGAGCCATCTCATAGAAACTACAGTAGTTCCTAGAAAGGTTGGATCAGATGATCCTTGAGGTCCCTTCCAACCTGGCATTCTGTGATTCTTGGGGTGGGTTTGGCTTTTTTCTCCTGCTGTAGCTGAAGCCTGAGGCTTTCCATAGTGGATGTGCGGGTACTGCACATGGATTGTTTCGTTCAGGCTCATACTTAAAGGAGCGTAAGCTTCTGGAGAGCTTCACACCTGTTACTTCAGCCCGTGGGCCCATGACAGATGCCTGTTTCCCAATTCTGCTCTCCAATTTTTGAGGTGCTATGAGAAAAGAGATGGTACGGGCATAATTACCACCTGCTTTATATTCTGCCTGGTTGAACAAAAGCTGTTTTGTTTCATCATTCTTCTCACAGATTCATTCCAGCCTTTCTGAGATTTGAGCTTATGGAGTCAATTTGTATTTTTACCTCTTTGGTGTGTGATAGGAAGGTGGTGGTAGGGAAATGGATTGTGGTGTTTCGGAGGAAACATTAAATGAGGGATTATTAGTATGAGGGCTGCTGGCTACAAAGGGTTCAGGGAATTGTTTGCTCAGTTCTGTAGGCTGTCTTCTATGTTGCAAAAGCTCCCCCCAGAATTTGATTCAAAACCAGTTGGAGAATTCTGTGTGAAAAAGTAATAAGCATGCTGTGAAAATACTGCAAGCTTTGGTCTGCCGAGATGGTGCTTGCTGAATTAGTGCACCAGAGGATAGAGGTTTGAATTACAAAGGGCTGTCCTGGGACAGATGTATTGATTTCCACACACACACACACTCCCAGATAGAAGTCTGTGTTTGCTTAAGTTTTCAATTTTTAACACCTACATGTTATAATGAAGCAAACTACAAGATAGATTGCATTTAAGGAAGGAGTGTGACTTTAATGTCTTATTTCATGGAAATCAGTATGTAGTGGTTTAACTTGTAGTGCCTCTATGATGCAAAACTAAGTGATTAAGGAAACTTAGCAAAAAAAAAAAAAAAAGTTGAATGCACTTGGCTCTGTACTCATTGTTAGAATGGAAGTGCTTTTCCTTCACTTTCTTATTTAGCCCACACAATGTTATCTTGTGCATCACCAAGAATAATTCAATGACAGAGAGCTGAGAGAGCAGTAATGAGTGGGATGGGACCTGACAAACACTCTATAGTTCTGCAGAGGATGAAAAGGGCAGAAAGTTTGTATACTCTTTGGTGTGGGTGTCTTGGCACAATGGGCTAGTTTAGAAACAATGTCAGAAGGTTTAGAAACAGCACTGTGGCCACCACTCGTGTAGGGTTACCCATCTGTTCCCAGGTATTCATTTTATCAGTCCTGCTTGTGATTATCAGGTCATGCAGCTTGAAATACATGAAGGGCGTGATCCGTCACACTAGCGTTTCCACCTAGAAACGAGATGGGCCTGTGTTTGAAACCTCTGAGTCTGTGATACCGTGATTCATGACTTCATGGTCACTACAGACTCTAGAAGGGAACAGTGAATAGTCTTTGGCAAATACAGGTCTGAATTTGCACTCAAGCTGAAATAATCCATACCTCCAGCCTGTTAACACTCTTCAATGAACCAGTTTGCTTTCTAAGAGAGCTAGTGGGAACTTGGCCTGGGTTTGAGATCTGCCCCTCAGGAATTCAGCCAGGCCTGGGTGGCTGGAGCAAGACTGCCTGTGGTCTTGAAAATGTAGCACAGCAAATAGCATAACCTTGGATGCCGTGTTCTCCTCCACAAGCATCTGAACTGCTAAGATTAAGGACTAGTCTGTGTTGAGCAGGTCATAGACCACTTAAGAGGAGCTGTGGAGGGTTAGACTCCAAGGGCGATGGGGCAATCCCTTACACTCAGAGGGATTTCCAGAAGTCAAACTCTTGTGTTGCTGGGTGAATGACAGCCTGATGCTAAACATCAGAGATAGCCCTCCACATCTCAGAGTTTTGTGTCTGCTCTTGCTCACCCCATATGTATATGATTATATGGACTCAATTGTGAGTCCCAGACTCCTCCAAAAGCATCATTCTAGGGAGTGTTGGAGACTCGGAACAGAGTCATCTGTCATCAGAGATGACAGCAGAAAAGTAAAGAGGACAATCCTGCACACTTGAGAGTGGGTCACAACAGTTTTTGGCTGTAGTGAGTAACTTCTATGGTCTGGTACTTTTAACTATGCTGTTAATTTTGGGTTGATTTTCTCTAATGTTCCTTCTGCATCGGTAGCCTTGTTGTTTGAACAAGGCTGACTTAAACTGAAATCAAGTCTTTTGTCTTCCCTACCTGTTTTTTTTCCCCCAGACATATTATTTCTACTTTATTATTGTGCACTTCTATGATACTGCAATCAGACTAGATCCTATCCCAAAAGCATGGGATGCCACGGGCATGCACGCACAGACAAACATAGGTGTATGCCTGCAATGCTATCTGAGCACTAGAGACATACTGTGTTTCTGGTTGATTAAACAAGTGCATGCAGTAGGAAAAAGAGACAACCACTGCTGTTAATGTTAAAGAAGAAAGCAAGTAGTGTTTTCATTCTCACCAGGAAAGCCAATTTTGAAGTTAAACACCTCATCGATGGTGCTAATACTGTGCATTTAATTTTCAACGTTGGAAGAAAAGAGATGTTTTTGTTCCCACTAGGGAAGTAACTTCTAAATGCCACATTGATGGTAGTGTTGTTAGAGTAATTTGGGGCTTGATAATAGCTTCTTTGGCAAGATATAACTAAAATCTCAAGGTGAATCATACCAGTGTCTATAATCACAGTATCGCACCTGCACTTCCTCTGTAATAAAGAAAGTTTATTTCTGCCTTTGTAAACCAGTGAATTATGATTTTTTCAAAGTCAAGTCCCACTGGAACAGAGAGGGCAGTAGTCCCATTGAGTTCAATTATGTTCTGTGCAGTTAAGGTTAATATATAGGGACATTCTTGATCCAGCTTAATATGAGAAGTGTGCCCTTAACATCACAGCATTGCAAAGATAAAGCTCAGAGTTATTGCCACAGAAAGGCAATAACTGGGATCTTACTGGCCTGGCACAATAAATCCTCAGAGTAGCATCTGTAGGTTGGTCCCTGCTCTAAGTAACAAGTAAACACTGAGCAGCCCTGGCTTAAGTCCATTAGAAATGCAGCTTGACGGAGGGTGGGGAAGAGACATTTTGCTATTTCCTAAGATAATGTATGTGTTCTGCTGGAGCAGGTTATTGAAGGTCTCCTAGCCAGGCAAGGGACAGCACTTACAGGAAGTCATGTCTGCATGTGCTAATGTCATTACTGTTCAATAAACTAACCCTTGGAATAAAAGAAAATACTGCCTAAAATACCATTAATGACTATATAGGCTTGTCAATGGAAGGGAAGTTAGAGTAGTAAATCTGTGTTTTTATTTCACCACAGTTACGTGACTTGTTATACTACTGTAAGCTGCTCTGGATTACAAAATCATCTACTCTTTTGAGAATTCTCAACTAAAGGTAAAAAGGTTTAATTTCTAATAATTTTCCTTAATACATATGTGCTCTTATTACTAGCTTAAGGAATATTTTGCATTTAGTAATACATTATACTTAAAATATATTATAATGCCTACATTATTATTGGCATTTTACGGTTGTCAGTTGTTTTCCTTTAAATTAATTTGTTAAGCTTTAACTACAGCTAAAGGTAGCACACCATTTGCTAAATTTTGCTTGCTAAACTATGTTTTGTGTAGCATACAACTTGCTAAACGTCACTAGCTTGGCGTGAAATTTTCCCTACTGAGAATGGAAGTTTAGGATTCCTTTATTGCTACTAAACATGATCTAAGAGCCAAGGCAGGAAAAAAAAAAAAAAAAAAAAAAGGGCTTTGTCTAGGATAAAATATTGTAGAGATCTTATATTTGAAGTGCTTATGTGCCTTGATGCTATAGAGCAGACTCAGAATTTATAATGAAAAAATTAATTTGGAGGGGGTGTCTGATCTTCTGACTACACTTAGCATAATTTATAAGACTTTGAATAAATGAATATTCCACATTGATGACTTAGTACATGTCCCCACCATTCTTGCTACTACTGCAATGAAGTCTATCCCAGCTGTGGGCTGCAGGGCCCCAAAAGAGTCCTCTGTCTGCCACTGTGGACTGAGAGTGAGGCTATAGAGACCATGCCCTGTGCTCCAAAAAAGCTGCTATGTCCTTCTCACAGGTGCTTGAGTGTGTCTGATAGAAATGGTGACACAAACCTGACTGAGGGGAGGGAAACAGTAAGTGTGGAGACAGGATATGTTGAGACTGAAACTACTAGGGGGTAGAAAAGCTTAACATGGGAGTAATAGGATACTGGGATTAGGTGAGGAAGGAAATTAAATTCTCAAGGAGAAATGAAGTAGAACAAGTTCAAGGCAAGGGAACAAGTACAAGTATAGATGAGGAACTGGAGGAGGACTGTATGCCAGGAGCTTAGGACTAAGCGAGATAAGAGAGGATAGATGTGGAAGCCAGTGAGGAAACCAGAAGAATGAGAGCACAAGAGTAGAGCAGACAAAATCAAACTGAATCAAGTCCTGACTTGAGCAAAGGGACCAGCTGTGATGGGAAGGGGAGCACTGACAGAGGAACCACTGGGATTTAAACAGACACTTATAGAAAGTGAAGTTAAAACTCAGAGAACACAGAGATATTAGCATTTCAATTTTTGTTTTTTCCATTGCAGTAGCCATCTGCTAGGGTAAGTAAGACCAAGAAAATATTCTGACATTCTAATTTAGTATAACTATGTTCTTGTATTTTCTGTGTGCTATAAAGGAGGAAAGAGGTATAAATCTCTTTGTTTGCAGAAATCCCATCTTGCAAGCCAGCTTTAAAAAACTTTTAGGTCAGAAGCCATAGGCTTTTGGCAGAGAGCTCTACCCTAGAGCTGGAAAAAGCAAGAAAACAGCCTTAAGAATCTTAATGCAAATATTGGCAGAAGTTAATTGTAATTCAAGAGGCTTCAGGAAAGCACTAAAAGGGCAAGGAGGTCTTATTTGAAAAAAAAAATAAATCTATCATGTGGCTATAACATACCAAACTTTTATTTGTGTGTGTATATATATTTATGCACACATATATGCATGTCTACATATACACTCATATGTAATACACTATAGATATGTGTGAATAAGTTTTTAAAATACTTGTATTACTGAGAGTATAAGCACCTATAAATCTAGATACCCCCGCTTCTTCAGTTGAACTATTTGTGCCTTGGAGGAAAAGAAAAATTACAACTCATATTTTATTGGCTTGGGTTGTGGGTAAGTGCATTACATAAATGAATGCTATTAAATCTTTATACCATGCTTTACCAGTATGAATTTTCTATGTGCTACACATTTTGCAGACACAAATAACTATTTTAGAAATGACATAAGGAGCTTTCCTGAGACTCCAGGCAACAATGTCAAATCTAATTTGAATTATTGCTATTGAAAGTCATGGTTCAGTTTTTCATTATTGTTATACCAATATCCTTGACAACCTGCAATTTACCTGGTATGAACAGTACCTCCTGAAAATATAGAGCTATTTTTTGTGCTGAGGTATTTTTGTATATCCTGTGCACCTATGCACCCTGTGCATAGGCATGTTATTTCACATGAATTCCACTGGATGGCACTGAAGGAGACAAGATTGCTCAGAAATACCTTCAGAAGTTGAGTATTACTCCAAAAAGTGAGTGGCTTACTTTTTCATTCCATTACTGAAATAGACAAATGTGGTCTCGTTTTCCATCCTGAAGTAATAATTTATCATTAAAACCACCCCTTGAGCAGTCCTAGCTGTAGCTCTAGGTTCTGATGGTAGTAAAATTACAGTGGAGAGAGTCAAGGCTTCTGAACCTGAATATCTCTTCTCCCCTCAAAAAAGTAAAGGCTAAAAGATGCGATTTTGGCCTGTTCAGATTCCTATGTGGAGGTTTGCAAAACATCTGCAGAATTTTTCGTCCCTGTCCTCCATGGCAAGGGTGTTGATACTGGCCACTTAGACCATTATGAGCAAGTGGAATTGTGTTAGCTTTTAAGCTCATTTGAAAAAAAAAAAAAAAAAAAAAAGCATAGGAGTTAATTCAGAATGAAAAGCTTCCACCTGTTGAGGAAATGTCGTATAGTGTTTCAGAGAACCTCCCGACTTGAAACTCCATCTGCAGTCCTCATACAAGGACCCCTGTTTTTTCCTGGGTAGGGCCTGTGGGATCCTGCCTGGAAAGCACACAATTACTCTGTCAATCAGACCTATAACCCGTGAGTCATCTTTCACTCCACTCTCTTTTTTGACCTGTTTATCTTGATGTATATGAATTTTGTTTCCTTTTCTTCTCTAAAGTCTTCTTATCTCTGCTCACATCACAGATATGCTTTCTTAGGCTTCTGTTATCTCTCATCCTGCTTGTGACAGATTTTTTTCCTATGCCTGTCAAAAAAGGTCCCTTGGAACACTATTCTTGCACTTATCTCCCTGGCCTATTTCTGTGACTTGTTTCTGTACTTACCTCTTTAGTATATCTCCATAGATATCCCTGTCTCTGCAAGCCCTCTAGCCTTCTGAGAGTGCAGTTTGACAGTTTTTTTGGCAGCTGTGCTGGCCTCAGACAGTCTCTGCCCTCAGCCATTCCCTCCTATCTCTGTGATATGTCCACTAGTTTGCTGGCACAGTTGTTTTGTTCAGTTATGTGGTAAACCAGACTAGGAACCTGATTTGTCTGAAAAGCAGCATGCGGAAGGGAGGAGAAACACCTTTTTCAACCAGGTTATTTCTCCAATCTAGTCTATTGGGCAGCCCTCCTACTGGTTCAACGCGGGGGGGGGGGGAATTGGGTCTGGAGCAGAGCCAAGTGCGAGATGTGGGGTTGGAGAGCAGCAATGACTTATGCTGGTTTATGCAGTGCTGTTGCTAGCTGTTTAGCCATGACCTGATCTTGACAATAGAGCTAAACCAAGCTAATAGCTAGCTGCTGCAAAAGCATAGTACTGCACCTCCTCCCTTACTCCTCCTGATGGGTTGTTTCCTGGCACTGCCCTTGTGCGAATACTGGTGCTTGTCTGTGAGCCAGCTGTGGGAGCTAATCTGGCACAGAAGTACTCACGTCTTCTTGTAAGGGTTTCCCTGGCTGTTCTGCCAAGTGTCCATGGAGCCCACCCACTCAGCTACATGCTCTGTCAGCTCAACTGCAATCTCAATTGCACCACAACACTTCACAACTTTGCCTTTTCCTGTCATCTGCTGTCCTCTTCTCTCTCAGTCTCCATATCTATTCCATCTGCTCTTCTCATAGCTGTGTTCATAATGTCCTTTTGGTCACCCTCAACATACGGAATACCTTCCCTGAAGCAACTGCTGCATCCTTCAAATCTCTCAAGATTTCTTCTACCATGACACTTACGGTAAATTGTCAGCTGGTAACACCCAGTTTATAGGAATTTTGGGTTTCATTACTACACTTAATGTAATGAAGTGGGCATACTCTATTGGTTTATTTGAGAAGCTAAAAGGGATTAACTGTCACAGAATCTTTTTTTTTAATGCAAAAATTCCCAAAGCTATGCCCTGAAGGAGATGTACTTCCCTAAGGTCATATAAAATGCCAGAGGCTGATTTTCTGTTGCTTCATACCTTGGATCATCATTCACGCTTGTGCAAATGGACATAGCATTGCTACTAAGCAGTTTACAGTAGCATCTTACAGAATTGTAAATTAGTGCCCCAGAGACAAGATAGCAGAGAGTCAGCACTTACATGAGCTGCTGAGCATAGAGACCTAGGGATTTCTTTTCACCTAGTTGTTTTCAGCATTTGTGTTCTTTTTAGACACATGTAGAAGCATATCTTAAACATAATTTCTCCTAGTATTTTGGTATGCTAAGCATTTTTTTCCTATTCAGTTAAACAGAAAATGCATGGAAAAACAGCAGTAAGTGAAGCTTCATACTACCTTGGAAGCAATAAAATAAAACAATATACTAAAAATTTTGGGGGGGTTATTAAAAAAATACATGACAGAGGGCACTTTTACACCATGCAACAACAGAGCACAGGACTTAACAGAGTGCATACTCATTGAGTTACTTGTAGAATAGGAAACAGCAGCTGTAGACTTGACAGTGAGTGCTGCTACACCCTAAGTACTTAACCCTGTTGGTAGGTGGTGCTAATTAGGTTGGACATGGTGCTAATTAGGTTAGATACAACACTGTGGTCATGTAAATACACAGTGCCTGTGACTCTGGCTCAGACCTGGCTGGAGGATTCTGCACATACTGCTGCATCGAGACGTATGTGCATATCCAAAGAAAGAAATCGTTTGCTCGTGGCCTCTTGGTCATTACCCTGTAGGGTTTTGCTGCAGTTACAGATGCATTTGCCACATACAGGTGTCAGACGTGGCTTTGTGCCAGGGATTACTTCTTGGTAAAACCTGAAGATGTCCTTTGAAGTTGTATTTCAGGCTGTGAGTTGTTGCTGTGGAATAATGGACATCCAGTGTAGCTGCTTCTTAAAACTCCTCTATTTTACTTCTTAATTAAGACTATAAGTAGTGAAAGGAGCAGGAAAGAAGGAGATGGTAATTTTTTTCAGCCACCGTAGCTTTGTAAAAATGGTGAAACTACTGCAAGGTCGTGGAGGCAGACAGCAGTATGGCAAAGGGCAAAGCACAGTCCCCTCCAGTGCATTTATCAGGAGACCTATCTTCCCCCTTCAGTGAGACAAAGCAATGTTTCAGGTTAGAGATATAATCCTGACTACAGCGTAAATTCTGTGTCTGTGCAACTGGATGCAAGTATATTCCCAAAGCACCGACTGCAGAATTGTTGTCTTCTCAAATAACTGATTAATATATCCAGAAATACAGCATTCTTTCAAAATAATTTGAACATTCAAGTTGATTTTTGTATGAAGGCTGGTGCTTATTACTAAAAAAGAGGTAAACTGAAGGAGCAAAACAAAAACATTGTTCAGGAGGCAGTGTTCAGAATGACCTGTGGAATTGAGGGTAATAGAACATTTTTCTCCTCTTTTGTGTTTTTTAAAGTATCTCAGGTAGTCATTTGGGCAGCTTCTCTCTGTTATTTAATTTCCATTTGACAGATTAGGTAGAGTTTTTATTAGAATGTAGTGAACCATCAGTAATTAGCCCATGGCAAGTCAGCGAGGAACTATGCAGCGCAGTGTATTTGGGCATAATGGATTAAGATTTGCAGCCTGTGAAATTATGAAAATGATGAAAATTAATAGCTTCTTCATATTGGAATGGTTGTTCCTGGTGTTTTGTAAATTGTTTAATGTCACAGGGAGGGATCCAGTTCCCTGAAGATTTGAGCAATCATTATGAACTTTATAATGTCATCAACCTTTATTTTTATCCTGGGTATGACAGTGATAGTGAACACACAATAGCAGGAATATAAATTTAAAAAATTAATATTGCTAAGCAAAAGGCACACACACAAAGTAATTAGTCAAGAAAATAAAGTTGGATTTTTTTTTCTTCTCTTTGGTCCTTTTTAATGCTATCTTGAATTATTTTTTTCCCCTGTGTCTGCCAGGAAAATTTGTGCATGCACAGCTAGATATCTCTGACTTTTAAAGTCATGGCACTTAGCAAAATGCTTTTAAAGAGAGACACACAAAAGCCAATATTATCCATGAAAAATTTGTAAATATTTATAGGCAGTATATGTTTGATTTCTGTGGGGTTTTTTATTATTTTTTATTTTGTTTTTAATATTAAAAAAATCCATCTGCTGCTAGCAGATGATAAATATTTAGATCAAATTTGTGCCTGGGGTATGAGGACACTATTTCTTCTAAGAAGGGACATTTTAAACTTGATACTGTAGGCCCAGCTCCAGTTCCCCAACTGAAACATCATAGCATGTGCTCTGTTGGGGTGGATTCCCAGACTTTTATGAGAAGGCTTCATGACTAGAAGGTGATAAGCTGCCTTAGTGATAATTTTGCCTAAGCTGCTTCAGTTTTCCCAGAGTCTGGACTGAAATAGGTCTACTGGGAAAATACCTCATTTTGCCTTATAGACTCGAAGCAATGGTGACTTTACTACCTCTCCTGTTAAGTTGTTCTAGTGTTTAGTTATCCGCACTGTTAAGAAATTGCATCTTATTTCAATCTTTTGAATTTGTCTAACTCTAGTTTCCAGTCATTAGATTTTGTTATGTTTCTTTCTGCAAGACTGAAAAGCCTCCCCCTACTATCATTTCCACATCTGTATGTATCTGTTCACAGTGATCCAGTTACCACTCTTCTCTGATAGATTTAAGAGATTTTATAAACCTTATACCCTAGAGATTCTTTTTAAACCTCTGGATCATTTTTGCTGCCATCTGTCTGAACTTTTTCTAGGGTTTACATATCCTTCTTGAATAACAGGCACTGTTTTTTTCTGATGCTGTGTGTAGAGCAAGGTCACGTCCTAACTGTTATTTCCTTTTTTCATACAGCCCATAAACAGTTATTATGTCTTACAGTTGGCATTTTCTGGATACATTGCTTGTATCGATAGATTGGTAGATACGCTCCCTAGAACCGAGGAGGTGTGACACTTGCAGTCTTGAATGTGTTTTCACATTACCCCAATGTATAATGTGAATTAAAGGAACAATTGTTGCCAGATCTTCTGTCATATTACGTCCCTCTTTGCTACCTAGATGATCTACAAATCCTACTAATATATATAAATTCTAATCACACATATTCTAAATAAAGAAGGAAAGGCTGCATTGTAAGGAGTGAACAGAAGAACTGTTCTATTGCTGTGCTGAGAGTAGAAATGAGGAAGGAATAAGGGCAAAGAAGCACTGAGAGAGAGCAGTGGCCATAATCTGAGAAAGCCCTAGGTGACTGCTTTCCTGGGCAGCAAGAGGGTTGAAATAGAACCCAGTTAGGAGTTTTCCCCAAGAACTGAAATTTAATAGAGCTGGCTGACTTAAGTCTGGATATGTGAAAAACAGGTAAGAGAAACATTGTCATTAATGGCTTGTGCATGTTTAAAATAAACTTATTAGTATAGTTCATTTAGCACATGTACAAAAACTTCTCTTAGTACTGGTGTATGTTTTTTAATTCCTGTAGTAGGGAGTCATAGAAATGTTGTTTGGGAGAGACGTCTGGAAGTCATCTGCCCCAGCTCTGTGCTTGAAGCAGGCTATCACCAACACTCACTCAGGATCATCTGAAAATTTTGTCCACAGCTCCCCCAGATCCTTATCTACTGCACCTGTCCACTTTTTCTTGTTCTGCCATCATGCAGGCAAATCTTGTTCAGCTCTAATATGAATCACGGAACACCACTGACTGAAAAAAGATGCTATTTTTTGTCCAGAATTCTTGAGTTTAATTAGGTCCTTGATCCTGTCCGTCACAAGGCTGTAAGGCTATGAGTGCTGGCACACATATGCTACAGGAGCAGATAGGAGCAAAGGGAACTGCTTATGCAGCACAGCTTTGCAATGTAACCACACAGGTCTAGCAGTTTGCCAGTGAAAAATGTGAAGTGTTTCTACTTCTCCTCCTTAGTCATGCCTTTTACTTTTCTGGAGGCTGTGGCAAGCTGAACTAGAGGAAAATAAACCTCACTATAAAAAGTGAATACTTATTGAATCGTTTATTGAGTAGCAGTGCCAGTTGTAAGGAACTGCTCCTTTCAGTAGCAGCTAGCCATTTGGTTGGCTTTGCTGCAATGAGAAATTTCATCTTGGAGTGCAGTTCCATAGCATAGTTTATGATAGCATAGTTTATCATTATCTAAGTCAGAGCTACTATGGTCCCTCCTCATATTTATGCAGCTGAGCAGTAGGTTGGTCCAGGGAGCTTTGCAGCTAGGAGCTAAGCTTGCTGAAAAAAAGGGCTGGTCATTCTCAACTGGTTTCGGGGAGTTGATGTGGCTGAAAATGAATCACTATTTTATACCATGAGTTTTCAGCCAAACTTGCAACCTAATCTGACGCAGTGTGCTGGTACGTGTGGTGAGAAGGGGAAGGGAGAAAGCTGGATCATGAATCTGTCCTCCAACACTGAAAATGTCCATGATTTAACTTGTTCCTTTCCTGAAGCACATTATTGCAGTGCCTTTTTGTGCTTACAGTAGGTCTTAAGATTATTGTAAGATGTTGAAAGAGGCCTGTTGTGTATGGATGCATGCAGAGTCAATATTCTGTGGATCATTCTGGACTTGATGATTATTGAATGACGGCTTGTGTTTCCAGGGACTGACTCAGATGGTCTTCTCCAGTCTTGTTTCTAGCAATAACCTTCCTAAGAACACACCCTACTTTTAAAACTGTTGAAAACTAATTCTTTATCCTGTATTTTACTTTAGCCACTTTCTAACTGGTTGCATTTGCTACTGTTCCATTCTTCACTCTGCATTTCTTTAACAGCAGAGTGTGAAGGTTGTGCTAAAGATTTTCCCTAAATACAGCTATTGAAGACCAGCTGCAGACGAAAGAGCACAGGCACTTGGTTTTTTCAAGGATGTTACAGTTTGAGCTCCTGTCTGCAATAATTAATTAGCATAATTGCTGAGCTGACTCCCTGTGGGATTGCATGATAATTAGTGCCAAAGCCAGGAAGAGAGCAGGAACTCTCAAACCCCAGTACCCAGAGTAGGCTACTGCAGCAACTGTTGTAATCTATAGAGTATTTAATGAACATGTCAAGTGATGCTGGTGGAAAAGATTCACTTTCTTATCTGTATGAGGGGCTTGCTCACCTTCAGTTAGGCTGCTGGCTGGGATCAGGCAAATGTACCTCCTGGGTGAAGTTTTGTCAAAGGCTATCTAAAACCCAAAGGGTTGCTTTCAGCTAGTCCATCCTCATTTTGCTGATATGCAGAGAGAATTATAGAAGACTGGAGAGACATCAGGGTACAAATCAATGATGATGTACAGCACTGGGGCTGCTGTGCCAAATGCTAGCCCGGAATCAAAAACCTTTCAGCTAAAGATCAAATTTAAGTCCAGTAGAGAGACAACTGAATCCAAACAGGCCAAAATGAAAGTGCTGGCATGGAATGAAACAACTTCCTTCAGGTGCAGAAAAACAACAGACACTGAGAGTATTTACAAGTTGCTTTATGAACTATTTTTTGTAGGCTTGGGATACGGTGTAATATAGTTTAATCTCTTCTCTCATCCCACATGCCTGTTTCAGAAGAGAACAAGAAATTTAATCCAAACAAAGGATTAAGAAATTTCAATAACTGGACTCTTGCCATTATCCAGACAATTGGCCAGCTCTTTAAATGCTTGCTCTTGATTGAATTGAAGACAATGACTACATCAGAGGGAGAGAACTGGAATGCAGAAAGGAGGAAATGAAAAGGCTAGAAGAGCTACACAATTATTTTACCTATTACACCCTTCCAGCAATGCATCCTGTAAACAAAGCAGCTCTGAGAAAGGATCTCTCCTCACTGGAGAATAAGGTTAGGGGCAACATTTGAGAGATGGACAGAGGAAAGAGAAATGAGATTTAATATAGATAAATGTAAGGTAATACACCTGGGAAGAAATAATAATAATATTATATACAAAATCAGGAGCTGCTGTTTAGAAAACAGCAATAGGGAAGGTGGCTTAGGAGAAATGGTTTATAATTAACTACTGCAGACAGCAACCCAAAATCTAACACTGGGGCAAAAATGAAATACATTCTTATTCTTGGCCAGCACCAGAGGTGTTTCTACACTGAAAGCATGGAGATAATTTACACAAACAAGAGGGAGCTAGCATTAAGACAACCAAGTATTAAACTTATGGCTACCATGTTATTAATTTTATTTATAAGCTAGAGCCTTGACTGCTGATACCATCAGCAGCAGCTTGTGGTTTTCTATTTGCTGAATGCAGTAAAACCATAAGATAAATGATCTTCAAAATCTGATTGGTAGAAGGGTACTTTTTTTTTTTTGGTCCTCGTATTTACATGCAGAACAGTGGCTTAAAATGGATCAGATGTAATCTGAAACAAAAACCCCTTTTTTTAAAGGAAAACACTACAGCTGAAAACAGTATGGAGAAAATTGAAACAATGTAGTCATTCCATTATTCAATAAGAGGGAATCTGTTGGTAAGAAATGTTGCTCAATAAATGCATTTAGCAGATAATGAACAAATATATCAAAACTATCAGTGTTCCACCAAAGACAAGATGAAACATTATTATGCTGAGAAGACAGTGTCATGTGAAAGCCTGCTAGACAACCCAGAGTGTCATAAAGAACTGTTTGATTGCAAGACCTGATGGCTATGTATTTAGAAGTTCATACACTTGTAGATCAGAATGAAACACATTTATTCTAGTCCTAGAAAAGTAAAGGTAGAAAACCCTAACAAGGCATAGAGTGCAGCATATTAGAAATTTACAGGATTATTTTGTCTTGTTAGCACTGTGAGCTACTAGTAGAGTGTGATCCTGTCTTTGATTCCTTACATGCCATGCTCCCTACTATAAGGCAAACTTGGGTTGCTACCGTTTCTTCCCAGGCTGGATATAGGTAGGGCTCAAACCACCAGGCTGTACGCAGGCACAGGAAGAGGCATGGATTATACCCGGGAACTTTTTCTCCTCCTGGGAAAAGGGTGATGGATCATTTCTTAGAGCCCTGTACCTCAAAAAGCATTTGTTTTGCTAAGTGCAAAACTGAGTAACTACTTTTTAAAAGAAGCAAAAAATATGGCAAGACTATATAAAAGACTTTAAAATTGAAATTTCATCTTCCATCTGAGAAGACAGATAAAGCTACATAATTAGTCAGGGAAGGGTCACTCCCCTTCTCCCCACAGCCTCCAGAGGATAAATTCCAGATAAGCTTTTCAGAGACTGCAGTGTTTCAACTACGGAAGGTTTTAGTGTGTGAGAGAGGTTTGGAGCACATGATAATTAGCAGCTCACAGCTGAATTTTGCTAGCTGTCAGAGTATTCTTTGCTATCACCACATGGAAGTACTCCTGTAGGTCTCCCAAGTCTCCCTAAATGTGTGCTGTAGTTTCTTTTGTCCACATGGAAGTTGTTAATACAGAAATTTGTCAGTGTACAATATTTAAAGGCTTATAGCAAATCCCTTTTCCCTGGCAGAACAACACCTGAACAGAATGAGAAAATAAAAGTGTTTTGTTTTCTTTTTTTCTTGGACAAGCTGGAACTGCTTTATTGTTTATGCTGTACCCAGACCCTTCCAGTGCAGGGGAGTTTAATATTCTGGGAGAATCTACAGGTAACTGATCCAAATCCACATCTTCTTTGTATCCCGAAATCAGTACTCAAGAGTTCTGACAGGAGACAAGCTTTTTCATAAGACTGATCCTTCATCTCTGCTTGCTCACCATTTTTAAGTCCCAGTGGGAAAACTGTAGAGACCCTGGGAGAATGACAGTAACTATAACGCAATTGCTTTGAACTTAATTGAGTTTGACCTCTGTTTTAAAAATGCAAACACCAAGAACTGTCTAGTTTACCTGAAGCTTGGCATGTGCTTAAGTATTTCAGGACTAACACTGTTTCTGAGTTACAGTCTTCATTACTGCTGCTTTCCAGAATGCAGTCTATATGAATTTCTTACAAAATATTTCTAACCTTTAATTACAAGACTTTTAATGGCAGGATGCACTTCAGCTGGCTCATGTCTCATCCCAACCAGCTTTTCAAGTAGTTCATCTGTGGGCTCTAGTCTGTTGTCAACAGTTCATTTCTGTCCTGCTGCTGCTGCTTTTTATCTTTTTCAGGTATGTCTTGCTTACCTTCTCAGCTCCCACAGCCTCCTGCCTCCTTCTCCTCAAAACAACCTGCTGGGAGCTGTGCATGACACATATGCACTTAACAACACTTTCATTGTCTTTCAATCCCATTGCAAAGATCATTTTCTCACACTCAAGAGTCAAAACAGCCTCTTTGTTTTATGTCTGTACAATGCAAGTTACAATGAGGGTTGGTTTAGGTGTAATTTAAAGAACAGCATTAATAATAAAAACAGAATAAACCAGATTATTTGTCTTGTTTGTAAGTCTCTAACAAACTTCAGTTTGTTATGGAAGTAACTCCAACATAGGATGTTTGCAGAGCTCCATAGAGTTAACACAGTATTAGTTAATTATTTCACCATGGTAATTACTTTTTAGGGTCTGTCAATCAGGCAATTTTAATGTATTCAGCATAGGCTGCATTAATTTTGTGCAGTATTACTATTTTACCTGGTTTTATGCTCTTTGTCTGTCAGTCTGTCCATAAGAAGTTTTGAATCTATGGACCAATTTCTGCCAAGTTTGAGAGGGATTTTTTTTTTTTTAATATCAAAACCACTTGGAATCCTGCAAGTTCATTTTGCATATAAGGTTATTTAGTTTGTAAAATAGAGAAGTTGCTGTCTTTAAAAAAGCCACATGAAATGTAGTCAGAATTGAATTGTGACCCAAGACTAAATTTCTTTTTTATATCCTAAATGCAACTATCTTACTATATGTTTTGGTAATAAATTTTTGGAAATGTCTTTTCTTCTGTAACAAGTTCTAGGGGTTAGGAAAAAATCAGCAGGAGCTGAAAACATTTCTTATCACCAGCACACCTATCATGCACATACATGTTACAGCACATAATACAAAAATGTTCAGTGTTCTCCTTTCTGTATTTTGAAATTCTTTGTTGGTACTAAGTCTTTTTATTTTATTTTTTAACCTTTAAATATGTGTCCTTTGTGCCAGCACACACCAAGGACTTAATATTTTACAAACACACTCACATCCTCCATCAACCCCTTAACTAGCATCAGCTAAGAGGCTTGTTTTCTGGGCTCTTGAAAAGGGTCTGAATGATAACCATTTGAGAATGAAGACTCGTGGGCAGGCTAATGTTCCTGAAATTCCAAAGAGAGCATATTCCTTTTCATAGTAGCCATACTAGCCCTCATAGCAGACAGCGTCTAGTAAGTAAGGATGAGGTCAAAGAGGAGGTTGCAGTAATGTAGAAAGAGATATGGTAGTAGTGGTAAGAGCATGGAGTGCAGAAGAAATATCTTTGAGATGAGGTGAGGATAGGAAATTGAAAACCACAATAAGGTTGTGGATTGGAAGCCAATAATGAGTAAAAGTGGTAAGGCAGGACTCTGAAAGAAACAGTTCTGTGTCTTACTCCCATTTTTGTCTCTAGACTAGATGTCCCTTCAGTCGACGTCTCCCATGACATACTGGTTTTCCTGCAAGTAGCATATGATGTAACAGTTTTGGCAGATGGGAAGATGTAATTCTCCTTGGGACAGTTAAATGACTGAATAGAATCTTGTAGTTGAACAATTAGTTCCCAGAAACCCTACAACTATTCACACAGGAAAAGTTTAGTTACAGATTAACCCCAAGTGAGGGGTTTGGAATGGTTAGGCAAGCTTCACATCAATTCAGTTTAACTCAAATAACATAATTTGTTCTACTTTTCCTAAGAGAATAGAAACATTTAAGGAAAATTGGTGTTTGGACTCTTCATTTTCCAGGGAAAAAAGAAAAAAAAGCATGAACATTTTGTAGTGTGTCATTTAGATTAGGTTTAGTACAAATGAGAAAATGACAGATAACTTAGGGGTTTTTTTTTAATTGGGATTTTTCCTTTTCTAGCTCCTGTTTCTTTTGTGTAGCTTAGTACATTTTCCTGGTTATTTTAATTTCTTCTGCATGTGGTTTTCCCTCTCATGCAACAATCCGAGTTTCTCTCTCACATCTTCCTCATGCTTTTTCCTTACTCTCTTCCTGTACCTCCCTTGTTGTCTTGTCAGCCTCCCTCATTTCTGTACATCTTTTCTTCTTTACATTCATCTTTCTCTTTCCTCTTCACCAAATTCACCAAAAGCACTATTGCACATGCTTTTCTAAAGTTATTTTAAACTGCAATTCCTGTCTACCATTAACTTCTCATTCTCTCTATCATACTGAGAGATTCTCTCTCACATGCTGATGTATGTTTTCTCTCACACTATTAGAAAGCAGGTCCTCCCGTTTCCTTCCCTCTTCACTCAGCAGAGCCAGTATTTTATTTTTCTAGATCAATACTTCTTTGGTTTTTTCCTCAGTTATTTTTCTTCCAACTTCAACTCTGCCCCTAGGAGGAAGAATAGGATAGTAAATTTTTCCCCTTGGATGGCATTCCTCTCTAGATGAGGAAGTTTATTTCTGTTCTTGATGGTGTTTAGTCATTAACAAAGAGAGTTTGCTTTGCAAATATTTGTCAATAGTTTAGTTAAATAGTAATGAAAAGTAAACTGTTTGATTGCAAATCCAAAATTCCTTCTCCTGTAGTGGATCAAGTGGTTTAGGTCATAAATAAAAGATAATTTCAGGTTATAGAATCAAATATTTAAAAGAGGGCTTTTTAGCATGCATATATATATGCTGCAAGAGCAATTACAAAAATTATTCCTATTAAAAAGTACATATAACAACTAAAAAATAGAAGTTACAAGTTAGCTTACTAATACTTTAGAATATATTAAAAATAACTGAAAGAATACACACATTAAACTTTAGGCAATACAAAGCTTATTTTTCCCCAGAGAAAAAGAAATCATGGCCAGAGTACAAGAGCAGAGATAATCAGAGATTTGTTTCTTCTCTACCTCCCAAGGTAAGGCTTAATCCTACAGTAATCTCTTTACTGAGAGCCAAATGTTAGTCAAGGAGCCTGCTGCACAGATTTGAAACTATCATTTAGCCCATATTTTCAATATCTGGGGAAGGAGCTATCCCATGAATTTATAGTCTGCATTGTTTTAAAGTGGTATCTGGATTTGTTTTTTAATTTATCCTGCACTGTAATGCATTGGCATGGCTTCACGATGCATTTGCTAGTTTATATTGTGATAAAAGACCTCTCATTCATGACCAGTAAACATCAAGAGCCCTTCTGTCTTTTAGCACAGAAGAGGAGTTTGTATTAGACATACAATGAATGGCACACTCTGTGAATGTGCATAAACTGATTATCCCAGACCAGTTTTGCCTCTGAGCATTTCAGCATCATGTTGCCCCATTGTCAAGTGTGCTTTAAGGATAATGCCCAGTGAACTTGGGGTTCATTTGAGTGGGGTAGATGTTAAGCTAATTTGCCTTCTGTCTTTTGTATTTCCATACTGTAGCCTTGTAAACTGGTTGGCTCTTTTAATTCCCAGGTTAGATGTGAAAGAGAAAAAGCAGAAAAGAGAAAAAAACACCTTCTGAGGTTAATTTTAAAAAGGCCTAAAGGTTAGATCCACAAATGGATTTAAGTAGTATTTATGTATGTGAGGTTAAAATTTACACTCTGCTGCAGTTTTGCATTGCAGGATCTGTAATCCACAGGTGCCTGCTTCTCTGATAATAAAATTCCCACACAGCATGTGTCCTGCCCAGAAGTGTCTCAGACTTGGTATTGCTGGAGAGCTCAGTGCCTCTGTAATTTGCATAGGTTCCATTGAAGTTCACAGATGAAATACCTCCTTCATACATGGAAATTAATCCCACCATCATTCTGGACTTAATGAGCATAGGCTCCATGCAAAACACAGCTTTTTTTCAAAAACAGGTAGTTCTACACTTTAGAAGAAGAAGTATGGAGAAAGAAGTACTCTGTAGGCCTGGAAGAACAGCCATAATAATAAAAGAACCTGTGGGTGCCTGCTTCATACTCAACTGTGCAAACTGGATATCAGTCCAGAAAGAGAAGTGGGTGGTCTAAAGCTGAGTGTCTCTGGAAGGGATAGATGGATATTCAGTGGGTGTGGGTATGCAGGTGACCCTACATCATGGTGGCCCATTCCTACACTCCGGCCAGAAGGATCAGGCAGAGAAAGGGTGGAGAAATACTTTGCTGCTTGGTGGGTTGACATGCTATGGATATTTTTTGTTTTAGTTAAAATGAAGTTGAGATAGAAAATTTTTATTTGATATCTTAGGCTGGTAAAAAGTCAAGAGTGGCCTATACCCTCCCCTTGTTAGTCCAAGGGCTTAATGATTAGAGAATTCATGTAGACGTAGGTACACAAAGTTCATTTCATTCACTGCTTGCAGGAATTCAAAAGGCAATGCCCTCATTGCCAGTGTGTTCCAGTGTTCTGCTTACTGAATTTGCTTTAGTGAAGTTTTGCATGGAATACTTGCATATGCTTTGGATCAGGAAGAGTGAGCATGTCACTTGCTGATGAGGGCACTCCTAAAGAAAAGGAAAGGTGGGGGTTCTGGTTCTTATGAATAATTATTGCAGATCTTGAGCACATCTAACCACCAGGCAGTAGAGGTTACTCTCTTTACATGCAAAAATTAAAAACTGTGCCATTCAACTGAATACTTTCACACTGGGTTGAGGAGCAGTTCCTCTCACTGCTGTTCCTGAACCTGATGAAGTATGGTGGACAGGAGTACTTTGTGTTCAGACTTGCTGCATTAAGGGCAAAAATCTCCATGTTTTATGGGGGAGGGAAGTAGTTTTGTTTATTAGTTTGTGGAAAGTGCTAGTTTGGTAACTCAGTAGTTTCTACAAGAACACACCTACATTCACCAAAAACTTCTCCAGTGTAAAAGGCATTCCAAGTCAAATGTGAATACATGTGTGAGAGTGTACCCAGGTGACTTGGACATTCATTTGAAGTCTAAGGGACAGAGGTCAAAATCTGTTTGAACAGAGTCGCTTTTATCTCAGCTCAACAACCCAAACTGTTTACTCTTCTGGAGCAATCAGGTCTAGCTCATTCCTGTAGGTTTTTAAAGCATACAGGTTCATCTCACAGCAAAACAAAATATGTTTCTGAAACTGCTGCAAATTTTATAATGGCAGAAAGCAGTCTGTTTCTTGCCTGGTTCCAAGTAAAAAGTAACCCAAAAGCTCTTAAATGCCTTTAATACACAATAGGTATTGAAGTCTGCCCTTGTGTCTCCGCAGGGATGGGATATTGTTGTGGGATTGACCCAGTGCAGACGTACAACCCTGAATTAGCAGGAAGGTGTCTTAATGGAGCCTGAGTACCTAATTAGTGCTCAGCTGTGCCTGAGGTGTGAGGAACCCGTGGCTGCTGCAGGGGAAGGGGTCAGGAAGGACCTACAAAAGAAAACCCACTGATGGCTGTGCTTGGCTACAAAAAAAATATCACAAGATCCATGTGAAATGAAAGAGGAAAAAGGGAGCTGGAGGAACCCGCGTGGGAGCAGAAACGTATGTTTATGGTCTTGTTTTGACTGAGGGAAGGCTGGGATTAAATAGAAGCTCTACAGAGATCTGTGTTATGAGAGGGGCAGACCTACTTGCTCTGCAGTGGTGTTTAGCAAGGGATGCAAGAGCTGAGAAGGCTGTGTTGCCCAGTGAGAAGTGCTGCAGCAAGGCCGTGCTGAGGACCCTGAAGGAATTTCTAGCTCTTGTGGGGCTCATGTTTAAGTGCTGACTGGAACTCCAGCTCGCACAGTTTAGCAGGATTTGTATGTCAGCTCGAGTGTGGAAAGTTGTTGTTTGCAGGTAGAGATTAGATTGAACAAAGGGGAAATATTGAGGCTTCCTTGGAAAGAGGCAAATCCTGTTTGATGTCTTGGTTCACAAATTAACCTTTCCTTCCCTGAACAAAGACACAGCAAGGTCTATGCATGCCTATGGCAGGGCAGTGGATACTATATTGCTTTGATATTCATGTTTCAGTACTTGTTCCAGTTATTTCCTATTGTTCTTAAGTAATGGCCAGTCTGTCCCTTAGATGTGAATGTTTGGCACCGCGGTGTATTGAATGAGTGCTTAGGGATTTCTTTCTAATGGCTGAGATGGAGGCATTTGAAACTTCTTTCCAGAAAGGGCACAGACAACAGAGCTGACAGACTGGTCATTACTACTGGAAGTTTTTGACTGTAGAAGTTGTTTCCTCCACAGGCCTAACTGAACCTGAATTTCTGACTTAAAAGGGCTAGTGGTATATATGCCTTCAGTCAATGTAGGTAAGGAACTTTTTTTTTTCTTCCCCTGCATAGTTCTAACTAGTTTCAGCCTTCAAGAAGAGACACAACTGATGCAAGATTTTCTGTTAAACTAATTAGTTGCATGTATAAGGGCACTCGGAAGAAATCTATAGGCTTTCTAATGGGTGCATTAGAAAGGGTGTGGTTAGTCGGTCAAGAGAGGTTCTCCTCCCCCTCTATTCTGCATTGGTGAGGCCGCATCTGGAGTATTGTGTCCAGTTCTGGGCCCCTCAGTTCAGGAAGGACAGGGAACTGCTGGAAAGAGTCCAGCGCAGAGCCACAAAGGTGATTAAGGGAGTGGAACATCTTCCTTAGGAGGAAAAGCTGAGGGAGCTGGGTCTCTTTAGCTTGGAGAAAAGGAGACTGAGGGGTGACCTCATCAATGTTTACAAATATGTAAAGGGTGAGTGTCAAGAAGATGGAGTTAAGCTTTTTTCAGTGATGACCAGTGATAGGACAAGGAGTAATGGATACAAATTGGAGCATAGGAGCTTTAAGGTGAATATCAGAAAAAAAATTTTTACTGTGAGAGTGACAGAGCACTGGAACAGGCTGCCCAGAGAGGTTGTGGAGTCTCCTTCACTGGAGACACTCAAAACCCACCTGGACGCGTTCCTGTGTGATGTGCTCTGGGTGACCCTGCTCTGGCAGGGGGGTTGGACTAGATGATCTTTCGAGGTCCCTTCCAACCCCTAGGATTCTGTTATTCTATGATACCTGAGGTCTTTTTGTAGATGACACAAAGCATGTCTTGGATCATATTGGTGTGGTGTAAGAGTTGAATCTTGTTGGGACACCCTTATCCAGAACCGATCTAAATCCAGAAAATTTGCTTAGGTAATCTCAGGGGCTGCTGTTTTGAATTTGTGCATAATCCAGCAGAGCTTTACTACATTGTTCTCTTTCCATTTAGAAGTTACTTTGCTTAAAGGGGAAGTATTTAATTGGTTTAGAAATTATCTGTCCCAATCTTGTCTTGAGCAGTTCTCTTTTGCAAAAACAACAGGGTCTCCCTGTAGCCATATTATGTATTTTGTCTTGCCATAAAAAGGTTCTCAGCTGCTTTTCCCCTAGTAACTTGTAGATGGGAGTTTTTCTCTCCTTTTTTTCATCCTCAACACTTTTAAGTGGCATGTATTAGAAATTGTATTTGGTTTCTATTACGGAACAGGGCTGAACAAAGAAGCAGTTTTATTTATCTTCTAACCATTCAGAGCTTCCTCCTTTTACTGTGGCAATATATAATATTACAGTGTTAGCTTCTGCTAATTGGCAAAACTGCGATATTCTAACAAGTAATCCTACTAAAACTGGTTCACTACATCTATTCCTGTTAAACATTAACTTCCAATTCAAATTATATGCTGGAAACAATTGTATTAGAGACACTTCTATGATTAAGAAGTTATTTAAAATGTCACAAAATCCTCCTTATGCATACTTATGTCATCTTACACTTTTATCTATATGTCTTAAAGCTCTCATGGCACTAGAAATGATATCTCACAGTGTATCTCTCCATAATTCCCACTGGTATGCTGGAAGGTAGTATTAAGAAGATCATTAAGAGCACAGTCTCTTTATGTTCCCATAAGTTTTCCATTAAATCACATTTAGCAGCCTAAACTACAGCAAAGTTAATATTTACAGCAAGTTAATATATTACTGATAGAAATGTGAAGCACACTTATTCCTCCTAGTTATTAATGCTACTATCTGGGCACAGATGTGTTTTCATAAGATATATTTGCTTCCTAGATATGCACTAATGGCAAGTGTATCCAGAATCTTGCTGGACATTCTCAAATTCTTAAGAGTGTTCTGTCCTAAAAATGTGATTATATACCAACCAGTGAGGCCCTCCTGTGTTTCCAGATGTCCCCGCAGAGTGGTGGTGGGAGCAATAGCAAGCAGGCTTTACTCTAGATAAACATGATATACGGACTGTTACATTTTGGCTGAGCCTGTTGTGTATGTAACGCTGGTTTTGAGAGGCATGCATGTTCTGTATGGGTCTAGCAGTGGGGCATGAAGTTACAACCCACGCATAGTCAAAAAGTTATTTTTGTTTGTCAGAGCAATTATATTGGGCTTTCTGCAAATTCAGGCATGCATTGCTATGTTTGATGATCAAACACTGGAAGCATAGATTTGGATATAATTTCAGGACTCTAGAAGCTGGTACCCCAGGCATGAATCTACTCTGTGGCTTTTGTTTGCTGAAAAGGAAAGGAAAAATGATATATTCTTTCCAGATGTGATGAAATAAATGTTTTACTGGAACAGAACATGTTTGCATGTATTTACTACAGTCTGAAGAGACATGTTAGCTTCCATCAGGTGGAGAGATAGTAAATTTTATTGATTCAACTTGTTTCTTGCTGCCAGCAGCCTTCTGTGCCTTACAGATCTGTTATTACTGAGGCCATTTCTAAAGTTCCAAAAATTGGAAGCAGTTTTAAACAACTGTTTGTTTAAAAGCTGTCACAGAGCTGGGGAGAATTAACGTTCTCTTTAACTAGCCCCAGGCTGCGCATCTGATCATGGGCTGTGCTTCTAATAAGAATGAGGACCCAGCTTGAGAGCAGACAAATAAAATTGAAGCAAGTGTTACTTCGCACAGTATCATTTTATTGTGCACTGGTTGGAGCCTCAGTGAACGTTTGCAATAATATTCCATGTGGCTTTTTCATCAGGCCTGTGGGGAAACTATTACAGAAGGTTTTAATATTTTTTTTTTTTACTGAAAGTCCTTCAAACCGGGCACTAACATTTTGTATGCTGTCAGAGGGTGTCTCCCAGCGCTGCTTGATTTGTGCCTAGGATCATTGAGTAGTCGTATAATGAAGGGAAAAACAAACGGTGAAAGACTGTCAATTGCTTTTGCCTTGTGCTAACTGCATAAGGTATTTGTTTAAATGAAAGCTTTTAGCGTAAATAGCTATGCATACAGAAACCAATTAAAGTTTTGAGAGGTCTACCTAAAATGTTTATTTGCTTCCACAACAGCTGTAGGAAGAATAAGCAGAATAGTCTGACAGGAGCCATATGCCCTTTCTTATGTTACAGCAATAACAATCAACTTGTCGTATATTATTGCACTGGTAAGCTGTGTAATAAGGACGTTTTGCAGTTAGTCTCTCAGACGCTGAAGAACTCAAGCTACATTTAATGGAAAACTTAATATTTAAAAAGCTGTCAGCTCAGGTTGTAACGTAAGAGAAGCTGTAAGGTAAGAGAGGTAAGTACAATGTTAATCGATAGTCTGTTGTAACTTTCTCTGAGGTATGTAACCAATCGGTTTGGCTTATGAGTACACACAAGCTGTGTCTGGAAATAACCCCCTAAATGTCTCTCATTTAAGTGGAAAGGGAACTTACTCGTGGCAAAACTGTCCGGAATTGTTGTTCATCACTTTATTACTATTTGAGCATGGTTTTGCAGATACACACCTTTACATTTTGCCTGTGTAAAAACTGTATTCTTCTTAAAGGACATTAGTATGCATAGCAACAGAACACATTGTCTATGTGAATAATTTTTTATGTGACTTGTTTAAAGGAATGAGCCTTACTTAAAAAGAGGTAAATCTGGCAACTCAGAGCTAGTTTATGGTACAGTAAATGATTCTAGCCTTCTTGAAAGTTTTTTAAGAATTTAAATAATGGCAGGTATATAAAATTCCAATTTTCTTTGCTATATATGTAAGCCCATGCCCCAGATTTAAGACTTGTTGCACAATCTGAGAAGTTTTACATTTGAATACTTATGTCTGTAAAGGATCAGAGTTCTACCACAGGTCTCTAAAACTGAGAAAGAGAAATAGAGTAAAGGCTTAATGGGAGATGGTTTAGCTCTGCTTCACTTAGTTCTTTAGACTTTTGTTTTCCATTTCTTCTGGCTTTCCAGTTATGCCTGACATCGTAACATAAGGAGGGTTTATATCATACTTAGAACTTGTTCCTAAGTAATCTTCCAGACATGGATTTTTTAAATTGATTCCCATCCCCCACGTCCTTTAGGATAGTAAAATTAAGACAACTATTCTTTACCTGAAGGTGTATCAACCTAGCAGCATTTGTCTTCAGATTAGGAATATAAAGCAGCAGGAGACTGATGAAAGCAAGATCTTGTTTCCTAGCAAATGTTACCACTGTCACATCCTGCTAAATTCTAGCTTCTGTTTATACTGACTTTGAGTGTCTCAGTAGTACCTGGCTCAGGAGAAAGATGGCTGTTATTATTATTTTAATCAATACCTCCAGAGGAGTATCTGGGACAAATGATGATATATTCTGAAGGGATGATCGGGACTATCTGGAATAGAATAGGTATTAGGGTGAGGGGGGAAGGGTACAAGAATAGCAAGAGGTAAAAATCCTACTTCCTGAGAAGGAAGGAAGCACAAAATGCTTCGCCTTCTATAGCTAGTTGAGATGTTGTTGCTGTAATAACAGATCCTGAGGTTGAGAATTTTATTTTTCCTACGTGGATGTCTTGCTTAGAAGGAATGGTGATAGATGACAGGGCTACAGCTGAAGTTGATAAAAGGTGTCATTCAGTTCAGAATTGCTTATTTTGGCACAAAATAAAATAAAAATAACTAATGCAATTTTTAAATTATATTTTTTTATTCAAAGATTGGGGATAGGTAGCCCTGACTGTGATTATAGGGCTTGAGATTTATAGCTCACTTGTTATTCACTCTCTAGGATGCTAATGGGATCCCAGAGCTATGTATTATTGGAATTTATGGGCAAATGGCAATGTAGCAACATGCTGAGTTGTTGGAAATTTCCATATTTGCTATATTCTGATGGAAGACTTTGTGGAAATGCATTTTCTAATTTGGTTTGGCTTCCTTGCTGCTAGCAGATTCCTTGTGAGGATATGTAAAAGTAATTTTGTAGTTCCCACTAGAAAATGCAGAATGGCAAGATATGTGGGGTAAGAAATTAGTATTTTTAATCTTCTGTATGTTAGACTAGATATAGGCAGCTTGAAGGGGAAATGAGGTCTTTGTGAAGAAATGTCCACCAGAAATACTAGAAATCCAGTTGTAGTTTTCTACTTTTTTTTTTTTTTACATTTGGGAGCACAAAGACAACATATCTTTGAGGTAAATAATCTTTTGGGGATTAATCCTGATCTTGGGATTTGTGTGCAAGAGTTTTGAGTAATTAATAGGCATTGGGGTATCTAACTGACCTGACAGTATTTGTTTAGGGATGAGAGGGAAAGACATAAGGAAAAAAACACATAGATCTTACTTTTCCTTTTTATGTTTGCCTCACCTGGAATCCTGAAAAAATCTGGCATCAATAGGTGATTAAAAAACTAGATTATTGCATGTATGTTAATAAAAACATTGGAGCTGCTGTGGAATTTTCATCTATTCACTCTTGCAGGATGAAGGAGTCGCTGTTTAGATCTAAGACACCATGCTGGCTTGTACCTTAAGTAACTTAGTTCAGAAGGGTTAAATAGTGAATTATATGCTTCCTAAATTACTGTTAGTTACCATCTTTTTGTTCATTTATTTTTTATTCATTACTGGATTGTACTCATAGCACGTTCTTACTCTTTCTTGATTTATAATGGATCTCTTTATTGAATTATTGAGCAAAACTTTTAAATAAAACATCACAGAATTCTCTTCTACTATCAATTCTCCTATAGTATTAAGATATATCAACCCTTAGGACCACTTTCCTCATCAGAATACTGACACTGCTAGACTTATTCCTAAATGTGCTGTGCATTAAAAGGTTCATTAAATGTAGCCTTTTTTCTTTTGAAAGTGAAATTATTTCCCTTGTAAATATGCAAAATGAGATTGCTTCTTGTCCAAATACTTTGCACAGTATCTGTTTTGTCCTTTCTGTCTACCTTAGATAAGCAATACTTCTTTCTACTCTGAATACCATTTTATAGGTGAGGAAAAGCAAGTGCTTACATAGAATTGAGTTAAATTGCTTCTTTGAAGTAAGTCCATTCTCAAAGTCAAGAAAAAGGCCAGAACCTGACTTGCAGCCCTTGTTTTTTCTGCATGTAGTATACTGCTTTGCTTGGGGTAGAGCGCCACTGAATCCAGCCTATATCATAAAAGTGTGAATTATGATTATTTGTCAGCAGTCTAGTTTGTGTGGAGATCAAAACTTGAGCTCAGGTCTTCTCATGGCCCCTTGTGTAAGCTGTACTTGTTAATGCTTCTTGGGAATTTGTCTGCTCATTTCAATGCATTAAAACTGACTTTGTGGTTCCGATTACTGTTGTACGGTAACTTAATGCTACCTTTGTGGTTCTTGTTACTTCCTTAGAGCCAGTAAGTGTGTTTTTTGCATGGAGGGGATTAATGTTTAGTTTGCAGGTAACAAAACAAAGAGAAAGCGTAAAGCACTGATCAGTTATTACAGAACCCCAAGAAATAGTTTCTAGTGTAAGTGTTCTGCTTTAAGGATAGATGTGGCTACTGGGAACAGCATTCAATTTCTGGAAGTAAAGCATAAGCTTTGATTCACAGAAAATTAAATTTGGAGCAGTTTGGCTTTTTTTTTTTTTTTGGTAATCAATCAAATACCAAAAGTAGTACACATGTTTATATTTAAATGTTTCATTTCTGTGGGTAGTATTAAATATATATTTCTGTTATCTGGCTGTTTTTCTAAAGGCTAAATCAGGCTTGCTAGGATATCTGAACAAGAAAACCCTTCTATTATGTTTTGTTGTCTAATATATTTTAGTCCTTCAAAAGGAAATAAGTTGTACAAGCGGAAAAACTTATTTAGGTGCTGATTTTTCAAAAAGGTGGGAAAAGGCTGACTTTTAGCACAAGCTAGCACTGTTTCACTGCAAGTTTCCTGTAGGCTTGGCTGAGACAAGAAGATTTTTGTAGCTGAACATAATTTCAGTAAGTGCTTGGACAAAATGATGAAAAAATGGTGTTAGGTCTGTTGAATGCAAAGACATCACCTCTACACTTAGGAAGCCCCTGACCTGCTTTTAGCTGGAAGCTGAAAAAGATGGAGGAAGTAACACTATCTCTGTTCTTTTGCTCTTCCCTAGCATCTACTAGCAGTCCCTGACAGAAATAGGATACTGGCTAAGGAGTGCTGTGGTGTTTGGCTGTAACCTGTGCTCCTAAGGCACCCTCTTGAATTTGGCAAAATCTCTGTGTGTCTGGGCAACAGAAGAATTTTCTTACTATTTGATGTTGTTGGTATATTTTCAGTTGAAACTTTTTGAGCTCTCATAAATAACTGATTACAAACAAAAACACACCCCATTTAAAAACAAAGTAACGCAAGATCATCAACAACAGTTCAAGATTTATCTAGACACAAACTGCCTTTTGAATCCTGTGACAACTCACCTTGACTGCTTCTCGTAACAAATTCTACAATGGGGTTTCTGTGTCTTTTTTTTTTTTTTAGTTTGTTGTGTTTCCCCCCCCCCCCCCCTTCAGGGCCTTAGATGTGTTGCTGTAAATTATATCAGATGCTTATGGCAGTGCAGAGTCTCAGGTTTTCTATATTAATTATCTAATACATAGAATTTCAAAGATATTTTTATGCTTTAGTCTGCAGCATTTCTGCGAGGCACACTCTTGAAGAAAGTTTGTCCCAGTTTGCCCAGCTGACTGGAAATCTCTCTTGCCTTTACTGCTCAAATGTTAGTGGGCAGTTCTCAGCTTTCTATGAGCTACTGCTTCTTCGCTGAGTTTTTGGAAACTCCCAAATTATGCATCTGTAGCCCCTTTTTCATTTGCAAGGGGTCATTCATTTCTACCCTTAATTCCTGTTCCAACTGGCAGTGGGGATTGTGGCAGTCCCAGGTTGTGTTGCAGTACTTGACACTGTAGATCCTTCTACTGAAACTTAAGTATCTTCCTTCCATCATACTTCAAGATCTTTTTATCTATTTTTGGTTGTTTAGGTCACTTACTGGGTTTCAATAGTATATTTTCACCCTTTCTGTTCTCTGATATGGAAAGCTAAATCACACTGAAGACACAGGAGTCAGGATTTTTGTTAGCTCCCAGATGTTTCCCTGACCAGTTTCTCCTGGTCCTGCACAACTAATGTAGCCCCATTATCAACAGTGGGTCAGAAGATCTTGCTGCGTTGCAAGTTCAGGGCTGTGATACAGCAGTATTGCACTCCAGATCAACCTGAGCTAGAACTCTGCCTGTACAAGTCTGTACAAGTCTGAGAAGCCAGTTTATTTGCTATGTTTTGTGGAACACAGTCTAACGGCAAGAAAGGTAAATGATCTGCGTGGTAGCTGTGAGATAATTTGAGCACACTAATGTTTTCTGTGCCCTAGAAAATCCAAGAGAAGTGACTGTTCTGTAATTAAGAGGGAGAAAGTGCCAAAGCTACATACTGACTGACCTTTTATTCTGATATGCACTATGCCTCATGTGGGCACAGTATTTAGGAAATGAGCTACAGATCTTTAACAAAATGCTTCCAAACAATATCTTTTCCTTTCCCTTTCCTCTAGCAACCCCCCTTCCAGCCTTTCCCAATTTGGATGTAGTTTGCTTCTGATTCAAAAATCTGAAAAGGCAGCCTCTCCCTTGAACTTGTGGAAATGTAATACGAGTTCAGCAGGGAGCTCAGTGACAAAACATTTCTGAAAGCAAACTATTTGCAGAGATGAAAGACAAAGTCTTTTCAGTCAGGGCTACATGGAGAGATACCTGCATATTCTCCATCATATCTAGCAGAGAGCAGAGGAAGGGGAACACTTGTCAACTATCACATTGTTCCATGCATATGCTAGGAGTAAGAGAAGGTCCTTGTCCTCTCAGCATCATCAGAAGACAGAATGTGTGTGCATCTGCTGCAAGGAACGTGAACATCATACCAGAATTCAAAATGATAGCAAATCATAAACTGAATGTGATTTAAAGATGGCTTCAACAACTACAAAAACCTACTTTCCTTTAGGGGTTGCAAGAAGTTGAATGTTGTTTATAAGAGAGCAGACAATGTCCATCTCTGAGGCATTAACCAATTGGTTCTATTGCTTAAGAAAGGATGATAAAAAGGAAGAACAAGAATATGGCTTTAGGAAATACGATCTTTCAGTGATATGATATTCCAGTGCTACATTAGAACAGGTTGCTTAGGAATTCTGTGGGTTTTTGTCAGCAGAGATTTTTAAAGAAAAGCTAAGTAACAGTCTATTAGTCTAGCTTTGCTTTCTTTTGTCTTCTAAGAAAAAGATGGACAAAAATTACTTTTAATGCTTCTTTCAATTTATATGGGAACTACATGTAATTTTCTTCCACCCTTGGGGGGAAACTCTCCGGGTTAAAATATTTCTGCACCCTGTTGTCAGTGGTGTTTCTATGGGTTGTGATTTGTTTAACTGTACAAATGAGTGAGACTGAAGTTCACATGCACTCCTTGAGGGATATAATGCCCCATTTTTTCCTTTTGCTACAATAGCAGAAAATTTTGTAGTCATTGTCCTGCAGAGAAGTGATAATGAGGTAAAGAGAAAGCAGGATAATATAATGTAACATAAAAGGTTTTCACATAAATACAGATGCATTACTCCCAACCACTGAACCTATACTTTATGAAAATCATCATGCACTTGGTGCCAGGTGCACTTACCCAATCTTGTGCCATCTGTGCACCTGGCAGAATACTACAGGAAACTCTTTTGTACATCCGCTTGGGAGTGTATCCTTCCTGTTAAAAAAACCCAACAAAACAACCCACCCATTTTTAGATTATATCTTACAGTGGAAGATACTAGATTTCAAGCAGTCTACTGCTGAGATAATTTTTTTTTTCCATTTCATTTCTTGGGCTAGAGTTGTTATTTTCTCAAAATAGGAAAATGCAGATTCCATCGTAGCAGTATGCCATCAAGATGAGGCTGTTCACAATATTTCCAACTTCAGGAAAAATTTTAAATAACTTTTTTTGATCCTAAAGCTTGTGAACAGGAACATAATTATGACAATCATGATGGTAATGGTGTGAAAGAATAGAGGTTTATTTTCCCACATTAATTCTCTTATGTAATGATAGCATGAGCCCTGATGGTTGGAGGAGAGGACCACCACAAAAGAGATCACTTCTCTTTCATCTGCTTAGAGATAATTGTATATAAAATAAGCTAGGATCTTTTAGCATCGGTAAGACCTCTGCATAAGGATATTAAAGAGATACCAAAAATAATCGTTTTGAGATAGTGAATTGGGAAGAATAGTGAACATCACATAAGAACTAGGGACTAGTAGATAAAAAAATCCAGCAACGAGTTTGTAATTACAGGGATAAACTGATGCAAGACAGATTTAAACTGTGAAAGTTGTGCTTTTGGTGCAAATCCATAGGGAAAGGTCCATCAAAGGCTACTAAACATGATGATGTAAACTTGAAGTCCAAGCTCAGGGATCTTTACACTGTAGGACAGACACAATATCAATCTATCCTTATCATGCTATATTCTTTTCCTGCTGGGCTAGATAAATTTGTGGCTTGGCTTCACCTATTACTGCCAAGTCTTCTATTAGTGAATGTGGCTTTGCAAATTTATACCATTCCTTTAACAGATGTAGTTGCAACCTTTTGTCTACATGGGATTTTTGTACAAAATCCTGTACAAAAGACCTGAGTATATTACAGAGCTATGTAAAAGAGAAAGTAGACTTTTGTGGTTGGCTGAAGAATTCAATGCAGATGTCTGCTCAGATGAACACAGGTTATCTTTATATTGGGAAATACCAGTAGTAATAATACTCACAACTGTTTTCTTGCAGTCAGAGCCTAAGCCTCTTCCCAGTCTTTTATTTAGGATAAAGCATTCTCTATTGCAATGTTTGAATCCACCGTATGGAAGAGTCCTTGCACATGCAAGTGTGCTTAGAAAGCATATGATACTTCACAGAAGATACAAAGAAGTACCTTTCCAACATACTGTAGTTATCAATTAGTTAAAACAGAAATAACTATCACATAACCATTGCAGAGGCAATATTAGAAGTCATCCATAGTTCTCTCTCTCTGGCTTGATATTGAACATGGGCAGGCATCTCAATCTACTGATGCAGAATTCATAAGAACTCCTTCAGTCTCACTGGTCTCAGATATACCATATCTTGCAATACATAATGCATTAGGTGTGTTAGTGGATTCTATGCATCATCCTTTTCACCTCTGCAGGCAGTATTTGACATCTGAGGGATGCTGCTGGATGGCCACAATCTGTGGGAGGGCCCAGTGAAAGGAGAAAACTGCTGTTCCTCCTTCCCTCTCTGCACCCACATCTTCCTCAGGAGTAGCCATTGGGATCTCTACTTGACTCCCTTGTCGATGCCCCCCTGAAGGAGCCTGAATAGATAGAGGCTTTTTAGCTTTTTTTGATGTAAAGTGTGGAGATGTGAGAGGGAGTAGAGAGAAGAGGTGGGTATTAATATGACAGAAGATGACAGGTGCGCATTTAACTTTTAACTAATACTCAGAAATGTTAATGTTTAATTTGTTAATTACACGATGTAATTAACTCTTTGTAAGCTTGCTTAGGTTTCAGTTGGAGGGGGATGTTGGTAGTGTTTTGTTTTGTTTTCTAGTAGCCAAAGAGATCTGCAACATTAGAAGAGTTGGAGTTGCTTGCTAGGAAAGATTTACCCTTTCTTTTTCTCCTAGCTCCCTGCACCTTAAAATGTAAAACACTAAAACAGTGTAACAGTGAATCTGAAGAACAATTGTTATTTCAACCAACTACCACCTTCATTTTCTCCCTTCCCCCAAATCTCCATTATGGCACATGTGCAAAATGCCACAGGTGCCCCTCACTTCCTTCGCTTGACAGAAATTCTCATGGCACATTTCATGCTCTGACTAGCTTTATGTTAAAAGGTATACACAGTCTTCTAATTTATGGTTAACAACTCCATATTATCTTTGTAATCCCTGTTGTCATGCGATAACAATTCCCTGTGTAGGTTCAACTGGGTACTACAAACAATTTATCCTAAGTTTACTGAGAATAAGAAACAGGCTTTAAAGAATGAGAAAAAACTTATTATAATAATTGTTTGCAGGTGTTAAATGAAGAGCATTATAGAAATACATATGTGTAATACTCAATTAAGCTGTATCTCATAATAAGGGATGGATAATGGTAAAGATGGTAAACATTTCACAGCTCAGAAATTAATTTCTTAGACTTCCATCATTCAAGGAATCCAATCACTGTTCACGTAAGTTTTCATGCTGACAGTAATCTCCTGTATTGAGAGTACATAAAAAATAGTTCCCTGAAGAATAAGGCTAATTTTCTAACCCAGTCAACCCTCACTTTGAAGTCTGGATTGGGATGGTGATGGAAAAGTTTCTGTAAAGGTTGTACTGAGCCTTAAAGCATTCTTTATTCTGATACAATCATGGCAAATCTAACCCTCTCTCATTTCAATCTTTTGAGTAAGTCCCTAAAGCAGAAATAGGCAGTTTCACCTTGCTGTGCTTAACTCTTTCAGTGCCTTTCCCTTCTAGGTCTTGTTCAACTGCCGTTAATCGTACATGACATCTTATTTCAAGATTTTGATTAATCTCACAGAAGCAAAACTGTTAACAAGGTCTTTCCCAGAAGTACATTTATTTTGCATATACAATAGGCTCTTGTTAAAGTTGCTTAATGAATGACATCCAGTGTTTGAAGAGGGAAGGTATGAAGGGTTGGGCAGTCCTTGTAATACTGAAAATCTGGGAGTATGTCCATTTGAGGAAGGAGCTTCTATTCAGAGGGCTTGTGATGACTGTCTTTTGCCTACGTGAGAAGGTTCTGCAGTCCCTTTCTGGCTCTTTTGAAGGTGCTGAGCTGGCATGTACTCATCTCCCTTCCACTGCTGTCCCAGCCTTGCCTTGCTCTTTACATTCTGGCCCTGGTGCACTAGCAGTGTAAAGTCAGCAGCAGTGGCTGCACTGCTGGGGTGTATCCTCTGTCTGCATCAGGGAGGGTGGATCAGAAGAGGTGATATGGCCTTTTTGATGATCTGCTTTATCTCTTCTAAACTGTCTCCTTCTGCTGTAACTTATCCACAAAACACTCAGTTGTTTGTTTTGTGACTTCTTTGCTCTAGCAGCGTCCTAGAATTCACTGTGAGGCACTATCTTCAGTAATACAGAAACAAGTAATGTAGTCTCATAAATCATCACCTCTAAATATTGAGTTAGATGTTTTATGAGAGTGTAATGACACCATGAGCTAACCGAGTGTGTGTGTTTAGAAGTTACTCTCTTTTCCTCTTCCAAAATGCTGTACCCTTCTCCATACTGCCTCTCTTCCCTGCTTTTGCAATGGCTGCTAAGAGTCCGTAATTAAGGGTTGGGGATCACACTAGGGTCCAGACAGATGTATAACAACTGGTACCACTCATACGCTGGAGTACTGCTCAGCGTTCTGTCAGTTTGATTCAGTGGACTTCTCACAGGAGCACTATATCTACCCTTCCAGCTCCGTATGAGGCTTTGTCTAACTTTGTGCCAAATCAGTAATTTCAATGGGGGAAACAAGGAGGAATTAAAACAGAAGAACCATAACAACTTCAGTAATAAATAAATAACATCCAGATCAGTCCACTTCATTACTAGGCCAGCATGTCCCTTCTGTCACTCTGTTGCCAAGTTTATGACTCTCAGTGGATGAAGACACACAGATAACATTCAGTGAGAAGTCAACCTGTGTCTACTGTGATGCTCTCTGAAGCATCCTGAAACCTTAGGATCTAATAATATAAATTATTATTTTAGTCAATGTTCATTTAAATTCAGACTAGAGTAGGTCAATGTGGATAGCAGTATGGGTTGTGTTCTTTGCTTGATAGTTCAGTTGATTTCACTGAAGGGCACATTGGATGCAAAATCAAAAGATGCTTCAGCATCACAAAGAAATGGGTTCTTAGTTGGGTAAGAAAATGCTAATTCCCACAATTTCCAGTTCAAGCAGTAAGATGCAAAGCAAAAGACTTTCAAACTGAATGAATTAAGTTACTTGTAGTAAGCTACTGAAGACACTACCTTGCCAGCTTCTGACAGCAGCTGTTTTACTGGCTACTACTAAGATTCAGTTATAGAAAATCTATATACTTGTTCTTATTTCCATCTTTTGCATATGCATCTACAAGATGGGAATCTAAAGATAAAGAGATTCATGTAAAAGATTCATTAAAATACTAGATATTTAAATGAGCAAAATGAACAAAAATATTTAGGGATCTCTGTGGCTATATTCAGACTGGCAAAAATTATGGTAGTGTCTGGGGAACGTTATTGGAGACACTTGAACTTCACAGATGAGCACACTTTTGGACTGCTGAAGGAGAAAAACAAGCCCATGACATGAACATACTTATGCTGTACAGAGAAAGTGAAAGTATAGGAAAGAGTCAGTCTCTTACAATACACTGACTACTTTGTAGGATTAAATTGCCTAATCTTCTCCCAAAGTGCTGCACCTGATATTTCTTTGCACTTATGCTGAACATAAAACAATTGGATAATTGTGTGGGCTGCAAAGCTGTGTAAAGCAAACAATTCCCTAATAATCTTTGCAGGTGGTAAAGTATTAGTGTATCTATCTCTAGCCATGGAGGTTCCCAGAAAAGTTAGTTTAGTGCTAAGCTTTTAAAGAACATAGGTATTTCTTGCACTAAGAGTGTGTGCAGCCTGAAGTGGTTTTATGGTGAGTAAAAAAATAATGCACTTACTTGCATAAAATGGTATGCATGCTGATCATCCCATTCTGCTTTAGTCTAACCAAGATCGGTTTGGGAAGTGATGCTTGGAGTTAGTTCAAATGAACAATGTGATCTCCAACACTTTGAAAAGTATTAGTGGAACTATAGGAACTTGTATGTGACCTGCGCTGCATTCTTCATGGGCTTCATTTGTGATGACACATACGAAAGCTTGGTGTCTCACAGAACTGGCTGCTGAAACAGTCAGATGGCAACAGCAACAAGTGTAAGAGGTACCAATATATTTTCTGTGGCAAGTGCGTAGGTTCAGGGTGGGCTCTGAAGAGTCTGTGCTGGCTTCTGCGTGAGGTGGGCACTGGGGCAGTGACCAGAAGTCCCTCTCCTCTGCAGCTCAGTTCCTCACATTGACACTACTTTAGCTGCTTAACCTCCTGTGGATGACATCCCTGAATCATCCAGAAAGGCATACATCAGCCTTTGTTTAAATTCTACTTAAAAAAACCCAAACAAAAACACCAAACCAACCAACCAAAAAAACCAAACCACCACCAAACCCAAACCAAAAAATCAACAACAATTAAAAAAAGCAAGCAAGGTCTAAAACCAAACAGCCAAAACCCCCTTTAAATTTATCCTTACGCCCCTTACCTGAAAGAGCAGTGGTCAGTGATAGGTGTACCTGCTCTTCCTTTTCTTCCTGACAAGCTTGTGTTAGACAAATACAGTCCTTGCTGCAGAGGCTGGCAAGGCAAACAAGGGAAGGAGAAGGGGCAGAGTTGTCCCAGAGCCACTCACTTTTGCATGGGCCCAATGGCCCCAGCTAGGGAGGTCCCTGGCAGACAGCTTCCGTGCTGGGGGGTGCAGTGACTATCTCCACTGAAACCCCTTGAGATGATCAGTCCAGTGTAACCACTGTTGTTTCAGGCTGTGCAGATGTTGGCAGATGTTTTTTGTGATTGCTATGTAACACTGCACTCTGCGTTTATGTTCCAAATGACCCTGAACAGTAGGGCAGAAACTGGTGAGAGCGCTGGGCTGGGTGCTAGAGGTGGCCATTCAGCTGGTGCTGAACACAGCTGGGACCATGGACCTGTGCTGTTCATGTGTTGTGGTTGCAGTATACTGCTGAATTCTAGCCCTTAGGTTTTGCAGTGACTCTGATGTGTTACCATCTGTGTCGGCATGAGTCTACGAAAATAAAATTATTCTAGGAATTAGATATGAGAGAAATCAATAGCAGTGCAGAGTCAAAATGTGAAAGAAGGACAAGAGACAAAGGATTAAGGCAGTTACTGACCCGAGAATGTGCATGTCTCCATTCAGCTAGAAGTTTTTTTTTGTTTTTTTTTTTTGTTTATGGGTTTGCTGAAATTTTCATAAGATCAGTAAGTTCCAAGTTAATGCATTTCAGACCTTGTTACCAACCAGGCAACAAGGCAAGTCTTACCTATTTTTTTTTTCCACTGGAAGAACAGGGATTGTTTTATAATCTTGCACAGAATACTATAAGGAAGCTTTGCTTGAAGTTAGTGCATGGTTAACAGTGAGTTGCAGAACTTAAGTGGCAGATCTTCCTGATGAAGCAATCTGAATGCTTCTGAATGCCAAAATTTAAAGGCTGGCATACTGCTCCAGCTGTGGCCAGCATTAGTAAAATGAACAGACTTCACATGGCTGATCTTGTGCTTCCATGCTGGATTGACTGTTAGAATTAAGAGCAGAGAAGAAAATGTTCAAAGTTCACAGACTAAAGAAGTGCAGTAGGCTTCCAGTAATAGTCTGGCAGTAACCATAATTTAGAAGTAAAATAAGCATGTAGTCCTGAATGAGCAGAAGCACTCCTGAGTGTAGCTGTTTACCAGAAAAATTACTCAAATGGCATTATGGAGTTTCTCATTGAATGTTGTGATGATTTCCAGAACTAGCTTTCTTGCTCTGAACAGAGAAAGAGAAGAGAAATGACACTGCCAAATATGAAAATGCAATCTGGAGATTGAATGAATACAGTTTTTTTTTTCTTCTTCTTTTGCCTAGTGGATGGCCAAAGTTAGAGCCTTGCTTGCACAAGTTTGTTCCCAGTGTTGTCAGCCATACCCTCAGTGATTCCTGTTCTTGTGCATGGTAACTTTTAAAGCTGGTATAAATTGCTGGATGAGGCTGTTACACAAATAACATGGAAATAGATAATATTTTCTTATGTTGGCTCTTCACAGCTTTTGACAAGAAAAATACAAGGCTTGGATATTAAGACTCAATACAGAAATGAGGAAGACGACACTGTCTCACAGTGAAATTTCTTAATTATACACTTCAGGAGTTTAGGAACATTGAAAAGCAGTGTTATGCTTTTCTATCCCCTGATAACCTGTTTTGAGCAACTGAGAATTAAAAGATGTCAATGACTACACTATTGCATCTAGGGAATGAAGTAAAAAAGATGGGAAAGCATCTCTGGGTCATACAAGATTGAATGTGTTCACACTGCTCAGCTCCTTCCTGTACAGGGTGTGCTCTTGTATCTGTTGAGGGTAATAGCAGACAAATGTTCTCATTGCTGACCCATCAGACAAGCACAAGTGTAGCTGATAGGAGAGCAGGAAAAAAGCCGAGTTTCCTAATGGGGTAATGGCTTAATGGTATCTTGCTTTGATCAGAAAGGTATTAGGCATTCCTGGCCCTGGGAGCATTGAGTTCCAAATGTTGTTAGACACTAAGTGTATACACTGTGCCATCTGGGATGTGGGCTCTAGGAAAGGAGACACTGAGCTGGTGTAAGCTGCTACCATGGTGTTGCTGAAGTCCTGGGGCAGGTAAAGTTTACGGTGGCTGATGATCTGCCTGGGTTCATTATGGTGGAGGGATGTCTAGGATTTCATTTTCTACGGTACTTTGACCATATCCGTCTCCTTTTCCCCTTAAGAGTCAGTCAAAACAAAGCCCATTTTAAAAGAAATGAATGTAGAAAATGTGAAACATAAGGATCTTTCACAAAGCGTCTTTTACAGTGCTGGGGACATAAAACAGGGCAGTGGAAGACAAGCCATTATGTATGTTGAGGAAGTCTAAGAATAAAGATTATAGGCAAACAGTCTACCTTTCTTTACAAGGCCTTGATTTACATCCCTGAAATCTCAAATTTAGCTATTACAATGAAGTCCTGTTGCACACAGAGCTGACTTTCTATCACCACTTAAAATCTAATTAATCCGTATTGAAGCACAAAGATTTCTGTTGTGTTTTAGGGTGAGGGGTCATAGAGCCCTCTTTGTTCATCCTCAGGCTTGTAATCATCAGGCATTGGGATATAATTTTACCAAGCAAATTGGAAGGTAACAGATCAAATCCTTATCGGAAAGCCTAACTCATGGTTTAGTGAAGTCCTTCCTCCTTTATGTGAAACTTTATATTCGTGAAGAACAAAAAAGTGTTTCAGAGCTGAAAAAGGGTTAATAGCAAGGGCTTATATTTGGGGCAGCAGAGAACTAAAATCATCATAGCTTCCACCATCACTCAAGGTAGTAGTTGTTACAGAACTGCTGGGGAGACCTTCCTCCTCAAGCTTTTAGGACTCTGCTTTTATAATGGCCTTGGTCTATAGACCAATGATGCAATTAAGTGGCATGCTATTCTCTCTGTTGGGGTGGGTCCTATCCTGCCTCACTACCTACTTACCCCAGTGGAAGAATCTTAACTTGGAACTGAATGAACTGGAGATCTGGACCATGGGACTCTGGCAAGCTTGTGTTGTCCAGGAAGAAGGGGGAATGCAGTGCAAGGACTTTGATTCCTTCCTAGCTTTGCCTCCAGAGCTCAGGATTTCTAGGATTTTAATGTTTTTTTCCAATGGATCAGGGCTTTTGGGCCTCTTGCTCTCAGGATTTGGGTTGGACTGTTTGAAAATTGGTGAAAGACAACAGGAACAAAAGAAACGGCTGTTGCTGTTTGGAGGAATACTCTTCTGGATGTCGGGGATTACAGCTGTTATCCCAGTTTCTTGGGTTGCCCATTCTACAGTCCAGGAATTTTGGGACGAGAATATACCAGATATTGTCCCCAGGTGGGATTTTGGGGAAGCGTTATTTCTTGGCTGGCTTGCTGGTTTTTTCCTTATATTAGGAGGATCCCTACTTAATTGCACAATCTGTTCAACTGAAGTCCATCCATCTTCGGGCCATTATACAGTAGCAGAACAGCAAGATCAGTGTCAACACTTGGAAACTGAAACTAGGCCTTAAAATGGAAGGTTTTAAGCCATACAGAAAGACTGCCTTATCTTTTTCAAACCCTAGTGCAAGCCAGATGCTTGTTCCAATAGTAATTCAAAGGACTCTTTGTTATCTAGCTGATTTCCTAAACTTGTGTCTGTTTTCTCTGTAACTGGTATTGGAAGTTGATGTTTTCTGACCTGCAGGACAGTTTAAAACTTTGTTTCACAGCCAGAATGCTGAAGTTCTCACAGACTGTGCAGAAAAGGTGCTTTTGCTTTCTTAGCTGCAGTGTAAAATCCTGAAAATGACTATGCATGCTCCCTAACAGCTTGGCTTTTAACCAAAATATGCTTCCTTTTCATATGTAACCAATGAAATGAGCCTCTAAGCTTGATTCCCTGTTGCCATTTTCCACTTGCCTAATGCAGTGACACACAAGCTTGAGTTTTCACATCCTAAACAGTCTATATATATATATGTAGTGCATAAAATAGTTTTCTGTGTACAGGGAAGTTGTTATGCTAAGAAAACTGTTGCTTTCTGAAATTCTAGCAAGCTTTGCATATGTCTTCTTGTGCCTGGGATGTTACAGTGTGGGTGCTTCATACCCAGGAAGTTGTGTTTTCCCAGTCTGGTACGTTAAGCTGCCCATTTGAGTTCTTCTGGGTGTTTCTGGCACTTGCATACTTTATGTACCAAAAATAGGCTGAGAAATGTTGCTTTAAAAAATACTTACATTTTCTTCTTCTGATACAGGTATCGCAGAATTATGCATCCTATCAAAGGCTGCTTAAGCTCCATTTGCTTATAGCAACATGTTGTTCTGAACATGTAGCACCTTTGACCATAAATTATATTTAACTGCTCCCAAAACGGACACCTTCATTTGCTCTAAGTAGAAGTGTGTCAATGTGGTACTGAAACTTAAAGGTGAACAGTGAGATGCCAAAACTAGCAGAACTGCTGTAATGCATTAGTAGATAGCCGGAAAGTCAAGTGCATGCCTTTCTTGAAAAACAAACCCACCAGTAATGAAAAGTGAGCCCAGCTGTAGCCACACCCTCAGCAGCTGCTTTACCACTCCATCTTCCTATCTCCAAAACACTGCAGATGGAATCAAGCAACACAAAGCAGGAGGGGGAGGAGTATTCCATGCTTCATAAAGCATTGTTTTAACTTTCGTTTATGTTCAGTATGACAAAGATTTGAGCAGAACAGTTTCTGCAAAAGCAAGCAGTGTGGTGCTTCTGTGGCTACTAAATATCAACTTGGCCCAGAGACAAGAGACTACAGTTAGTTGGATTTCCATTGTCTGTACTAGGATGGCTTTTAACCAGTAACTATTTACCAGACTTGGAAAAATCTCAACTTAGACTTAAATGTACAGAAGCTTTGGACCATGGGACTCTGGCAAACCTTTATAGTCCAAGACTTGGGAGGAACACAGTGTAAAAAATTTGATTATTTCCTAGCTTTGCCTCTAGCAGTCAAGACTTACAGGATTTTAGTATCTACGTCAAATGGATTAGGACTTCTGAGGCTTGTGATCTCTAGTCTTGGTTTGGACTACCTAAAGATGGAGTATACAGAGCAGAAGCTAAAGAAACCGCTGTTACTACTTGGAGGAATACTCCTGTGTGTCCCGGTTTGACAAACGGTGACACTGTGGATGTTTGGAGTTCTGGCTTTAGTCCCTGTTTCTTGGCTTACCCATACTATAATCCAGGAATTTGGGGATTAAGACATGCCAGAGATTGTGCCCAAATGTGAAATGGGGGATGCACCGTTCAGTGGTTGGTTTGGTGGATTTTTTTATCAATCTAGGGGGATCTCTACTCTTCTCCACAATCTGCTTATCCTCTGACCATCAGTTACCAGAGCAGTGTGCAATGGCAGACATGCAAGACACCCATCAACATGCGGAAATTGGACACAGAAGACTTTAAAAAGGGTAGATACCAGGTTTTCAATTTCTTACTCTTGCAATGCAGTAAGAAAGGTCTGCTGAACAGACAGGTTACAGTTTACAAGATCAAGGGGAGGGGTGGTTTCTTACTAAGTAGTTACTTTAATCACTACTTACCTTACATTTTAATTACATTAATTGATAAGATAGAGATCTGTCTAAATCACCCTGTATTTCTCAAAAATCTGATCAATTGCAGATCTTGTTTTTTGTTGGTTTTTTTTGTTTGTTTTATTATTCTAATTTTTTTTTTTTTTTAATTTCTAGGCATGCATGGAGACTTGACCATATTTTAAATGGCAGAACTCTTGCTGGGGATGCTTTAAACAATGTCTTTTTTCCAAAAATAGTAGCAGTTTAAGTAGTTAAACAGTTCATAGTGCCATTTCAACATGCATTACTAATACAGTAGTACAACCTTGAATGAAGTTCCCTGGACCTGTATCACTTACGGAAAACTAGATGTTCTCATACTAATATCATGTAGTACAAGATGCTCCATCATCTGTGTGTGTATGAGAGAGAATGACTGAATGTACCCCTGCTCAATCCTCCTCTTGCTCTCCTCTCTCTCCAAGGAAAGCCACAGTTGACTCTGTTAATTGCTACTGCAGTTTTTACTTAATGAATGTAAAGAACTAACTTCAAGTATATAACTTAAGCTAAGACTTGTCAGTGATTGATGTGAACTTTCTATAAATTACAATGATTTTACATTGACAAAGCTGTAGCAGCAAAGAGCATATAAAGACAGAACAGCAATAAAAGAATATAACAAAAACACTGGTCTGGAAAAGAACTTTGTTAAAAAAATGTATTTTCCAATCACTGAAACACATGGAAAGTGCAGAGACAAGTTAATCTATGTGATGTACTTGCATACTCTTACAGACAAAATTAGAACAGAAACACATTCAGAATATAACCTGATTAAATACTTAGTTCAGTCCTGAGCATTTGATATTTAATACAGTATAAACATAACAATAGTAAAAAGAAATAATCTTAAAATTACTTGATTTGTGTTCTATTACAATTTCTGCTAAACTTTGCTCATTTGGCTAAATACTCTTGTACCAGTAATATTTAGATTTTAATATGTGCAACTGCAGTGACATTGGTACCTGAAAGCAGAACTAATTACATTCATTATACCCTGCTGTGCAGAGTAATATTTATAATTTTCAATCGATGAGGGGGATATTTGTATGTGTTATTTTAGCTTACTCTATTGCGCATTTCAAGTGTGAATAATCTGAATTAGTAAAAAAACCCCTCCAAACCAAGAATTGTTAAAAACAGCCTATAAATAGGTTCAACTTTACCAATTTGGAAAACAAGGAGCATGAATATGTTTGTTTCTCATGTTTAATGAGTTTTGTAAGCTAAAGCCAGCAATACTTACATTGTGAACTTGTCATGCTTACAAATGAGATTATAATACTTTTTTTTTTAATTATCCAACATGTGGGGAGAAACAGCTAATCTGGCAAGAATTTAGACAGCTCTAAATATCTTTCATAATAGCATCCTTATTGTCAAGTATTTTTATGTCCAGAACTGAACTATATTAAACAGAACATAAATAAGACTGTAAATAAATAAAAGAAAAATCAAAGTACACCTCTAACATCATTCTACAAACAACTTATATAATTGAATTGAGAAGCTGAAACTGTCAACCTTCTTTTCACCTCTACATTAAATAATTCCAGATTTGTTTTTTTTGGTTGTTGTTGTTGTGGTTTTTTTTAATTGACCTTTCAAACATGAATGTTATCTCAAACTGAAGAAACAAAAAACAAATGGGGCATTCAGAAAGGATGTTTAGTCAGTCATCTTGCCCAAAATAGCATGTTTGGTTATACATTTAAGTGAACTGATGTATTTGTGCATAAAAAACCTTTGGGTGTTACACAGACCTCTCATCACAGAATTTTCACTTGGAATGTAGAGACAGCTGCTACCCTATTGTGGTTATATTTGCTTCCATTTCTTCATCAAGTCATTATAGCCTTCTTGAAAGAGGAAGTCCATGCATATGTGGCTTGTTGCTTGGGGAAGAAAACCTTAGCTAGTGAATTAAATACATCTGAGTGCAACATATTAAATGGAAAATGAAATAATTCTGCAATGCCCGCCTACTGACACATTACCCACAGAACATAAGACCCCAAATGCTTTACCAGGATAGGGCAGCTTAAACACTGACATCTTCTGTTCTGGGCTTCTAACAGAATGTGTCCAAGTTGATGCTTCTTCCTAGCGGGCTGCTTCATGTAAGACAAATTTGAAACATGCTGTTCACATCTAATTATTAAACCTGTGCACCCACAACTGCCTACAGGCTCAATTGTGTATTTCTGAAAATGTTCTTTATTGTACCAAAATACGTGAAGACTTCTAGTCAGGAGCTTTTGTTTTTCAGAAAGGGTTTATCTTAACAACAAGACTTCTGAGTTAGTATGTGACAGATTTTTTTTTTCCTGGTACAAATACTTTAATTAAACATCTTCATATTTGTAAACCTAACAAACACTTATGTATTCCTAGTTGGCTCTAAGACAGCCTCTAGGACAAAAGATTAACATAGAGAAACTCATTTTTAAGTGCACAGTGGGTATAACTGCTGCAGTTTCAATGTGTGTCTTACAAATTTGATTCAGCTTCCAGTTCAGAAAGCAGCTGCCCCTTTTGGTAGTCTCATCACGATTTTTAGGGTTACTTGTCTGCCTTGCCTTTCTCACTCTCCCACAGATACAAGAAACCTTTTAGTGCAGATTAAAGTACTGTACATTCACAAAACTAACCTCTGAACTGTCTCTTCCTACCAAGTATTAAAAACAAAACCAGAAGAAATTTGTTTTCAGAAATTCCAATGTGGGTGATGAATGTAGTTAGCAGCTATTGTGAGGCAGCCTTGACGTTTTGGAAAGGAGTTTAAGCTTGTGGTTAACTTTAAACTATAAAAGTCACACTCTTGTACAAAAATATTGCATGGCAAAACAGCCATCTTCACAGTCTGCTCACATGAAAATAGTGAAAAGATAAACAATCTTCTGTTGAACGTAGTATTTCTCAACACAGTGCAGTTCAACAGGATACATGCTTAGTACTGCCTTTGTTCCTTTATTCCATCTTTACAAAATAAAAACACACATGCAATACATACAAACTGTACAAAATCAGCATCAGTATACCAAAATTAATCTACTTTGGTTTTCTGGTTGTTGGGATTTTTTCCATTTTTTATGCATACAGCAATTCAATTCACTATATTTTACAAAGAAACATCTCAATAGTGAATGTAAAATAGAAGATCTTTAAAAGCAGGTCACTGGAACTACAAAGTTCATCTGAAGAGAGATGAACAAGTGGAAGAACACTGATGAAAATGAATAATTACACATCATCAGCTGGAAGGGCTGGTATACCGATCTTCGCTCTTGTGAAGTATGCTATTTTCTCCCTGGATTTAAAAAAGAACACAAGTTATTATTTTACTATTTATGGCATGACTCCAATGTCATGCTAATGTTGTTGATCATGTTACAGCATAGTTCTTTAAAATATAGGTTTAGAAAATATAGAGTGAGGAAAATACACAGTGAATTTATTTACAACAAATGTGGTTGCCACACCATTCTGACAATTCTTTTCTGAGGCAGATTTATGAAAAAAGCAGCTCCAATTTTGAAAAAGAAAAATATACATCAATATTTCATTAATAACTCCAATGATGAGACTAAAATACTGATCTAGTAACTGAACTTCCAATTATAATATTTCACTGAGGGGATGAAAAGGCAAAATAAAACATTTTATCCTGACTTGGAAAAAAGGAGGGAGGAAACAAAAAAAGCAATTGGGTTAAAATCAAGGTTTGAGACAGAAAGTGTTCATATTCTGGTTTATGCTAAGCTTGACGAATTGCTTAATGTAATTGGTTGCTGTTCCTGCAACCAAAAGGAGGAGGGATTCAAGATCTCTCTTGAATACTTAGTCTTGAGCAAGGCACAAGCAGGGGTTAATGAGTTTCCTGATGTGATGTATACTGTTCTATTTCTCCTTGAGGGGCAATTTCCTTCATGCACCTGCCATCACCAGAAAAGATCCCATTACTTAGAGACTACTGACAGTGAGGTGAGCCATGGCAACGGTCACACACATGCTTATCTGCAGCAGATGCCACATAATGGTCTGATACTTTTCATCCTGCTTCCTCACCACCACAGCTCGGCGGACATGCTGCCACTTTTGCCACATGAGCAAGATGCCAAGGCCCCATCCTTTGAAACTCCAAGTTTGAATGATGTTAGAAAACTATGATGTTTCTTGCAATTCAAACACTTGTGGATTCTTTACAGGGTGTGTCTGATCCTATTGAGAAATAATTCATGTTACTTCATTACAATAAAAAGAAAAGCAGAACAAGCCATACCTGAATGACTGCACCTGCAGTGGCACATTCTGGCTCTGCTCCCGTAACCGGCATACATCCTTAGAAGCTCTCCTCATGAGTTTCTCAGCACTTAAGCCTTGTTTCTGTTCTTCTTTTGACTGTTCAGCCTGTAAACAGGAAAAATACACGTATTTTGATAATAATGAACAGCTACTAATTTGAAAGAAATGACAAATTCTGTCAAGCAAAACACTTGGCAGTGTTAAGTTTGCAGTTGAAACTGATGATATTAAAGGACTTTTCCAACCAAAGTGACTCTGTGAAAATCTCCAAATACAAAGGCTCAGCAAGACAAAAGACTGACATCACAAGCCTAAGCCATAGGCATGAAATAAGATAACAGAGCTTTTCTAATAATAAGTAAATAAATAAATAAAAATAGAGCAAATCCCATGCCATTACAAGTGGCTACTGAGTGTTACAAATTTTTATGAGGTATTTCTTAGGGCTATAGTTAAGCAATACCTAAATTTATAGGAACAAATGTTGTCTATCCAAATACATTTTTAGAACTGGGAGACTGTTTCTTTTCCCATGTAAAATACTTTTATTTCCTAATGAAAGCTCTGAGGAAAGTTGCCTATACCTACTCTAAAGTGACAGACCAAAAAAAATGAGAAGGCATGCTTTCAAAATACACTTTCAGGTTTTGTTGACCTTGTTAGCAAAGTTAATATTTATGACCTTTTGTACTTTTATTCATGGACACAACACCTGCTTTTCATGTGAGATGCACTTCTGTCATTTGCATTGTAGTGATATAAAAGCCAAGGCAAGTGAACAGAACACCAGTGCTAGCAAGAGGTCATGGCTCTTTCTTCACATAAACATTGTTAAGCAGCTACATACCCACCAGGAAGTTACAGTATTTCTGGCTCTGCTGCATGTCTTTAGCAGCACTGCTGCATCAACAGAATAGCAGCTGCACCATTCACTATTTCAGTGATAGGCTGCTATTAAGAGTTGTGTTTTGGTGTTTAAAAAATTTTATCAAGGGTTTCTGAATGTCCAGTAACTTGAGCAGCAGCTCTTTTAGGTGGGCATTCACCTGGATTTCTTAGACAAATGGCCACCATTATCTGCCAAAAGCAACTGCCAGATAGGAATCTGTGTCTGCACTTAAGTGTAAGATAATGAAGAAGAAAAACTGTAATAATTAAAGCTGAAACACTAATTCCTGTCGTCTTCAGTAGTTTCTATACATAAGAAAGAAAGAGAATTTAGAAAAAAGCTGTTAATGGTGCTAAACACCAAAACACTGTAACGAGGACATATTTGTGGTATCAATGACATAATTGCAGATTACCTCTATTTAGAAGTTGTACTGAAAAGAAATTAAGATCTTTACAGATATTCACAGGAATCTTTTTTGGACATACACAAAGAGGAAGCACTTCAGAGGACATTAGGTGTCTGAAAACTTCCATGAAGATTTCAGATTCAAACTTTGAAATGCTGCATGATTTATCACAAGAATGCAACTGAAGGAGAGAAAATGCCTCTGGTGCACAGCATTACCTACAGTTTTCTGATCTGCAGGTATTAGTGGGCTCTGTGTACTTGCAGTCCTTAAGAAAGTGTGGTAGGAAGGGGAGGGAAGGTGTGGAGTCAGTGTATTTGGCTTCAAGCAGAGTAACTGTGCTAGCAAGCAGCCACTTATTTTCAACATCCCCCCACATCTGTGGTTTCATTTTTCACTTGAGACTCTCTCCATTTCTTTGGCACTTCCAGCTGCTGCATTAAGTCTGTGCCATTTTAATGCCTGCAGGATCTAAAAAATAATCTATGACAATGTTCTCTAGGCTGCTGTGTTCTTCTAACCCAAGAGGAAACACCAACAGCACAGCACTGCATTCTCAGGGTTGTTTTGCACCACAGGGGAAAGCTCCAATGATTTTAAGGGTAAAAATATTTCTAGAAAATTTGTAAGCACTCTTCAGACAGGTGGAATGGCTGTGAATGTTGTTCTGACTTTTAGCTTTGAATTTATTAAGCTGCTTTTTTAACCTATGCAGACTTGTACCACTCAACGTTCTGCAAATATTTTTAGAGTTTCTAAATTATTTGCTGTGTTTGCTTGGATTTAACCTGCCACCTCTTTAATTCCCTACTTCCTGTATCACAAAAGACAATGATGTCTCTCATGATTCTACATCCTAACATGGAAGCTGTTTCCTCCTTTGACCATCCTTGTCAACCCTCTCTTGACTTTCCCTTTGAGAAGGGGAACCAGTACTGAACAATTTAAAAAAACAGGCATAACATTTAATTGTATAATAACTATTTGTTTCAACTTCTTTTCTTAGTAACTCCTGTCTTACTTGCTTTTTGACATCTGCTGATAGCTGTGATGCTTCTGTTGATGTTTTTGTTTCTTATATCTGGAGTATCTCCTTCCAAATGTCTAGTTCAGCCCTCAGCTCTGTGTATGTAAATATTAGGATCATCCCTTCCCTCCTCTACACAAGGTTATTTACTGCCATTTAACTTTTAAAATCCTGACAAAACAAACAAACAAAATTAACAACTGGTCCTTATATATTAGCAGGTCCTCTGCACCTGGTTAAAACTGCTGGTTTTAGTACTCTGAATTACTTGGTGTCAACAAAACACTAATCTCAATCAACCATAAATAGTTGAAGAGTACAAATCCCGCCCAGATGTCACTAGCAGCCTCTCCTCATCAGAAGCTGATTCACATAGATGGGAGGGGGCTCCAGAGCGCATCTACTCCAACGTCCTGCTCAGAGTAGGTGAAGCAAGAGCTGGGTACTCAGGGTCTCGCCCAGTTAGGTTCCAAATATCTCCAACAGAGGAGCCCGGGGCATTTTTTCATTTGGCTGGGTTTTCTCCTTCACTAACAACCTCTCTAGGCCCCCACTCCAGTGTATGGTTACCCTCACAATTTATAAAAACAGCCTTCCCAGAACAAACCAAAAAACCCACAACATCCAACTTTTTAATTTGGAATTATCATGTTCCAACTTGTCACTGTTGGCTCTCAGTCCTATCCTGTTCCTTGTCTAATATCCATGTGGAGGCATTCCATCTTACCTTATGGCAATTTAGAGACAATGCACAATTATTTGTATTGTTTTAGAGATCATAACAGAGAATAGGATTCAGCTTTCCTTTGCCAAAACTAGATCATTGTGCATAAAGAACTAAGCCTCAGTTGGAGGCACTGCCTTTCCCACGTGCTCCTGCTGCAGTAATGGTCATTTGCTCTCTCTACCCATTACAAAGATCTTTTGGCTGAAAGTTCTGTGCAGTCTGCAAATGGAGTGATGCTGAGGACAAAAAGTGTATGCATGTTTGTTGGGATGTAAGAATTTTAAATTAACTTTTAAGTAGATGTCTATGCTATTTTACTACAGTAACCACAAGTATTACTCTAAATAATAGTTTCTGCTCATTTAGAGGGCACTAGAAAAATACTACTTCAAATTCTACGTTTAAACGCTGTAGTATTGACTAATAAAGAAATACCATTTGCACTGCCTAATTCAGAGCTATAATTATAGTCAATTGTAAGCTTCTGTAAAAATCCTTAATATGATAGATTTAATTATTTTAACAAATTTCTGGAAAAGGTAGGGGCATATGCGTATTCATTCAAACAATCATAGAATCATAGAATCCTAGGGGTTGGAAGGGACCTCGAAAGATCATCTAGTCCAACCCCCCCTGCCAGAGCAGGGTCACCTAGAGTACATCACATAGGAACGCATCCAGGTGGGCTTTGAATGTCTCCAGTGAAGGAGACTCCACAACCTCCCTGGGCAGCCTGTTCCAGTGCTCATACCTGTTTTTCAGCTTGTTTCAGGAGTTTCTGGAATCGTTCATCCTCTAGCACACACAGGGGAAGGTCTGTCTCTCCTCTGCCTTTCACTTCCTCAAGCTTTTGTTTAAGATCCCGCAAGGCCTGAAGCTCATCATTCAGACGATTCTGTCTTGTGCGTGATGCCTGGAGGTCCAGCTCCAAGTCAAGGGAAGTGCGTATGGGGCACTCTTGCGTGGCTCTTCGCATGATTGGTTGGCAAACAGGCTGAATCATTTGGGAGACAGAACAAGAAAAATTACTATCTAGAGAAGCTAGTGTAGGGGTTGACATAAAACAGTCAGAAAAGCTCAAACATTTTTTTTTCTTTAGCAGAAAGCTACTATGATGAGATCTAAGTCCAAAAATTCATCTATTCTGGAATTTTTCTTCAGTTACTAGCTAAAAGCAAGCACAAAAGCTTCTCAAATCAGGCATACAATGATATATTTACAGGTTAAAAACAAGAACCCCATTCTGATCCCCAGGATAACAAGGCCAGGAGACCAAAACTACACAAACTTCCCCACAGATTTCAACTATGTTATTTAGTTTCATCAACATGTGCTTTTTCGAGGCCTAAGCAAACACATAATGTTACAAACTCCATAAACATGCGTTTTCTTTAGTGTATTTCACTAAATTTAGTGTATTTATTTAATGTCCCTTTACACTGACTGTTGCTCTCTACTACTACCTGAAAGAAGGTCGTAGTGAGGTGAGTGTGGGTCTCTTCTCCCAAGTAACAAGTCATAGGATGAGAGAAAATAGCCTCAAGTTGTGCCAGGGGAATCCCAAAAGGACTATCAGGCACTGGAACAGGCTGCCCAAAGAACTGGTGGAGTCACCATCCCTGGAGGAACATGGTTTAGTGGTGGCCTTGGCAGTGCTTGGTTAATAGCTCAACTTGGTGATTTTAAAGGTCTTTCCCAAGCAAAATTATTCTGTGATTCTATAACTTTTCACATGAGTAAAGTCAGGCAGGAGAAGCCATACTAGACTATTCAGTACTTCCTTCTTATGCCAAATACAATCCTGCTATCTGGTAACAACCCTTCTGCAGAAGTGGTTTTTAGTTACAAACAAGATTAGAATATATCTCCCTCAACTTAGTTAAGAATGAACTCCCTTCAAGAGAAACAGTCTTGCTCTCTGATCCTTCAACCCTTTTGCTAAAACACTCCTGGAAAAGAGTAAACCCACTTTAAAAGGACATCTGAAGCCTTGAAATTTCCAGCAAAATTTACTCAAGATACATGTTGCTGGCATTGACATTTGTGTAAGCCACTTTGGGTCACTTTGTAATATTCATGTTCTTTAACAGTAACAAGCTAAAGCACAGGCCAGGCTGCTGGGCACCAGCATCCTGCTGCTGCCCTTAGCCACATCTAGAACCACATAAGCTTTAGTGGTGGGGGATGATACAGGACTGAGACCACCATGTTAAGATTTCAACCTGAAACCACAGGACAACGTGTGATACTTGCATTGCTTTTGCTGAAATACTTAAAATAAAACACATGGTTTAAGTTGTTTGCTACTCCACCTCTCCCCGTACTTTGCTTTAAACTGTGTCCAGGTAACACAGCACGTACCCGTTTAACTCTTAGGCTCCGCCGTTCTGTAGCATTTCTCACAAAGAGAGACTTTTTGGCTAGTGTTGAGCTGTCGCTGTCACTTCGATTCAACTGTCAAAAAGTGCATAACAAACAGTATTTTATTACAGGAATACATCTGTATTGATACAACCAGTCAGAAAACCTCAGTGTTGATATACATGTAGGTCATTCTTAGTATAAAAATAATTTTAACTAGACTAAGTGTCTCTTCTAAATTTCTGTTCCTAAACCACACAACCACTGAACGAATAATATGCAGACTCTTTAGGAATGCAAGGGAGGCATCTATGGCTATTAAGCACAGCCAAATCACTGTCTGGCTTTTATATAATCTGCAATCATAAACAATGGATTTCATTTATCTGGGGCAGGCTCTTAACAAATTTACTAAAGGGAAGGTAAATTACTGTAGACATGCACCTGTTCAACAAACAGTATTTCTGTATTACTTGTAACAAGTATAGGTGTGCCTACAGCTTCCTGCAGAAGCACTTCCTGCTTCTCAAAATATGCACCAGAACTTGGCAGTAGTTTCTTCCTAATTATAATATCAATTCCACATACATCACTGGTAACCTTCAGAGAAAACAGAAACATCCAACTGCAGGGTATTTACTTCACCTCTTCAGAAATGGACAAAGAGTCACCTTGCTATCATTTTAATACCCAAAGCCATAGTCCCAAACATGCTTATGCAGGACTGACTGGGAGTTGGGGGTGAGAAATACAACCTCTTGCAATATGAATGCATCTCTTGAGACAAAACTGACTGAGCACTACCAGGTGCTCATCCCTGGATATGCACAGGTGGCTGTCATCACTGATGATCCTTAAGCACTTTTCAAGGGATACTGTCCAAGGCACCAACAGACCTTGGGTCTGTCCTTTAGGCCTCAAAAATCTGTGTTTGATGTAACATCATATGAGAGTAGTTGCTTCCTTAAAGCTTGGCCATCTCTTCTGAAGACAGTAGCTAGCAGGTAGCCAGAGTGTATCCAACAGATGCCTTCCTGTTGAGCACCACAAAGCAAGTGATGTCGGACATGCTTGTGGGCAAGCTGGGTCTAGGACTGCAGGCTATGAGTGGGGACACTTGAGTTGTTCAGCCCTCTCCATGGACTCAGATGCCCACACTTGAGCCCCAACAGTGGACTACAAGTATTTCCGAAGCTGCAAGAGATTCATCTTTGCAAACATGAGTTTTTCCTAGGCTACTTTGCTTCCAGGCAATACTGTACACACTGAAAAAGAGAATGGTTTATTCAAAGTATGTTTCCATTTGTGACTTCTGGCAACAAGTACACAGCAACATCAAAGCTACAAAACGCCAGTACTTTTCCAGATCTAAAAAGCTCAGGAGTTTATAGTAACTAAATTATCAGAGTAATTAATGTTACTTCCTGTCAAAACCTCCAAAAGCAGTAAGCTAAGGCTACATTTTTTAAGCCAATACAAATAATTTCCAATGTACAGAAACTAGGATGAAGGCTAGGTTCTGAATTCAGCCAATAATTTATCCAAATTATGTGAAGATTGTTACAAATGATCTGCTGTGTTTCATTCTGGAGAGTATATGGAAGTTATTTAAGAACGTAGATACTGCCTATAGATTATTATTTTTTAAACCAATTATAATCACAGAGAAGTGATCAGCTGTAATGTTCCCAAATAATTAAGGCAACCACCTCTACCTGAACTGGAGAAGAATTAAAGCATAAATATTTATATTTTTTAAAAGTCATACTTATGTGAGTACCCTGCTAAAACTGAAGATCAAAATAAAATGCCTTCTCTAGGATATCTGTAATTAAAATCTATAAGCTGGTAATACTTACTTAAATCTTTAAATACATTATTTTCTGAGTTAGTTTAGCAGCAATAGGTCTGATAGTTTTCATTTTTTTATTACACACTACCATAGACCTAGAGAGATTGGATAATTTTGTTACTAAAGCCACATTTAAAACTCAGCCCCTAGGCAGTGCTCACATATCTTACAAAGACGCAATTACAGGAGGATTTGGCTGCCCAGGTTTAAAACCACTTGAGATATAAACTGAAATTTAAAACTGATGACTGAGCTCTTTCCACACTGTTACCCTTAAATGGTTACATTATTAAAATATGGTAATGCACTGGCAGTTTACAGTGAACTCTATTCTACGTTTTAACAAATTATTTTGCTGTGTGAGAGCTGTAGTTGCTGACATGCACTGAAGCACACTTTTTGCAGCCAGCCAGCACAGGAATCTGTGTTAGTTGTCTCCAGTGGGATGTGGTTTTGCCCTAGTAAGGGTGTTTTGCAAGAGTATGCAACTCTGATGCAAGTCAATTCTACTATGCATCAGGTCAGTTAGGGAAAGAACAAACCTAGAGAATGCACAGGCTCTGCCTCTTGCAGGGAAAACTGTTACATGACTCACTGTCATTAATGCATCATTCCCAAGAAGTTAAATTACTCTCTAGTTAATAGCTTTTCATTCCAAGTGTTTTTCCTCTTACCCTGCAGATGTATTGGTTCCGCTCGCCTGGAGAGAAGGTTTGTGAGCGCACTATCATGCTGTTCCTGACAAAGGGACGCTGTCTTGAGCTCCAGCTGGCTCTGTCCTTGGGTTGGACTGTTGCGTTCTCGTTAAGTGATTCCTCGGTGTTAGTCTCTTTATCAACCTAGGGAAAGGAATTTAGTTCACAAGAACTACTATATCCAGACACATGCTGCTACATAGTTTTCGTGCCTTTGTATTTTACAAGCATTTTTGTTACCTTGCAGTGGATGGAAAAAGCCAAGCAGCAAAAAGCATCTTGCACTTACAGAGAAGCCATGCTAAGTAAAGAAACACAAAATTCTGAAAACACGTAACTGTGTGGGGAATCCTTGCAAGCACTCTTTGTATCCAGTAAAACTGAAGCTTTTACAGAAAGGCCTTTGCTGCCCTGTAGATGGTCTGATGCACCCATGGCACAACAAGTGTTTTCTTTACCATTTGCACGTCATTGTTATTATTGCGCATTTGTTATTTGCTTTGTTCAGCATTTGCAGAATAGAAGCAAGGTTCTGCCATGCTAGAGATGACACCTATGCACACTGAAAGGGACAGCTGGTAAAGGTACATTGCCCAGGTTTCTCTGGACATACTTTTGTTGTATGTGCCCCCAACAACAGCAGCAGGGCTGCTTTATGGCAACCTGCAGAGCTGTACCCACCTTGTGAACCCAGGGAAAAGACCCTGCCAGCTGCTGTCCCTCAGAAGGGTCTGCTGCCTCCTGCAGTTGTCCCACACATGCCACAGGGAGCCTCAGGTGCCAAGATCCCCACAGGTGGTGCAGCCCATGCTTGCAAGCAGCAATCATCTTGACAGCCCAGCTAGAACAAGCCTTGCAGCAGCTGGCACATCTGATGTTATTGATGTGCACTGGGGCATCATTGTCTTCAACTTGGGTAATTTAACGAGGTCCGTGTTTTTCCATGTGCAGGTGATAAATATAAGGACCTAAATTGGACAACTACAACCCTGGGATCTGGGACATGAAGATCTATGCTGCTGCAGGTTTTACAGTGAGGTCCACTATGTCTTTCACTCACTGTCCAGATCCATCCAGCCCAGGCTTAGCAAAACACTTCGTGTGTGTCCCAGACCTTCAGATGTCCTTGAGGTCTCCCCCTTACTGAGTTAGGGCTTTGATGTCTATTTGCTTGCTACCCGTACACTGTCAGTCCTTTTAATACCATGGCCTTAGCTCATTTGGCATCTTGCCACATTAATTGGAAGTTAATTACAATTTCCAGCAAGTCCACTGAGGTGCTGAACTTTTGTATTGTTACAAACTTGAAGGGATAAGGTGTCATTTTTCGCTTTTTAACCTTTGCTCTTTCACAGAAACTGTGCATTTAATGCATCAAACAGTGTTTTCATTAAGATGCAGAAAGGCCTTCTAAACATTTTATTTCTAGAGTGTGTGCTACCACATCAGTGATACGTTTACTAAAAATTTACTAAAAGTACTTTCAGAAAGGTGGAATATAACTTGAAGTGAACAGTTAACAAACACATGGAATTAGAATTTGTTATGTGCAGTGTGTGGGCAGTTTAACAGTTTGGTTTAATACACATTTTGGAATTTAATGTTCATTAACCTTTCCTCCTCTTCTCTACTAAGCCAGTTTTAGCATTTCACACCCTAAAATAAAGGGAAGAAACAAGGAAATCCCCCAACTGGTGAAAAGATCTTGACATCTCTTCCCCCTGCTTATCAGATGAATAAGAAAAAAAGGAAACAACTACATAGATGTGCAGCAATATTTTAAATACGCACAAGTTGAAACTACTGAGCTGCACTTCTATTTTGAATACTCTCCCTCTGCAACAAAAAAAAAATGAAGATAGACATTTTTAGGTAATTGTCTTTAACTTAGACGTTCTGCCAAGCATGTCTGTTTATACCACCTTCATAGTTCAGAAGTGACCACACTGATTTCATTAAAAGTGCGTACAAACTGACAACTGCAAAGGCCACATCAAATGATAAGTGCTCAGGTGCAGCAGACTTGTACATTAACTGCTCAGAAACAGGTCTTCAGACACAGATACCGTAGGAATGTGCATTTTAAGATATTCACCAGTGTTGTTATTACAGCAGGTTGCTGGCTTTCGTGGGCTTCATTGCTGTTCTCTCTGTCCTTGTCTTCATTTGTTTCTTGTGCATTAATGAGTAACCCCATGTCATCAGTACAGTTGCCTTCTACTGCCAGCTTAACGCTATCTTCCTCTTCATCCACAATTTCATCAGTGGCTTCTGTGAGCATTTCTAACCTGTATGAACAGAAGTAGCCCAGGCTCATTCTCCAACTGAAAAATCCCACCAGAGAAAGATACCAGAAGGTCTAGGCCTTCACTCATGTATAACGTACATTTTCCTGACAGGGAAAGCAAGAGTATCACCCAAATGCTTCCATTAAATGCATGTGAAGACACATTTCATTATGTGCTCCAATAAAACACAACAAACTCTACTACAGGTCACCTTAGAGATCATTATGATAACACTGCATTACATTCAATAGCTATATGTTGATAACATTGAAGGACTTTGGGTGCAATAAATTAATGAAACAAATGAGTGAGTCTCTCCCCCTCAATATGGCATGTATTTATTTCTACACTGCAGCTAAGAAATTGTGCAGGATCAGAACTCAAGATAGCAATTTAGCAAGAAATCTCTTTCTTGGGGAAGCTCACAACTTCTTCAAAAACAAGACTATCAATAGAAGCACACAGACACTGACTTTGTCAGACATCAGCTCTCTTTTCAAATCCTATTAGTTGCTTATTATAATTAATGCAACTAATATCTGATATGAGGCATCCTATTACACCTCCAGTGGCTTAGATTCCCAAAGTGGTTTCAAAGCAAATTCTTCACAGAATGGAGGATCATCAACAGTAGGAGTTAACACAGCAGCCAAGAAAATATAAACATAAAAGAAGATGAAAGAATTGACCACCCAAGAGAATGAGACTTTACCCCAGTTCCAGTGGTGGTGAGACAGGTTGCCCAGGGAAGTTGTGGATGCCCCTTCCCTGGAAGTGTTCAAGGGCAGGTTGGATGGGGCACTGATCAACCTCATCTAGTGGAGGTGCCCCTGCCCATGCAGGGGGGTTGGACTAGATCATCTTCAACTGTCCCTTCCAACCCAAACCCCTCTACGATTCTGTGATGTCCTCTGAAAGTACAACCCTTTTATTTATCTAAGAGTAGGAGGAATGAGCGGAATAATTCAGGCACAATCAGCAAGGGAGGAAAAGGATCTTTACCAGTCTTCCTCAGAGCCCCTTTGCTCCTGTTCTTCCTCTTCTTCGTCTTCAGCCAGCTCTTGTTCTACTGCTTCCAGCTCAGCAGATGTCCTCTCCAGCAGAGCTGACACAGCATCCTGTTTGCAAGGAAAGAGAAGATGAAACCAGAATTGAGTGATACATATGTACATAAATGACAGCTCTTGGAAGAGCTACATTACTCTGCTGCTCCTGGATGCCAGCAAAAACATGACTCAGATCACAAGTATAGGGGGTTTGAACTGTCAGTGTGTAGCACATTGATTTATATAATGTAAAATCAATCAAAAATAGGCTGCTTGTAAAACAATAACATAATCAAATATGCTTCTGGCATCCCTTAATGTCTCATCTCTCCCTACCATACCTATGGTATCTTCAGGTAAAAAAAAAGCCGTTGTTAAAAATTACATTTTTAAGCATAGTTCTCAATAAGGTATTAAAGCAGAAAAGCTTATTTAATGAGAAGAATGAATATGTTTTGCATAAACAGCATTTTCAGTGCAACGACTTTAAGTATGCAAATTCATATAATTAAAACTAGTAATTTTTAATGTGTGCATATGAAAATCAGTGGTAAACTTAAGGAAGCTCTTAAATAACATTCTTTAAAAAATAAAACACAGCTGAAGTGTTTCAAATCAGAGTGCAATTTTGTATCCCACTAATAAGCATCAGCCCTACCCACACTTTCTAACAAGTCTGAATTCCCATATAGGCCCTACTCACACAGTGTCACTAGAGACAGAAGTGCCTACAAGACAACATGGCCTTGGACCTTCAGGGGGGACAACTCAGATATTGAAGGAACCACAGTGCAACAGCACAATTAAAGTCTACAGATTTTTTCTTGCTATGACAGTAATAGCCAACACATTGCTCACCAAGTCCAATGAGTCTGATGACTGCTTGCCTAATAGAAACATGGATACTTCGTTCTGTTCCTTGTTTTTTTTGCCAGGAAATTGCTTGCAAGACAACAGGTTGTACCACAGAGTACAAGTCTCAACAAAAAATGATAAATCTGCCAGACTGATCTGAGTCCCAGCCTGCACAAAATAAGGGGAAGAAAACTGTTTATTTTTGTGTTTTTTTTTCCTACAAGACAGCTGAAAAGAAATTTTACAGTATTCATCATATACAACATAGGCTGCACAAATTTGACGTTAGTCTTAACTCCTGAACTGTACAATTTTCAATTCCCCTTCACTTTTAATTAAAAACAAGCAGAATTATGTGGAAAGGTCCTTCATATTGTTAATTCTGCCATCTTTTATTTCAGTCTGCAGAATTTCTCCCCACGTGCACACACACACACAAAACCCTATCACTGTAACACACATCTGCTTTCTGTAGCATTCAAGAATGAAAAACTGTCAGTGAAACCTGCAGCATCAACTTAGGGAGAACAAGTGTCAGTCAATTTTTCCACCACAAAAATCATCAATATGCAAACAGTAATGGATGACATTGTTTGCTCTAACCAGTGACAAAGCAGATGAAAAGACAGTAAAAGAGATTAAGAAATGCTTTCATTTGAACAAGCACTGACATCCACCAAGTTGGTACCCTGAGAAAACTTACACAGTGCTCATGTTTGGGCTGTGCCTTGGAGATTTAAACCCTCTGTTCTTTGGCAAAGCAAATAATCTTCACAGCTACTAGACTGAATACATAGCTCTTGCCAAGACTCTGGCCATGCTGCCCAGGGCTTTCTGCTGGGGCTAGTACTCCCAACTCTTTCTTTTGATCTTGTGATTAACCCATATGTCTCTGGTGGGATTTTTGGTTTTGGGTTTTTCCCTCCACCTTTGTTTCATGCATTCTGTTGCATTTTTGTTCTGCTGCTCTTCTCTTACCTGAGCAGGAACATCTTACATACTGGAAAAGGCAAACATATTCCCCAGAAATTAAAATTAACTTCTGCAGTTTTGAAAGCAAGAGGCTGTTCCCAGTAGACAAGGGTGATGAACCTCAGCAGATTCCAACATCTCTTCAGCACGTTGTAACTAAAAATCTCACTGTGCTACCGAGTCAGACTCAGTGAAAAACGAAACCGAGCTGTACCAGACCATGCACAAGCAATTTGAAAGTAAATGAAGCATCCCTGATTAGGTAATGATCACAATTAACAACAAAATCTAGAAAGTGCCAGTTTCCAATAGGCTGGCCTATGTTGTTAGGTCTATTCAGTATTTCCACAGATCATGAAGTCTAAAAAGGTGGACATCATATAACCTACAACAGTGTGCAAAAATGTAATTGAGTTTGCACTTTGGTGACATTGGAATAACGAGGGTTGTTTTTTGTTTTTGGACATACTGTAGCCCTTATTCATCTTTTACGTTAAAATCTGGTGTTAGAGTAATGTTGCAATGAAGTATATGGTTGGGGTTTTTTTTTAATGTATAAAACTGCAAAATTGGAATATTCACCTGTAATTAAAGGGTTCAGGTAATGCAGTGTTAGAATTATTAAAACACCTCCTGAAATTTCCAACTAGGATTAGATTCTGCATCAGAAATTTCAGGGAAAGGTAGTATTTTAACTACTATAGCATCAGCCAAGTTGTGCTTCAGTTTGCCTCAAAGTAATGTAGAATTTTAGCAGCCTTTACCATGAAAATAAGAGGGGACACTATGAACAAATCCATGCCAAAAAAGCCAGTAATAAAACTGCATACCAAGCATTCTTCCCGACGACTTCTGCTGACAGCACAAACGTCTACTCTCAGCGTCTTCTGTAGCAGTGTTACTTGGGAAATGGCTATTCTGAATATCTCATTGAATAAAATAGTTTCCATGGCAGGATGAACTTTTGTGCGGAATAGACAGCTGATATCAGTTGAGGATGGAAGTACTGCTACTCTGATATACCTGCCAAAACCAAAACAAAACATTTACCTGTATTTTAACTAGCTCTTGCAGGTGATGCACGATAGAAGTTCACCCCAGTGACAAAAGTACTGCGCAGCAAGAA